>NC_141558.1:74623068-75030568 GCF_036417535.1 Chlamydotis macqueenii | reverse complement strand
GGAAACTGGAGCTTTTGCTCTCAGAGGAACACAAGGCACTCTGAAACAAATTCTTCTGCACTGCAACTGGCAGGGTTTCTCCTGATTTACGTAGGTGTAAAGTAGATTAACATGAAAGCCTTTCTCCTGGACTTTGGTTTATTTCATTTCACTGTTTGAAATAACAAAACCAGTACATTACAGCTGTTTTATTATATCTCACAATTACTCCCTAGAACAGCAGAAGGAGAGCTGGTCTTATTTTTTCGGGAGGGATTTTTTAAGTAATTCATTAGAGCTGCTTCTTTTAGTAATCTGAAACAGCTTTTCTGCTTATATAAAACCTTTCAGATGCAGACATCCTGCAGCAATCCCAAAGTGGAAAAAAAAACGCTGTAACTGTCCCTGGAAATACTGCGAAACTCCATTTTCTGGACACGGAAAGCTTTCATTACTGGCCCTGGGTAGTACAACATGTATTTGCCTACTTCTCCTTTGCCAGCGATGTTCAAAAGGAAACGGAAGTGTCCCAGCATGAAGTTTAAAATCCAGGGATCCTTTCAGTTGGTAGAGGAGAGATGGGTGAAGGGATGAACAGCATGTCTATAAAACGCAGACACGGCACGGCTCCATGTGCCAGCTCATCGCCCCCACTGCTACTCTTAAATTGGTTTTATGCCATTTCCTTAACAGGTCCTGCAGTGGTTAAATTTTTTTTAAAAAGGCTGCTGGGCTGGGGAAAATAAGCTTGAAAACAAACATTTACTGTTCAGTGGATGAGTGTGAAGCCAACAAAACCGAGGTACCAAGAGCTTTTTAAGCCTCGCTGACAGTCCTCCTGTGGTTTAAAAATACATTTAAAAAGAATGAAATCTAACAACACATTTTAAAATAATCAAAGAAAATTGTGTTGGAAATAGACATCCCATACACACAATAAATTGCCCAGCCACATTTTTAAATTAACCACACAGTGTGATATATAAAAATCAGCAATAACATTTTACAATTCTAATAATAACATGCAGTCTGCAGGCGTGTGATTCAGTACACATTCCTTGGGAATGTATTTGGCCTTTGGCCCTGTGTCTCACAGGGCTCCTGAGGAGAGAGCAGCATGCCTATAAATTTATGACTGGATTACCTGTCATGTGTTATTCCTTACCTAATTGTTTCTGTAACCTATTGTTATCCTTATTATTGTTCATTCCCATTATCCACTTAGGACTGCTTAATGTATGTGTTGCAGAGGAAACAGTGGAATTTGGGTCAATACTGCATTTTTCATGAAAAGGCTATTTTTATCCCAAAATACAAACAATATGGCTATAAATATTCCCTGTCTTCCATATATTAAATTTTGATTCACATTTAAACATTGATTCCATATATATTCTTTTCCTTTTATGGTTAATACAGAAAGAAGAGTTGGAAATTATAGCTGGATTCTGGGGAGAAAATAAAAATTTACCCTCTGCTCAGGACCCCGTGATGCTGGATGTCTGGAAATGGCTGGAGGGGATGGAGCAGAGGAGTAGATGCACACAGAGCTGCTGGTAGGCAGAGATTAGGGAGCATGCAAAGGCTGAGACAAGAGCAGCAGCAGCCTGGGGTCCAGACAGAGGGAAAGGCAGGGAAGGAGTTGGTCACACAAGGAAAGCAACCACCCCTTTACTTCAGAGCGACAAGCTCCCTCTTCTTCCCAGGTGGCTCCTCTGGCAGTCCCCAAGCACCTGTACCATGCTGCTGGAGCCTGTTGGCTCTAGCTCTGCTTCTGCCCTTCATCTAGCTCACAGCATGCCCTTTACCCTCTCAGACAGCTTGGTATGATGGATCTTGATGACATTTAGCCAGAATTTTCTTAAACTTTACATTTAATTTAAAATCATCCATGACTGCATTCAGATGACTTCTTCCCTGGTCACAGATATAAATCTGCTATCAATAATAGTAGAAAAGGCAACTGTAAGTAAATTTCTTTGACTGTTAAGATTTATATTTGGTATTTCCCACTAAATCTGTGGTAGTACAATGTGAAAATCTTTCAAACTGGTAGAAAACATAGCATTAATACATGCAATATTTTGCACAGCTGTAGTACTTTCCAATTAAACACATTACAAATTTGACAAAGCCTCTCTGAGCACTTTACAATTTTTAAATATAATGTCTAATCTCCATTGCATGATGTAGAGAGGCATTATGCCATAGTATATGTGGTGAAATTAGGATATAGCAAGGGTAACCAACTTGGTCAAGGACATAAAAACACAAGTCATAGCCACTTGCTCCTAGAGGCTTATCTGACAGACAGGAAGTCAAACCAATGCACTTAAAAAAAAAAATGTTATTTTTGGTTTAAAGCATGTGCCAATTATGTCTACTTAAAAAACTGAGTCAGGCTTCCTTGGGAGAGGGTATTTTATAGACACCTATAAAAGGGTTCTTCAACATGTTCTGAAAGCACCTGGTACTGTAGCCATGACATTGCATGGGATGAACCAGGCTTTTCTTTCAACATAGCAATTAATCTGGGGCATATTTTAGAAATAAGTATTTTTTAAAATCTATTTTAGGTCACATGCCATAGCTTAGATGTTTAGTAATTTTTTTAAAAAACAGCAAAATATATTAAACAGTTTTATGTTTTGCCTTCAAAGAATAGTAATGGAAAACCATATCGCACAGCAGCTTCTGCCCACGCTTGCTAGCTAGAATCATGATAGCATATGTTAATGTATACTATCTAATGGACTTTTAATTCCCTTATAATTTAGGGAGTTGTAAAGAGAAAGAAAAAATATGGAGGAAGACTAAGAGGATACCGGTATTCTGCAAGAATGCATTCATAATTTTTGAAGCTTTAATTTGTAGGAAAAAGATTTACATTTATGTCAGAATAGCATTACCATTACCTCTTAGAAAAATGTTCACTATTCCAATATACAGTTTAAAACTCAGTGGAAGAGAATCTCCTCTTTCAAAGATGTTTTTGCAAAAACAAAACAAAACAAAAAAACAAAACAGAAGAAAAAAAAAAAGAAAATAGACCCTGCTTACCTTCCTCCTGACTGATCCCTCGATCCCTCCAGGTTGATAGGATGACCAGTTCAGAGGGATTAAGTTCACATGAAAGTGGAAAAAATTGAATTATTCAGTCACTGAGGCACAAGAAAGGTCTCCTCTCTCACCATTTTCATACCATTGTTAGTCCACTGTGCTGAATCTGGGAAGAAAGTAAAGCAATCCAACAATTTACAATAAGCTCAATTTTACTGCATGCTTTGAAAAGCAGGCATGTATGACATTATAGACATTCTGTCAAAAAAAATCCATTTTACTAAATTGTTACCAGGTTCGGTTTTAAATTGGTAAAGATATGATTCTTATTTAAAATAATGTTTTATTAAAACATTTATTAAAATGTTTATTAAATATTTATTAAATATTTATTAAAATAATAAGTGGCCTGAAATAATTTTTGTGTTTAAATGCACATCATAGCTTTAAGCTGCAATGACTCTGGACATTCCTGGGCTGGGTGCTCTAGCACTTCCGTTGTTCCATTAGAAAGTTAGAAATAGTCTTTCCAGAGGTATAAATCTTATGGTTTTAGCTCTTAAGCATCACAAATACCAGACCTTAAACCTGCCACTGATTTTGGAAAGTATAGTAGGCATAATGGAGCTTGAGCCAGTGTAATTTTGGAGAGGAAACTCTACTTTTCACTGGAAGAAGGTAATGCATTCTTTGAAACATGGCAACTCAGTGCTTTGGGGTGTTAAAGAAAGCATATGCTAAAGTAATGTCAGGCGCCTTCGATAACAAGCATAGTGGAAAGCCTGGCTAGGCTGGAAACGCTGACCCCAGTCTATGAAGGCATTTAATCTTCTATTTATATTTAAGCGTGTGCTTTGAGATGGACACCTCTCATGCTTGACGTTAAGGAATTCCTACATTTCACTGGAAATTTCTTACGTAGAAAGTCCCTAAAATTAGTAGAACAAAAGCTACACATTCAACATAAGCTTCCAAATATTTTTAATTCTGTTACCCTGGGTAGAGAAAGGGCAGAAGAAATGGTGCATTCTCCATCCTTTGAATACTCATACACACAACCAGTACTGCCCCAGTATGGAGAACATAGGCACAGCATTTCTGCAGCATCTCTCCAGAAGCAGATGGACACCCCAAAAAAGGAAACTATCCCACTGATCCAGAGATGTAGCTGTCTACAAAGGTTAGCATATGATGCACCACAATGAAAACATCTTATATTCCCCCAGTGCAGACAGTGTTTTAATGGACGCATTTCACTGGAAATATTAATCCCATCTTAGGAAAGCATTTGAACACATCCTTGATTTTAAGTCCTCAAATACTTTGCTGGGTTAAGGCTCAAGCAAGTATTATATGCAACAGAATTAATGCTGGTTTATGTATATTTGTGAGTAACTCTGTTTAGGTCAAGTAAAATAAATGCAAAGACAAGCATGTTAGCAGCAAAGTGACCCCTTAGAAGTCCTAAAAAATTACTCTTGCAGTCCGCAGTCCAACATTTAATAATGCTGAACTTGATAAGGGATCTCAGAACCTGAAAAAGGAGATCTGAAAGGCACCTTTATAGAAAACAATTGATTTGCTTCATTTCATTGAAATGGCTAATGCTTTGATGGTTCATATTTACAATAGCTTGTCCTGTTCTTCAATGGAGTTGATATGTTGGAGTCTTTAACACCATAAACTTGATCAAAACTTCCTGGGTAATAAACAGAACGGATTTAAGATGTAAGCCCCCTCCCCATCATGCTACTGCAACCCATCTATGTGCCAATTTGTAACTAAAGACATCAAGAAATGTGTTCTTCATGCTCAGATGCCCTTGGTAGTTGAAAATAGTTCTGAGAGCTCAATATGCAAACTGGGTTCAGAGTCTGAAAGACTTCAGAGTGAATGATTTGACCTTCTGTAGCAAAGGCTGTAGGTTGGCTAAATCCATTACTGACAGCAAAGATTTTACACACCTCACAATACAATCTGGATTTTAATTTTTTCTCAGCCTCAAAAAAAAAAATCCCAGCTTTCTCTCTACCTTTCAGCAAAGGGTCAATGTCTTCCGACCATCGTAGAATTTATATTAACAGGTAAAGTTTCCATGATTTTATAGCCATATTTGGGGGGTGATTTAAGGTTTTGACAGTAGAAAATGGAAACTTTGACTTTTCATGCTCTGGTTTGAACTACTATTAAATCAATAGAGAATAACTATTTCCCCCATCCAAAAGTTGTTTTTGTCTTCTATGAAGATATTTGATGGTGTCACCACCACGCCCTGTCCACGAGAGCTCTGATCAGATACGCAAAAATCTCTACAAATGCACTGTGAGTCATGATCGCATGATGGGACATTTTGCCAGGGCTTCTAGGAAGATTATTTAATCTCATCTGCCTCTCCTTATCCTGTCTGTCCGCTCTGTTAATTATTTATTTGTCAAAAAAGTAAACAACAGAACAAAATAATACATAATTCCTAGTCTTTTAATGCTCAAATGGATTTGAGAATTAGGTAAGCACAGTAAAAGCAAGGTTACTTATCACAGACTTTCTATTCTGGCAAATATCACTGACAATGGTTTTTCTCATGTTAAATTTCAAGTAACTTTGAATTTTTAAGTACGTATTAGCAATTATATTCATGTCTGACTGTTAAAGTTATCTCCTCACTCACCATCTCAAGGGCATTTCTGAGACTTACAGACTATTTATACTAGAGAATTATAGTAGTAGTACTTGCTGCTCTCACGTTTCATTTTGTCACTTATTTGCTTGCAAATCACTGAAGGCACATCTCAAAACATATTTTTAAGCATGAGATATGCAGATTGGTGTCCAGTGTGATTTTCACACACACTCAGTGACTGACTCCCATAAAACCAGTAACTTTATAAAGCTGGCTCAGAATCAGAGCCTCCATCACAGACATTTCAACATCTATATTTCTTTGTGTGACTACAGACAATAAATTCGCTGGGCAAAAAAACTTGGCCACATTCAAGATATTGCCATTAACACCTATAAACAAAGATTTCACTTTATTCTTATCTACTACTTAATTTTACATTTTTTAAAAGGTAAAAAAACAAACAAGAATTCAAGTAACTGAAAAAGCTTGTAATAGACAACAGAGAGGATTTCTTGCAATATGTTTTGCCTGATGTGCTGCTGCTGTGTAGCAGCTTTATGGACTGGTGTTCCTAAATAGGAATTGTCTTTTCCCTATTTGTGCAAGTCTGGCTGTGTTTTTTACTTCCATAATTGCATGCATTCTTTTAGCAATATGATTGATTGGATCAAAGTATATCTTTCTTATGTTGCTCTTTTTCTTAAATCAAGTTATCTGAATTGCTGGAGATAAAAACAGATTTTTTTTTCCAATAAAAGTAAGCATACATGTCCAGTCTTCAAGAAAGACCATGCTCTCTATCTGTTTTGTTGCTCAGTACAAATAAATACATTGATTTTTAGTAGAAGTTTTCATAGTAATAAAATGTAACTAATAAGAAAAGCATGGATAAATACTAGAAAGAATTATAACAATGAAACCTCCTACAAAGTAAAGAAAATGTCTAATCTAGGTGAGTAGAGAAAAGGGTTAAAAAAAATCGCAAGGATTCAAGAAGCTTAGATGACTTTGGAAACACAGATCAAAAACAAAGAGACTGCAAGTATAATTAACTCCATTACTGCTCAGTCAAATGAAAACAGCTGTGACACCCCGTCTTATTTATGACAGCAGCAAATAGCTCTATTCCCTTGCTGGTTATTGCTGTAGGACAGCAGTGGTTCTACAGCAGGTGAAATAGAAACAAGCTTCTAATATTTATGTCACTAGATCAGGTTATGGATACAAGATTTATGCAAAAGTTCTATAAAAATATCTAAGTAGCTTTTATATCTTCCTGCAGCAATCCTTTTCCAAGAGCAAACTAAATATCTCTTTATTAAATATGATTCTATGCTCTGCGTAGTACTGTGGCACAAAGGCAGCTCCCCCACTGCTAAAGATGAGAATGTGTTTTCACTGCAAATCCAGTTTTGTTCACTCTGTAAAATGTAAATAAAAAGTCATTTAGGTCTCAAAACACACTCATTTATTTGCAGATCCAAGTTACACTTTGTCAATGTGGAACGGGATACATGATAGCTTGATAACAGAACTGTTAGCTATACCTAAAAGAGCCTGGGTTTGCTTTTGAAAGCATGGAAAGCAAGCAAGAAAAAGAGTTTTCAGATTAGGGTCCTTATTTTATTAGCAAATGTCATTAAATCAGATGATACCTACTTTAATATAAAAAATGTACGTGGGGACAAGATTTCCTAAAACGTATTTTTTTTTTATCCTGCAGCTTTAATCATTTTGCTTCCTACACCTAATCAGTCTTACTTTTTACTCAAACTGCCCATTAAACAGTGACTGAGAAATAAGATTTTAAATAACAGGACAGAAAATAAAGCAAGTAGAATGTTGCACACTTCACGGCTGACCTTTTCACCCTCTCCCCTGCTCATCAACCTCCCTCCTCCCGTTCCCCTCCAGTTTCAATGCTGACTGCACTCCCCAGCTCCACGGTGCGTTGACACTTGCTTGCTCCCTGCTGTAGCACCTACCTGCAACCCCCTAGATTCAAGCCCCTTTATTTCTTCACGCCTTTTCCATTATGCACCAGAAGTTTGTTCTCTAAGCACCTCACTTTGGTCCCATGTGGCCAGACACACCTACCCCCTCAGCAGCCACAGCCTTCTAGTGGCTTTGAGCAACCTTGCCATCCCTCCCTGAAGAGGTCACCTCTGTTACCTCATCCACCTACACCATGGAATGCTATGGATCCCACACCAGCGACCTGAGTGGCATCTATTCTCTGTACAAGGCTCCTGATTGCTCTCCTACTGCAACAGCATATGCCTAAATGCTCCTTCCCACCACTGTCAACATCACTCTTCCCCTCTTTACAGGTGTTCAACATAAGACATAACATCAGGAACCAGCCTCTGTGGTACAGCCATGCTGGAATACCTCTACTGCGCTGTGCCACCATCCTCAAGTAACACAGAAATGATGGAGTAGCTCAAGTTGGGTCTCAGACAGACAGACATCATGTATCTGTCTTTGTGTCCTCCATCTGGTTCTTGCATTTTTTCTAGCATTTTTTCCAAAAAAGCAAGGGTGTCACTTACAATATTCCCTGTGATCTGTTGGACACACTAACTGCATATCCAAATAGAAATGCCATCAAGATTATAGAATCATAGAATGGTTTGGCTTGGAAGGGACCTTAAAGATCATCTAGTTCCAACCCTCTGCCTTGGGCAGGGACACCTTCCACTAGACCAGGTTGTTCAAAGCCCCATCCAGCCTGGCCTTGAATGTTTCCAGGGATGGGGCATCCACAACTTCCCTGGGCAATCTGTTCCAGTGCCTCACCACCCACACAGTAAAGAATTTCTTCATTATGTCTAACTTAAGCCTACCCTCTTCCAGTTTAAGGCCATTACCCCTCATCCGATCACTACATGCCCCGCTAAAGAGTTTGTCCCCATCTTCCTTATAAGCCCTCTTTAGTTACTGGAAGGCTGCTACAAGGTCTCCCCAGAGCCTTCGTTTTGCCAGATGACCATGAGTGTTTCAGATGCAGGTAGAAACAAATTTGCCCTTTTTCTGCCACACAAATATGGGAATCTAGAAGGTCTGACTCCCTCCTAGTTTCATTTTCACTGAAAATAATGTGCAGAGGTCTGCTGACTAACTACACATGTAGTTACATACGAGCACAGCGCAGACCATGGTGAGCTTCCCCTGTGGTCTCATCACTATACCTTTACCCAGTCTTTGGTACCTGTCCACAGGAAACCATAGGCATGTGCTAGCCTGTAATACCCTGTTACTGACTAGTTTTGAAGACATTTTGTGGTCCTAACTCTTACAATGATTTATGAGAGAGAACACAGGAGTGAAACTCAGGGTCTGTCAAAGCTACAAGCAAAACTCCAGCTGGCCTCAGCAGTACAAAGGCTGAACGACTAGTAGTCCTAGCTGTGGGCACATGCACAACAACCATGTTAAGACAATTTGGCATTGTCACACTAACACTGAGCTTTCAGCTCTTCCATGATACAAATGCTTTGCCTCGATCTGGCAAATAATTGGTCCAAGTTTTGAGTAACAGTGGGAATATTTGTAGTTTTTAGCTCACAAAGGGATGAATTCTCCCTCTGTTTACTTTCTGCATGATAGAGAAGCAGCACTGGACACTACTAGGAAAAAGCATATGGCAACCATATTTTCTAGCCCTTTTCTTAAAGCATAAAATTCCTCATTCCTATCTAGTACGAAGACCCAGACCCACAAGACAATGTGTCCAAGCAATGCCAAGAAGAGGTACTGAAATCATGATCAAGGTAAATGCTTGCCTGGATTTGGATCATAAATCAAACTCTCCCAGAAAGTTTTATTTATAAATCCCAGATGATCTCTCTGCTTCCAAGAGAGACTCTGAATTTCTTGGCTTTCTCAGTCTCCCTGCAGCTGCAGCGCAGCATCACCACCACAGCTGTGAAGGCAACACGCAGTGGCCAGCTGTGCTGGGCTTCCCATGGAGCCTTCCCTGTGAACAACAGTTGGAGACCTCCACAATGAATAAGCTGAGCATCCCTGGCAGCCAGAGCCACATGGGGCCTCTTTTTGCCATGCTGTCACTCTGAGGAGACTCAGAAGCAGGGTTTTGCCTTTTGCCTTTGTGGGGAGGGTTAGAGTCTAAAAATCATTATGAAATTCCATTTTTGCTTCATCTGGGCAAGTTATTTTGTTGATGGAAAATTGCAGACAGCTCTAGGTAGCTGTTTGCTCTGTAAGGGGCCTCAAAGCAAAGAGAAGCACAGAAGACCCAGAGCACAACGAAAGACTGGAATGGTCAAAAGAGGGGCAGGGTACAAAGGGTGCGCAAAAGGCATGTAGCTGGTAAGGCCAAATACCTTCAAACCTTTGTCCAGGAGCTGGACCGTAAGGTGCCTGAGGCACCTGCACAAAAAGGGCTGATATCCCTCAGAAACTAAGGAGCCTTGCACCTTGTTGACCAACAGCTGGAAGAGTGTAGGACAGCCAAGATACCTCAAAGGGCACCACAAACCCAGGTTTGAGCTGCTGAATTATGCTCTGAGAACTGACAATGAGCCCTGGACCACCTTCTCAGGAGAACATCCTTCTATTGCCTTCTGCAAAAGGTTGTGGACAAACCAAAGAATATGGCTGACATGGTAATATATGTGTTGATACAGCAGACGTCTTCGCCATTGTTCTCGCCATTTTGTAGCTTGCCAACAGCACAACTATAAATTTTCCTATATTACAATAGCAAAATTAGATGATCCTAACAGTCATTCATGAAGAAGCATATGAGGCTACCAACAATCAGCACAGAAATAAATTATTTTATAACCTTATGTCAAACCCACACAGAAAACAGATTCACTGCTTCTGGCATATCTTCCCAAATTTGGCCTATAACCTAAAGACAGGCAATGTTTAAAAATTAGAAACAAGAAATACAGACTGTCCTGGTACAATTATGTTGATCTTTCAGCAATGTAATCAACAGAAAAATGTAGTCTGTGAGGTATTAATGTTTTTAGAAATTTAATAGTTGTTCTCTTAAAATAAATATCATACCATTTAATATAATTTATCCAGAGAACAGGAATATAACAGTACTCCAAATCAAAACATAGGATCTAAAAATAAAATTAAAAAACATATATGAGTAAGACATACTGTACTTTAGTTAAAATAACAGCTAAATGTCAGCTTATATTTCTGTATAGGAACATCTTTGACCTGCAAAAGACCACAAAAAAATTATTTTGTCTTTAATATAGGGGAGCTATATTAACTCTACTTAGTGGGGAAAAAAAAAATTAATTAACAGCTGTAAATTGCTTATTAAACTCAAAATAAATTAATTTCTTTATCTGTCCCTAGTCTACACTACTGAGATGGCAATAGTAATTAAAAAACAGATAAACTGTTAAAAAAAAGTCCATAATTTAATACACTTATGCAATGTGAGTTCTTAAGTGTGCAACAATAGAGATATTAAAAACCACCACAGTGATAAGATTCTGCTTTAAAGATGAGACCTCATATGCCAACTTTCAACAGAGAATGATTTCTTAAAGTCAAGTCATAAACCCTAAAACTGGGATTTCATGAAGAGACTATAATTTATAATACTTCTGCAGTTTTCAATTATTCAGATGCTCATGGCCCAACAAATTGAATAATGAATGGAGTAATGAATTGAACCCTGACAAGATGATAACAGAAAATATTATGAGTAGTCAATACACAGCGGAACCCACTTACAGAAAGATCCCTCAAAGAAATAACTTATTTGAAGGACACATTTTCTCTTGAAATCCAAAAGACTTGCAGGGAAATGTGTGCAGGAGTTGCCATTAACAAATAACCACTAAAGGCATAAACCTGCAGAACAGTATGTTTCTAGTGACCGAACTGTGAATCATAATCATAAATAGGCCAGTTATATTTTCTGTGGATGTAGGTTATGCATTTCATTATTGCTTTTTTTTCCTCCCTCTAATGCCACAGAGAGAGAAAAAGAATGGCCATATAAATTCTTAAACACTGTAGCTGCAGGCTTAGCCTTGGAGGTGTGATGATATTCCATAGATGCTAAAGCACACAGGTCTTAACAGTATTTAATACATTTGCATCAACACTGCAAGTCAAAAACATAAATAATAAAAATGATAAATATACTGTTCTCAAATGGTGATAGGTAATGCACGTCTGTATCTCCCAGCTAGTATTTAAAGGAGCAGTGCAGACAGCCAGAAAACGCTGTATTTAAAAAAAAACCAAAGGCACAGGTTTAAAAAAATAAAATCCCAAACCAAAACCAGATTAAAACAAAATGCTATTCCGCACCAGCAAAGACATAGGTAACTTATTCTACATATTTAAATTTTGTGAGACATTGACCAATGCTTCAAACAAAGGGAAACAACACTGCCTCCCAAAAACTGACCTTGAACTTTCTGCAAAAAATCAAAATAAGCCTTTTATGGAAGTTTGGAAACTATTGGACTACCTATAAGAGAAAAAAAAAATCCTGATGCCTGTTAGAAGAGATCCAAACACAAGGCTCATTATTTGTGGCATGTTTTGCTTGAATCCAGGGTTGGTCTTCAGTGCTAGGTCAACACTTTTACTTGGTTCACCCCAAAGACCCAAATAGCTGTAAATACAGGAAAATCTGGAAATAAACTTAACAGTTCAAGACTCTTTGTGACTGTACTTTTGTACTATTTTGATTCAGCAAAGAAATCTGAATGGTATCAGAAACCTCAAGCTTAGGTACACTGGGTTTCCCACAGGCCAGGGCAAAAAAAAAAAAAAAATCGAGAAGTTGGGACATTTTAGTAAATACTCAAATTCTTGGGCATTCTTGAGCACAGTGAACTACTCACCTCCTCGTTGTGTCAATTAACTCTGTCTCATGGGACTGTGTTGTGGTTTTGTTAGTGAGGGGGGGGCCTAAGGTGGTAGCTTCTGTAGGAAACTGCTAGAAGTCGCTCCCCTTTGTTCAGTGGACTCAGCCGGGCCTAGGGCGGACCTGCTGCTGGCCAAGGCTGAGCCAATTGGTAGTAGAATGTTCCGTGATAACGCTTCTGTGATAACATATTTAAGAAGGGGAAAACAGAAAAAAAAGAAGAGAAGATGTGAAGAAGCTGAGCGGGGGCAGAAGCACAGAGGGGGAGGCGCAGGCCTCATGGGCCTTGCAGGCCTCACCCTCTGGCCTCTTGCCAGGCGGCCGACTGGGCCCAACTCAGCCTGGCCCGGCTGCAAGAAGTGGAGACGAGATGAAATGGATGATGTGAAGAGATTCTGAGAGTCATCTGTCAGCCTGTTGTGAAGAACTTTTCTTGTGAGAGGAACAGTTGCAGACGCTAAGGTCAGTGAAGAAGGAGGGGGAGGAGTAATGCGGCTCCTGGCCAAGATTCCCCTGCAGCCTGTGGTGATGACCATGGTGGAGCAGGTTGTCCCCCTGCAGCCCATGGAGGTCCACGGAGGAGCAGAGATCCACCTGCAGCCCGTGGAGGACCCCACACTGGGGGGAGGTGGATGCCTGAAGGCGGCTGTGGCCCGTGGAGGGCCTGCTGGGGCAGCTGTTCTGGAGAGACTGCACCCCGTGGAAGAGATGACCCACGCCAGAGCAGTTTCACGAAGGACTGTGGCCCATGGGAGGGACCCCACAACAGAGCAGGGGAGGAATGTGAGGAGTTCTTCCCCCAGCCATGAAGCAGCGGCGTAAAACAACGCGTGATGAACTGACTGCAACCCCCATTCCCTCTTCCCCGCTGTGCTGCTTGGAGGGGGAAGGTAGTAGAGATAATGTTAAGCTTGGGAAGAGGGAGGGGTGGAGGGAGATTATCTTGTTCTCTGTCTCATTATCCTGCTAGTTTTAGTAATAAATGAATAGTTTTCCCCAAGTTGAGTCTGTTTTGCCCGTGACAGTAACTTTAAGGATTTTCTCCCTGTCCTTATCTCAAACCTCGAACTGTTTTTTCTTATGTTATCTCTCCCTATTCTCTTGGAGAGAATAGTCTGAGAGTAGTCTGGTCCTGATCGGGGCTGAACTATGACAGACTGTTAGGAAAGCATGCTTATTTCTATGAAATAGTGAAAGAAACTGCCCGTTTCCAGCATTCTGAAGAAAAACCCTAGCTATGCAGTAACCAGTGCCAGGTGGCACAGCCCACCTTTCAGTAGCATCTTGAAATGCTCTGTTCCTATATGGACACTCCTAATGTGCAATGACAGCTCATCAAAAAGCTACATCAATTGGGAAAATAGATCTGCACTTTGGAAGTCACCAATGCGAGCACAGATCCTATCACACGCAGTTGCCAGCTCACCACCCCATCAGAAGCTCGCATGCCCTGACATTTGTATGAACTCTCCCTGAATCACCTCTGTAAAAATCCATGAGCTGGATTACAGTGTACAGGGAGCCCAGAGCGCATATGCACACCCATCCCTTCTTATAACCTTAAAGGGATTTAGTCAGCTTTCAGCACCTAGAAGACCTGTTCTTATGCCACAGAGAAATTCAGATCTCTGCTATAATAGTGTAAATCCACAATTAACTACATAGATGGAAGAAATAAAAATATACAAATACCTAAATTGTGTGTATATGATTTTTCTTTATTGATTTCCTCTCATAACAGAGGGAAAACCAGGCATATCTGGAAGTTTGGACCAGCACTAGCATTGAAAAGGTAAGTACGTCTTAACAACAAATTGGCTTTGAAAATGAGATGCTCTAATAGAATCACTGTAATTACACTTAAAAATCACTTACATTTTTATTTCAGCATTTTCAGTACCCTGCTGGTAGTAAGTGACCTCCAATCATATCCTAAACATTAAATTGCACCCTTTACCTCTCCATTTTTCTTCAGAAATTGGGTTTTTTTACAGGTGTATCACTGTTTTCTTTCCACAAGCATTTTTTCTAGTATTTAACTCATCAGTTGTGGCAGCTTGCATTGCTTATCTAATCCAATATCCCATTATTGAAATAATGATCTAGCAATAAAAACACATTGATTTGTGTTTACTGTTAATATTTTATAGCTTAAAGCCCATTTTCCTAGCCAGAATAATGATTTGCTGCTCTATTCTGTCATCTTGTCTCATACTGAGTAGCTCCAATGAAGCCAATGGGATGGTTTAGTTAGTATGGCAAGACTCAGTGTAGCACAGGGACATAACTCTTAACAACAGAATGAAACTTTTGAAGAATTTTAAATAAATTATTGCTATCATCCTTAAGCTCAAGCTCTGAGGGCAGTGGGAACTGTCCCAGAGAAAGCGCAGTAACTAGTTTTGTACAGATTGAAGCTGTGCTCACCTTCCTGCATTTTTCTTCCCCACAAAATAGCTGTGAACTGGAGTGCTAAAGGGAAAGACATGCAGGGTTCTTGCAAAGGATATAGGAAAGGTCTTTGCTAAAGGTTGACCTGGAAATAGTCTATGTCTCACTCGAAGACGAGCCTCATGAACACAGATGCAGCTCTTCTCAGAGGGATGCTTCACCAAAGAGATCTAAATTTCAGCATGGTGCCACCAGTATAATTTTGGTATGGTGGAGCCCTACCTCTATGAGGTGGGGAATTTAAGGGAAGATTTAAAGTCTTTTTTAAGGACCATAGCATATGGAAAATGTCAGCCAGCTACTGTTAGAGAAAAATCACATAAAATATCTATTTCTGAAGCATTGGCAATGCTAAAACTTTTTTTTTTCCAGTGGTATATTCTTCAGCTGGGCCTGTGTTTGATATTCACAATTTTTTTTACTAGACTGTTTTTCTCCCATAGGTCTCTTAACAGAAAAGCATCGCTGTATCTTCATCCTTACTTTGTATTTCTCATCCTTTGTCTGCTATCCTTCTAAGAAATGCATTTCCTTCATGTAAAAAATCAGTCATATGTGGATGGTGAACTGCCTTGGGCAAGGCTATTGTCTTTACTTGCTTGATCTGTACAGAATATACTGTCTGAGTCTCCATTAAACAGTTTGGGTTACAAATGACTCAAAATTTTAATTAAAATGGTAATTTGTTTCCTATGCCTTAGTTCACACATTAATAATAATAGACAAGGCACTAAAACAAGGGTAATATTTAAATTCTGTTATGATTAGTGCTTGAATATTCCCTAACATGTTGGGGCTCGAAATGAAAGACTGTCTAAGTATAAAACTGCTATTTGATGATAGTTTCTGTTAGCTCTGCACAATAAATCTTCATCATGCAAACTCATCTCTGCTCCTCTTAGGGCTAGCACAGCTTGCTGCTGGTGTTTCCAGGTACACCTCCCCCAGCAGCATCAAAGCAGTTCAGTGGTTCTCACCTCCCTACATGCTGCAGAGCAACATCTATGCAAGCAGTTCATGCTGATGCTAATATTTGGATTATCAGCATAAATCCACTGCTTAATATGGGGATAACTTCTAATTTACATATTGGGCTTCTAACGCTCTAAATAGAGGCTTTCCTGAAACTTCTACCCTATCCAGCAGCTCCATCTTCTCTAAGACCTAAAAAATTAGATGAATCCCACTTCAAATCAGACTGGGCCAGAGCCTCTGACAAATTCCAGTTATGGGAATTATCTGCTGCCCACTTAAAACTGCCGCCCAAGTGCCTATCCCAGCTATTTCAGGCAGACACGGTGCCTCTCTTCACACATGCCCCAGGATGCTGCACCATGGGGCCAGGCATGACCAGACGGCCCTTGTATCCCCTCATAGTGCTGGGAAAATGCTTCCTTTGCTTGTTTGATGGGGAAATGCTGCAAAGCACGTAGGGATTCCCATGAAATGAAAAGGCCTGTTAAAAGTGTCAGAGGTTATTTAACATCCCCTTCAATAAGTTGATTTTTATATTTCTGTGAGGAGAGGTAAAAACACAGCAGTACTTTGAGATGGGGGATTATGCTGCAAGTACCGAAGAAGGATGTGCATCCTTGGTCGCAGCGAAACACTGAGGCAACACCTGTGGGGGACTCCAGAGATGTGCTGGGGGCACCCTCTAAGAAGCACAGGAGCTCACTTTCTTTGATGCAGCCCACCCTTTCTTTGGACACTGTTTAATCATCCCTGTCAAAACCAATTTTTACTCCAAGGGCTCCTAAAGATAATCCAAAGGGTATGGGTCACGGTATTATTCAGTAAAACACACACGCATAGATACTTGTACTTATAAAAAAGAAACAACAAAACCAGTAACAGCAACAAACCTTTGGCACAAAACAAGCTGAAACAAGGGATGACTATTTAAGACAAAGTATTTCAAATAAAAGATTCACTCTCTTTTCTAGAGATCCACTCTCAGTCCAAGTTTGTTCCTTATCTTACGCCTCTCTCTTCTGATAACCATCCCCATTTGCTGAATGGCAGTTCCAGTAGCCTTCAAAACCATAGCACTTGTATAGCAAGCCAAATTCACTTAAGAAAAAGTATTGGAATTTGGGGGGTAATTTTTGATTGTCTGACGATAGATACAAAAAGACACTTTCTGCAAGTTCCTCTAAGTAGATATTTTTAACTGCATACAGTCCTAATATGATTCAGCACACCAATGAAGGTCCACTTCTTGAGCAGAGCAGATTTTATGGTCCTTGCCCTCCAATTGTAAGGAGACATGTCACTGATCCAAAACCAGTGTACTCTCCAGAAAACCTCTAAACTTCATTCAAGCTTAAATGTCAAATAAACCTAGTGCTGGTATTTTGCACAAATGTGAATATTACCTCATGAGCATCTAACAACCTGATGCATGTAATTTATCACAAAGTTAAAACATTGCTCTAGGAATTTCTTTTTTTTATATTATTGACACACCACTGGTAAAACCAGTTGCGTACACAGCAGAATTAAAAAAATGAAAACTCCACAAACAAAAATGCAAGCGTCATTTAAAATCTCAAGAATGGTTATAAATATTGTGTTCTTGCCTTTCTAGTTGTTACAGAAAAATGAAATGCTAAATCATGTTTTATTAAACCATAGCTTCTATGAGAGCTTCTCTCTCACGAGATTGTCTCATGTTTCATTTTACTAACTCTGAAAACACTGCTGGAGTTAAATATAAAATTGGAAATAGTTTGGGGTTTTTTTTTTTTAAATCATGGTTCACAGTTAGATTTACTAAACCAGTTGAAACTGCATCACTTCAAAGCCTAATGTATAAAACAGTTTTATCTAATGTGCTAAGAAACACCAGGTCGATGAACGCTTTTGACTTACAGAGTGTACTGACTTGATCTATTAAACAGACAGCTGCACTCAGTGAGAGTCTCGTTTTGAAAGGATTCCTTATTTTTGGATTAAAAAAAAAATCTATAATGTCACTCCGAAAAGTCTTTAAGAATGTGTACATACAGATTCAAATGTGTATATATAGTCATGCTGGACTCAATGGCATTCAATGTATTTAAACACCTGCACTTATGGAGTGTTTTGCTGGATGAGGGCCGTACAAAATATTGACATCTGGATTAAAGAATAAGGATCCATAAAATGCCTATCTAAATCAAATCTGTAGCACAGTTCTGTGTTAAGCACTTAGGAAACCCTATGTACTTGTAAAATCCCATATGGTGAACACATACCTGGCATATAGCAGCAGATCATCCAGGATTAGGTGTCTTGTGTATCTACAGTTCTGACGCTGAAGTGAAGTCCTATTTGGAAGGTCAAAACTCAGACAAGTACAGTAGTTCCAACATTAAGAAAGGCAGCTTTATAAAATAATGACACATGGTACTTAACATAGAATTTCTCATTTGTGGAACTGCTTATGTTGGGCTTTCTGCAGGGGGGAAGGGGCAGATGTTACCTACACTACAGTTTGTAGGATCTATCTGAGACTGAGGCATTGCAGTGCTAAACACGATACTGTAAACACAGTCCCTGTCATGAAGAATGGATTGCGTAAATGGACAAGAAAAAGATGGTAAAAGTGGAAATAAAAGCAGACTTACCCAAGATCTCAGTAGACCAGTGCCGTGAATGTGGTTGGAATCTGCCCAACTAGGACAGGGACACAGAAATCTGGCAGATAACAAATAATATTAGTTTTGGGAACAGGGATCAAAGGGAAGGGAAAGTGCCTCCAGCTTCACTGAACACCGTTCCCAGAGTCTGGCTCGCGAGGTGAAGGTGCATTCCAGCTCTTTCCATCAACTTCCCCAAGTCATACAGCTGAACAACTCCTAAGCACAGTATTATAAACTATATTTCCTAGGAAGAAAAAAGAAAAAAAGGCAAGGAAGTCCTCTAGGATTTAATGAAGTAATACAACTGCACAAACAACTGAGCATCTGTGTAGACGGTCCCAAAGAGTTCAGAGATGAGTTCATAAACTTCATGGCAGTCTTCCCATTGGAGTATGAATAGCCATGCGTGTTTTACAGATTGGGTACACATCTGTACGAGTGTGTTCTGGAGGCCAGATCCTGAGGATACTAGGGCTGCGTAGCACTTTCAAGGATGCAGAACCACAGCTACAACAATTTATTGGTGTTACAGCAGAGCTTGGACTGGTCCATAGGAGTTCTCACCACCTACTCAAATTATTGTTCCCCTAAACCAAACTTGCACAACAACGAGAAGACAAAACTGCTTTCTACTGAACACTGCACATAAATCAAGCCATCTGCAAATAATCACCCAGACCTTATCAAAAATGAATTAACTTTTTTTTTTTCTTTTCCCATCTCTCTCCCACACAGAATATTGAGAGAAGAGAAATATCCTTTCTGGAGTCTTAAAAGTCACTCTCTTACAGTTGAAAGCACTCTATCTGGCACAACAAGCACATGCATTGTGCTCTTCACCTGTCATTGCACCCATCTATGCTGGACAAGGCCTCGTCTTGTCACGGAGACAAAGTCCAACGCTACAGGATTCCAGCTTGAATAGAGAAGACCATTGTGATTTTTGTGGGACTTTGGCTGAACATTTAACACCCTCCCTTATTGCTCTCCCAGGAGGTCAGACTTTTAAGATAAGTCAGTGCAGCACAAAAGACAAATGCACTTGCACATTCGAGATACGTTTAACGTGCACACACAAGTCCCTGGGATTTTTTAATAGTAAAATAAACAAGAAAGGTAGGGGAAAGCAGAGAAAAACTCTCTCTCTGATCATTAGTGTGCCAATGTGTTCTTGGCACATTACAGAAAATTAGTAGCTTTTAAGAAAGGGCTTTTAATTGCTTAATCTAAGTAATGTGGACAATGGCATACGTGTTTTATTTTAGGGTCTATCTAGCCCACTCAGAAAATGTAATGGACCTAATTTTCATTTAGTATAGGTCTGTGCAGTTCCTAAAACATCTAAATGGCTATTAATTTAATCAGGTAATTTAACTATAGCTCTAGAAAAGGCCACCAGCTAGTTGTCACGCAATGATTATGAGGATGACATTTCTATCCCATGATGCCAGAGGCAGACTTTGATACATCATTTTCTTTTTGAAGGTTAAACTCAGATAACCTGCCTTTGGCATTTAATTAGCTACATATTAAACACTCTTTTAATAATAAAATGATTAAAAATTTTATTGCTTCTCAAATGAGGCCCTTTTAGATAGATTTAATGACTTGGTTAGAGCACTGTAGTTTGTGAACCAAACCTTAGTTAGACCAGTATATAGTATAATGATATGCTTTACAGCTTGCAAAATCTGTATTTTATTCAAATGACTGCCATAATCATTTTGGGTAAAACTTATAATGCATTCTTCTGTATTTTTAAGTCTAACTGTTAAATGTCATTGAAAAGTAACCAAAAACCAACTGATTTCAGGATTTAAAGAAATGATCAAATTCAGGTATAGTTACATGAAGCTGCAGTAGGATTAATGTACTGTATTTTATACAGAAATTGTTTATCCTTTTAAAAAATCTTTTTTCACTGTTCAGTATCTGTAAAAAAAACCCCTCATGTTCACCTAGCAATGATAAAAAAGCATGAAGTGGCTGACAGTCTCCACTCTTTATTTGGTATAAAAATGTTAGCGATTTAATGAAAACTGACACACAAAAAGATAATATTTTTCCCATTCCTGCATGGTAATAACAGTGTCATGACTGCAGAATAGCTGCAAAGATAATAATTCCATGGACTGTGCCCACAGAGCGAATAGTACTATAAGGCAAAGCAAGCACATGGCATTTAAGAATACATATATTTTATGTCTGTGTGCATACAGATTTCTCTCTATACTTAAACCGAACAAGTACCTTATCTACAGATTAGTGTAATTATTAAAAGCTTAACTTTTTGCAGCCAGGAGTTTGGCCCACCAAAATCCCATCACCTTCACAGCCAGAAGCAGGTCATCTCCTCACAGGCAGTTAGTTACTGGCAGAGACGCATAATGTAGGAATCAACCTACCATCCAGTCCCCTTAAAAGTGGTCCCTTAGGGAAGAAGTACATTGTCAGGACAGCTGGATAAAGAGGGAAGTTAATCTCCAAGTCTGTCAACCTAGCACTTTTCATCAGCATAAAAATGAAGGAGAAAAAACAAGAGCAAACCCAATGAAGAACTGAAGAGTAATATCTTTTAAACTGTACTGCTTTGTACCCAAGTCTTTGAAGGATTCCTCATTGACTTAGACCCTGCTAGATGTCTCTCCTCAACATCTACTCAACCCAGCCATGACAAAGTAAAAGCCTGAGTCTTCTTAAACATTCCCTTTACAGGCAGGTAGGACAGACTATTTCCTTTGCCAAGATCTATTTGATAAAGGAAAAGGGGGAGTCCATCAGGATTGTGGTTATGCCCTTTTAATTTTCAAACTGCCTTTGTCCCTGTCCAGGTGTAAATTAAGGCAATCTAGAAGTTACTCTGCTTACAGTTTCAGCTGAGCACGCCACAGGGAGTAGAAACCTACTTTTCTCTGCTCTTCCCACGTCTCCTGTACCAGGGCAGGCATGCAGCAGAGAAGTGTGCACTGGTGTCCTTATCACCACTAACATCCACACAATTTTACACCTCATGTTTGATACAAGAAACCACATATCTAAAGAGTCAGGGCAGATGGTCACGTCAGGGCCGTGAGTGTGCCGACAGGCTCTAATTGCCCTGGCCAGCCTCTCATGCAGGGTGTATCTGCCTTTGTGCCCTGGTGGTATGTCGACCTGGCTTCTCCTTGGATTTTGTAACCACAGGCTCGCCTGGACTGTTGGTTTGACCCTGGTTACTGTTGTTGGCCTCAGTCTGCTCCTCTTGTTCAGGTACCATGGGGCTGATAAATCCCTGCCTGGGCTTCCTGTGTTGTCACCCTTGCCTCCTGTCTCATCTGCCCTTGGGAAGCAGCCTGCTCCCACTGCTCCCTGACAGGTTGCTGTTGAACACAAAATATTGGGAGTTTTTTTGTTTCTTTGTTTTAACAGGTACATCTGTACAACATGACATGTGGAAATAACCAAGCTAGACTGGAACAAAACAAGTTAAGTAATGAAGCCAGCACAGTTTTATTGGAATGACGCTTTTCAGGGGTCAATAAATCCCTGTGAGAAGCCTGGACAGTCTGGCTCCTGCTAAGGGTTGAGAGTTACTGTAGATGGCTTCACACAGCATTATGCCAGCGTATGGACAATCCTAACATGCTCTCTTTCAGCTTTTTTAGGCCACACCTCATTTCAATTAACTAAGACTTCTTCATGCCTCATTATATGATATGGCTAAAAGGGTAAGAGGTGCTTTGCACCTCATTTGATGCTTGCAGCACCTAAGCCAAGAGATGAGATAAAACTTTTTAAGTGCTGCCCTAATAGCCCAAAGGGGGTACTACACAGAATATTTACATTTTCTAGCCTAGACAAAAGCCCTACCAGAGAGGACCACCACAGAAATGTTTCTAGAAGAAATTGTAGTAGATACATCAAGAGAAAAAGATGAGGACAGTTCTTACAAAGGCAAATGGAGAGCGTGTAAAATACTACCGCTTCAGTACACCTCTATTTTACTAAAATGCTGCTAAGCCATAGGAAAACCAAACCACATACCATGAACTGAAGGTTTTAGAGGCTATTTCTTCTCATACTTAGAGAACAGCTTGCTTGAAGAGACGGTTTATCACTGGGGTGGTGACACTCAGATCGCTGCCTTTGCACTGCCCTTTTGTGAGGGCTGGGGGAAAAATAATCTCTCAGAGTTTGTCTTTAAGCATGTACAGATTTAAACAAGAACTCAAAAGATGGTGGGAAAGAAGATAGGTCAAGGATTTTCCTAAGTACTAGATCAACAAGAAAAAAGAAAAAAAAAAACCTTAGTCTTTCTAGATTTGTTTTTCAGTAGCACCCATTTTAAGCATGCCTTCCAGCACTGTTACCTTTTCCATGGCGGTTTTTGTTTTCTATTTTGTTTTTTCTTTCTTAGCAGTTGAATCTTCCCTATCAAACCATCTAATTCTGTAAGCTATTGTTACTTGAAAGCAGAGGAATAAAACAAGCAGCAAATCTGTCTTAAAATGCAAATGCCCTCTTCCAGTCACGCGTGTGCCTGCTCTGGGAGCATGCCCACCCTCTGCAAAAATTCCTAGGCATACCAGCTTTCATAGTCTCATTTTTCTTTGTGAATAATGACTATCCCTTTTCTTATGCTACACCTCTGTGCCCAGCTATTCAGTTTCTGCTTTTTCACAAGGGAAAAAGCTATGATCTTAATATCATGGGATGATATTACAGTATATTATTTTACTATGCATCTATGCTGCAGGTGAACTACTGAATGAAGAAGGTTCAGGCAACACTCTTTTTTTACTCCTGTCTTGAAAGTATGCAGATTTTTCACTCCTTATATACTACAAAAGTGCTTCCTAGTGTGGTGGATTACATGGCCAAGGACTAAATCTATACTTAAATACAAACTGTTAGCCCTTTTGTGCCTCTTACAGTGCCCATCAGGACTAGCTAATGTGAATACAGGTCAGAAATGGTCCTCCAGCAAAATCAGCAAGCAGATACTTGGGTAGAAGCCTGACTTCTGGAGAGACAATGGAAAAACTCTGATTGCCTGCAGTGATGCTCATGTTTCACCCAGTTTATTCAAATATATCAATTATAGTTAACTCCAGCTGGATAATAAAGGTATTGTATTAAGGGTGCTGTGTTAACGGCTAAGCCAAGGCATCGCTTGTTGCAATTAAATAAAGCTTTTCCCTTTCTTCCAGGCATATGATCCTACGCTCCCCAATACCTTATGGAGTCAGCTCATCACACCAATAAACAACTAACTTGGCAAGAAGAAAGCTCTCTGGTTGTACAGTGTGCTGAGCTGGCTCACTAATGAATCTCACAAGCCTGAGAACTGGCATAAGGGAACAAAATTCTGACTGGGATCAGGATGGTCCCTTTAAATGACAGCAAGCCTTTTGGTGTCATAAAATTATGCCCTGAATAGGAACTGAAACATAAAAAAAACCTCTCCAGCACCCCTCCAGTGGAAACATGAAATCCAGTTTTAATTTGCTGAGAAAAGGCAGTGATCCAACTCTGTACAAATCAATCACGTAAGAAGACTTCTAGTTTTCCAGCATCATTACATGCTATGGAAGATATCAGAAACACAATCAATGTGATTTGGACCTACACCTTATACTTTAGCTCCAAGCTACCTGTAAAGGAGTAGCAAGCACAAAGTGGAGCTGGAAACAAAGCACACTGCACTCAGAAGCCATAGGAATTTCAGATATTCAGAAACAATTTCTAATTAATATTAAATCCCTCCGCTCCCAAAAAAAAAAAAAAAAAAGCAACCCTTTTACATGAGCCTGAACCTCAGAACTTCAGGCCCTGGTGGCTAGAGGAGCATCTATGAGTTAAAGGACTACCATGGAAAAAGGAATCGGGGTCTGATATCTTGGAACTACTCCATTTAACCCTAAAATTACTTTTTCTCTTCAAAGTGGCTGGAGAGCTCCTACTGAAAACTAACTGGAGTAGTTGCATACTTCCTATTCATGATCCATAAGGATCCATAGTTAACTTCTGTGTATCAAAACAGAATTGCACGTACAATTTGTTCCTGACCCAAAGCAGTAATCAAACAAACAAACTCCTGAAACAAGGAGTAATGTACTTTCTTTCAGCATATACATTCGCCTGTGCCGGAAAGCATGTGATCATTTTTTTTTTATTCCTGGCTTAACGTCCAGAAAACTAAAGAAGTGTTCACTTGCAAGAAAGGGTTTCAAATTACTAGACATACTGTGATCAGACAATTGCCTCACGCAGAGTGAATGAAAGACCAAAGTTGACCGCCTTTGTGGCAGTAATGTCTTAGGAGTGGCAAGGAAGTGATTAGTTTCCTGCTGATAACCCCATCCACCAGTCTTAATATCTCTTTACCTCCAGTACAGTAACTCTGAAAAGGAAACCTTTCCACACAGGTTGCAGATTCTCAGTAGCAGTCCATTGAGCTCAGCTGCTGTGTTCAGCTGCATATACAAGATGTAACACTGCATCTTCATAACTGAAAATGCTTTGCCTGTAGCAGCCTCTCTTGCAGAAGAAAAGTTTGATATGCTCAGTGAAAGGGAGCACTTGCTTCACTGAGGAATAAATTACAGCTGTAGAAGTCCAAAAGAGAAACTTTTGCAATTTTTTTTTTTTAATATACAAACTTCCCACAGACATGTACAACTTATCATGTGTAGGATTATGGCAAGGATTCTTAGTTTTACAAGACTAAGTAAAATCCAGCTTTTCCTAACAGGTGCTATCTGCAAAGGAGAGGAGCTTTCCTTTCCTTTGGAGAAGTACAGGAAATATTATTCCCTGCCCACAAACCCAAACTCCAAAGCTGTTGTTTCTCTGCACACTTGCTGCTTTGCTGTCTCCCCTCAAGGACAGGATCTTGGGGGTTTCATGTAATTTGTATGAAAATGTAATGCTTTCCAGCTCTCTTTCATTTATGTTATGCAAAGTCAGTATTCTCCTCTGCAGAATTTAAAGCATACCCAGTGAAACTTGACAGGTAAGGGAGGGTAGGTGGAGGAAGGTCTTTGAGGTCTGAGAAAGTGAATATAATTTACAATGCCTAAACCCATAAAATCTCATTAAATATGTAAAGCCAGCAGAGCTACCAGGAGAAGAAACTAGGCAGGGCTGGCCCCAAGCACTGAGGACGCACTCCACAGAGACTCCCCAGTGACCTTCAGTGGGGAGAGGACTGCGCGTAGGTGAGCTTTGCTGCACCGTGGCAGAAGTCTTGTGGGACGTTCTCCAGTGAGGTAAGCTGCTGGGACACCGCTCCTCTTCCCCTCTCTCTTCGTCAGTAGTGGACAAATATACACACAGATGCCACACTTCATCCCTCACGCCACTCCTTTGCTGGGCTGAATGAGAAACCATTACCCTGTTGCAAAAGATTTAAAGACCATTCCTGTTCTGTACTATGAAGGATCCATAGGTTTTTTTTTCAGTTTCTCCCACTAATCCAATCATCTAATGTTCTGAGCTGTAGGCTGTAAGAAATGTAGCTGGTCTTTGAACCCAATCCATCACGGGCCAGGAAAGCCCATCACTGGGGAGATTTTACCCCTGTCTCATTCCAGTTTGATATTATTTCCTGAGTCCTCCCAAACCAATTCTAACAAAAACATTATTAAAATGGTAAGTCAAGGAAGTACTCTATTTCAATAAACAGATTTTTCAGACAAATGCTGGTTTTGAGCTTTCCCAAGCATATCACACGCAGTCTGCAGATGGGGCCCATGTCTATGATGTCAATAGGAGCAGAGTGTGCTTAAAGACCCCAGGCACCCACACAGCCAGGTACAGAACCAGATCCTAGACTTCATGGATTAAACCATACATGCATTGGTCAAACAACACAGAACTGTTTCAAAGGAGCACTAAATGCCCATGATTTACTATGATACCAACTGAAATCCATCCTTGTGCTTTTAGTTGCTTACTATTTTCTATTTTTTTTTTCCTCCCTTCCTCTCTCTCCTTTCTGTTTGGCTGAAAAAAAATAATGTTCCATCTTAAGCATGACACTGAGTCTCCTAGTTTTGCTATGAATATGAAAAACAAATGCTTAAAAGAAATGCACCTGGCTCTATGCAATTCTCTAAAATACACAATGCAATGAAAGAGCTGTTACAAGTCTTCCTGCAAGTATAAAAAAAACTCCAGGTTTTTTCCTTTGCATGCTTCACATCTAATCAATTTACAATGTGACAGTATTCCTAGAAAACCTTCTTTCTTACTGTATAAAGGTCTGGTATTCAAGCATTTTTGAGTGATAATTCAATAGGATTAAATTACACTCATGTGACAGCTCAACCTCACTAATGAGGTACATTGCAGTAAACTGTTGACAGAACTGTCTGGAAGGCTTCTTTAATTTACCAACATGTAACAACATGGGAAAAGCATTAGTCAACTAGATGAAGATGAATAAGCATTGGGGTCTGGGGGCATTTTACATTAACACATGACAACCTAAAAGTGGTTTTGTCACTTGCTCTATTTAGCCCAAGGCAGTCACTGAATAACTGGTACCTGTTAGCGTGATTGACTTACCAAAGCAACAGAAGGGATTATATTTACGAATGTCTGTATGGAAAACATGCCAGAGAAATGTCTTCCTTTTTTTTTCTTAAAAGATAACAGTTGTTTTGTGGGAAGGTGTCTTACAGCTACAGCCATACTGAAAGAATTTTTAAGTCTCTTCAAACAGCCTGCCAGAGTGCTACATTGATTATTTCACTTAAGGAGTTCTTTAAGACTAGATTTGTACTAGATTTTAAAAATCTTGTTTAAAACAGATAATTTCATACAGCTGTGGACTAGCAGTAGTATATACAACCTTGTACTAAGCAGAAAATGTAAGAGGAAGAGAGAAGGATGCAGAGAGACTCCATAGCTTCCAGTAACACAAAACTACTCTTTATGTATATCAGTTTCTGCATATGTACTGCCATTAGCATGCTTAAATAGAAGCTGAGGGATATTTAAGGAATTGATGGTATCCTTAAAAAGGGAAACTAAAATGCATGTGAAAGTGAAGACAAAGCAATGCCAGTAACTTTAAATGTGCAGCTTCCTGAAGGTATAAATTAGTGCAGGCAATTTTAAAGGTGTGATGAAAAGGCTCTCACCTGATGCACTCAACTGATGTATCTGCTGCATTTTTAAAAACTGAAAAGTTAAATGCTTGCAAATAGCTTGAATCTTAAGCAAAAGATGTTGCACCATGACTTACGGAAAGTGATCCACTGAAGGAAAAGTCTGTCCTTCTATTTAATCAGGTTGCATATTCAGTGGGGAGAAAAAAAAAGGTATTTATGGAATGCTCACAGTTATATGTGAGTTTACTTCCCTAAGAGGCATTATCTGCCTCAAAGGAATTAAAATATTCCCTAATGGAGGGGAGAAAAAAGAAAACTGAACCAGAACACAAATTTTCCAGTGTAGCTGAAACAAGCATCCTAAAATAAGACTGTGGTTGAGGACTGAGGGGAAGCAGGAGATTTTTGTATGCTTACCAAAAAAAGAAAAATGGAAAGGCTAAATTCACTTGGATGGGAATCAGACCCCAAACCCACACAGCTGTCCAGTTACATTGAATTTGAACAATGTGAAAAGAAGAGAAACAAAAGAGGTGTAAATTAATCTTGCCATGAGTAAAACTGATGAGGTTAAGTGATAGATATGCACTCAGTCTTTTAAAAGATCCATCTTTTCCCATTTGGATTTCTGCTAGTCTGCTGCTATCTGTGGGCTAACACTACCTTAATTTTTTCCATCTGTACTGGCTGTACTACCGGAACGCAACACTTTTTGCATCTGTTCCTAATTCAAACAAGACTTATTCTTACCAGTGTAGTCCTATTGCCTGTGATCACAAAATTAAAAATCCTAGTTTTAATACAAGTTAACAGCCCTCACCAGTCTCTTCAGCATTTCAGACCAGTAAATATGACAGATGAAAAGAAAAAGGGCTACAGGGGCAACACCTGGGGACTAATATAACTGCCAAAGTCTGGTGCTCAGTGTCCCCCTCTCACCTCCCTGTCACTTACACACCGACACCCCTTGCTTTGTACAATATCAGATCCATGGAACAGCACGGACAGAATATCAAGGACAGCCTGAGTGTAGAGTAACCTACATTCTGGTCCTTTCACATCTATTACAAACAACTTCCTGTGAGAATAAAAATCCTGAAGGTCTACTGCCACCAGGTGCTTTCTTCAAACCTGTCTTCCTCCATCAGGTCTTCCTTCTCACCCCCCCCTACGACTCTCCTGTCTGTACAGCTGCAGAGTTGATGTTTTGTATGGGCTGTGCTCTCCTTTACAGCATTAATAGGAAGCCAAGAACTTTGACTGTATTTGGAAAACTGTTTTGAAAACATAAAGAGAAATGTCTTATATGACAAATATCCAGAAAGAGGAACAGGGGAGGGGAAAGGTGACTGCCATATATAGAATAGCTCATTTAAATTTGTTTTTGAAGACCTTTGCACCTTGTAATCTCAGTGATGGCTGACTGAAAGCACTGATGCCACAAAAATGGAGTAGAAAAACAGATGCATGCTGTGTAGATAATGCATCTTTTTTAACAGTCTGAGTCTCTGGGGCTAAAAAGGGCTGGTGCATGACTTTGTCTCTCTTCCTTTTTTCCCTCAACTCGGATGCAAGTGTATTTATTATGCAGCAGGCTGAAACTTTTTCATCACAAAAGTTAACTTTTTTCCGTTGAGTTTTACTGTTTACTGGAAAGGGGAATTACTTACACAGCTTCCATTACTGTAGTGCCAAAGTAGCTCACAGTCCTGCTGCATTCATCCTCATAGGATTATTTGAAGGAGGGACAACACTCTTATCTACATTTTTTATATGGTAAGACCTAGGCTCAGAAGCTGATGCCTTCAAACTCAGTAACTTGCCAAACTGTACATGAACTTCTCTGCCACAACAAGGCCCTGAACTTGCGTCACTCAAGTTTTTCTATATGAAAAAATCAGCAATGAAAAAGCTTTCCTTTCAGACAACCAGCTTCTGAAAACACATAATTTCCTTCCTAATTGGTTCTTAGAACTACCAAATGTCTACAGCTGCCAGATGACACCTTGAATAATCCTCAGGATGATATGATCAGGCATATTAATAAGTCTATTGATGGCTCTAAGTTTTTTTTCCTGCTGAGGTATTTTATTATTAATAGTTTCTAATTACTAATCAGTAAGTGAGACTGAAAAGGCTGGCATGCATTAGCTAGTCAGGAAAGGGCTAAGAGTCCTAGCATCCAAAATACCAACAGAAGTGATTTGTCTAGCCTGTTGAAAACACAGGGGTTTGGTTAAGTTTTTTTTTAAAGCACTAAAATTTCCTAACCAGTCACAAGCTTCCCAGTATGTCTGATCTCTTCTACTTTGAATCAAGAGTAATTCCAAATTCAAGAAAAATATCAAGGGTGGGATTTTATCCTTAGGAATAATTTCAGCTGGTTTCCAGTGGAAACAGGCAGGAATCTTGTAAAGTTCCTGCCCATTAATACTTGACTACATACAGAAACCAGAACTGCATTTGTAAGGAGAGGTACTCTTTCAGAGACCAGAGTTCACAGGTTTCCTCCCTTTTCGCTTCTACCAAAAATACTTAGAACAAGTAGGACTTAAGAAACTGACTGATCCTTTGTCTAATGAAAAGCAGCTTTTTTTCGTGTTCACCCCATGCATTGCCAGAAAGACACAAAAAGGAGGAAAGTTAAGACACCGACTGCATGCTCCTTTGTTTCTGGAAGACACAAGGCAACTTCAGAGCATTCATGAACCTGAATCACTTCTCTCCCTTAATGAGACAGTATCTAGGAGCATCCATGGACTATGAACTACACCATGTTTTTCTCACATATCATGACTTTCTCAGGTACAACAAATCATGCTAGCAAAGTGAGTGTAGCTGAATGAGCACAAAGGCCTAATCCATCTAGGCTCTGAGAGTACATTATAGCCATACAGCAATAAATTCACCAGTGGGTTAAATTTACACCCCTCCAGCACATCAACAGAATGACTAAATTCATACTCGGTATTGTTATCCTTTCTCTACAGGTGAAGAAACTAATCAGTGCAGAACTTGAAGTAGGACACTGGAATGCCAGAAGAAAATCACAGATTTTGAGTGCTTCTTCTCCAACACCACCAACATACACACACAGCCTAGGCTTGCCGGTAATGCCCAGCCTTTCCAGTACCCTCAGCAAAGACCAAAGAGCGCACAGAGTGGAACTCAGCAGCCTCTCTCGCTCCATCCCATAAGGGAAGGACAGCAATGCCATCACATCTTCCTGACAGTGTTATTGTGCAATTCCAGAGCTGGATCTTGGGGCTATCTTCTCTCTATGTTGAAACATCCATGAGCTATTAATTTAGTATATGCTCATCACTGTCCTGATTCTTTTGTTCAGTGAAGAGTCCCCTAAGTCACTGTCCTTTTTTTATGACTGTCATGCAAGTACTTTACCCGTGGCAATGCCTTTGAGTAGTGATATCTGCAAAAATTGTACTTTTGACAGTCTACAGGTAGTACAGGCAACTGTCAGAAATGGCAGTCAGCCCCATCCTCTCCTGTTTGGCTCCAGTTCCCTGAACACAAGTCCCATTCCTATCTCCATTGACCGAGGGTAACCTCTCGGGCAGAGATGCTGAGCTGAGCTGGAGGTGCGGCACTTGCACAGAAGGCAGCTGCCCGCCAGTGGGGCTCCTGGCTGTGGGTGTGGGCCTGATCACCTGCAGAGCCATGACCGTAGGTACCACCCACGTGAAGGCACCTCACAGTTAATGCAAGCACCCGAACAAAAGCAACCATGTGCTTCCTTAGCATCCTTCTTGGGAAACGGCTCAGGTGCTAACTTGTCCTTCAAAACATGTCCTTATTCATGATTATGCAGCGCCTAACACAAGACAGACACGAGGCACCATCCCAGAATAAATTGTGATTGTCCTAACAAGCACAGCACCTACCCCGAAAAATCCACATTGCTTGCTTGCAATGTATGGCCTTGACTTACCTGGAGAGAATAGTTGAGTGGGCAGAGCACGGATACTGTGCTCCATTTTTCAGCTCAGGGAGAAAAGCGTACCCTAAGCTGCTACTGCTGCCATTACTCTGCTCCTCCAGCTTGGATCACTGGCAATTCCAGGTCTGCTGCCCTTATCTGCTACAAGATCTGCCAGCCAAAAGATGACACACATCCCTTGTTATGACAAATTGCTTAATTACAAGTTTGGCAATATGTAATACTTTGTATTTGCTATTATCGTCAAAGTAGAAGAAAATGAAAAAAACATCCATTACCCTGAGAAAAAAGTCTACTGTTACCATAAATTTCTGATAAAGAAATGAAGTAGGTTCAAGTTTAATCACACCAGCAGTAAATCAAATATCAAATTTAAAACAACGAATTACAAAGAGCCTCCTCACAGTCACTTAGCATTGATAAATTAGTAATGTAATATTAAATTATTCATATCTTTTTTTTTCCTTAGGACTATAATGATATACTGTACACACCACTGATAATTTACTTAGGCTGAGTCCATTCATTTAATTATGCTGCTAAACTTGGTAGGCCAATTGGTCATCATGAGAGTTTCCAGGCAAGCTAATCACAAATATATAGAACATGTCCCTTATTGTCCCCAGCGGCTAAGTGCTAAAATGCTATTTAGTGCTCAGAAGGTTAATGTCCTGCTTATGTAAATTGTCCAATTTAACATTCAGCAGCAGTATCATAAATTCTGGCTCCAGGATTTCATTAAACGTATGTTCAAACTAGTTGACCTTAAAGGTTAACAAGCACAAGTTAAACAGGACAATTATTTAACTCGCTTCTTATCAAGAGACTGAAGCGCTCTAGCCATTTAATAGTTATGCATACTTCACAATTAGAATTCTTAAAAGGTCTCTGATAAAGCGACAGGTCATGAATTTTCATAAGGATGTCAGATAATAACTATTTATCTGCACTTGTTTTTCTTTCTTATAAACTTAAACTTTGATCTTAACATTCAATTAGAAATGATTCCACAAAGAAAGACTAGGTGACTCAAGGAGCTTGTCTTCACATTAATTTGAATCTAAATTAAGCTTTAAAAACATTGCATCCATATTGTCTCCTACAGAAATTAATTCCGAAGTTAGCGACCTATTCTTCAAGCAAAAACCACTTTGGCCTTTCAAGTGTTAGACAATCGAAAAACACTGAATGCCAAATTATTACACAGGTTAACCATTGCATTTTTATGTAAATCACAGGAAAAAAAGTCCCCCTATACATCATGAAATAACTTGTATTATACACAATTGACTTGCCTCCTAATATGTTAACCAAAGATGAAGACAGATTAGCTGAGACCGTTTCTTTCTTGCACTGCTCTATTTCTCACACAGCCTCTTTTCCTGAGGCTTCTGTGAAATATGAACAACAGCAGCTCCCGAAAGTGGCTGCCACAGCCACCGCTACCTATGGCGGTGGTGATGCATTGAGAGCAGCCCCTTTGCTGACATTTCAAATCCCAAACTCACAACTTCCAAATGCAACAGGATCAAGTCGTAGCTTCAGGGATACATTAGAACAGTAAACATGCATGAGAAATCTCAGGAGCTGACAGTAGCTATATTCCAAGAAAGTCTTAAGAAACATTTCTTTTTTTTTCCCAGCCTAGCTATATGAGGTGATTTTATTTTCAGATAAAATAGCAACTACAAGCAATTTTATATTTATAAATCATGCGAATACCACAGTATTTTAGAGAGAGAAAAGAATGGAAGAGAAATCAAGTTGATATTTGAGGGAGAAAGTATTTTCCTTTTTGAATATGATTATGCTTTCACCCAGCTCGTAATATGAGGATTTTTTTTTAGTGCAAATTTTACTCCTGAGGGTGTCTTTTGCAAAATAGGACCAAAGGACACTTTGGAGCTAAGGCCTAATTTTTTTTTTCAGTAATACCTGAAACAAATGCAGGTCAGTGGGAATAAGTCCCTGAAGTTGGGAAGTTGACGACACATTTTTCAGTATTTTATTTTAAATTCTATCCTAAAAAGGATCAGAGAACTACACATTTTGGCAGTCTGAACAAATACTCAAGAATACAGTTATACCATGTCAGCCTTGAGGGGAAGGGACTAAGACTCGGTAAGAACTGCTACTTGCAGTACATTTAAACAGCCCATGGAAGTACGATACATTCTAATTTTGTGTAATTAGCAGATTGCTTTGGCTTGGTTCACCAGAGTTTTGTCTCCCAAAAGCATTGTAATTTAATGATGGCAAAGCAGTAGATGATGAATACTCATTCCTTTTTCTAAAGGTTATTGAAAAACTTGAAGAAAGAAAATAATTTTCTAGCATCCTGAATATGACAGCATTTTATGACCTCATGTGTGGCTCTTTTTACAAACTTCATCTTTTGAATTCTGGCTTCAAATTCTTCCTGAAAGAGGACATAAATAAAGCTGAATGGCTAATGGACTAAAAACACTTATGATCAGGTTTTCATAACGAACATTATTAATGGCTTCCTTTGCACATGCACTGACATATAGTGCAATACTCATTTCTAAAGTAAGATTTAGAGCCCTATTTGCAATAAAAAGCTAACAGATGCAAATAAAAAAAGAGAGATTCCATTACATAGCTACACACAATGGATTTCTATTAAGGATAAACAGAAACATTTTTTTTCTAGAGGCAGAAAGAGCTTCCACAGAGCTTCATTAGAAACTCACACATGCATGTGGGATCCACATTCATCTTCTCAGACAGACATGGGTATGTTTCTTTTATTGCTGTCAGCAATACTAAAAACCTTAGGTCTGGTTTTAAGTAGGAATGCATGCATGCATCCTATTTTGACTCTTCCTAGAATGGTGAATCTTCATATCTGAAAAATCAGGTTGCGAGTGTCAAGATTATCTCCAAACAATGAAAAAACCCACCAAACCCAACCAAAAAAAAAAGAAAAAAACAGGCAACTTCAAAAATGACTCTTACACAAAATGCAGCAGTCTGTCTATTTACCAGTTAAGATAATCATAAACCCTCTACTCTGCCTCTTCACAAATCCCAGGCTAGCTAAATGTTTTTGTCCCGATAGTAAAAGCCAAGTTGTTCTTCCTGCTGCCACTCTCATACCCCTGGGGCGGCAGCCGCATTCCTGCAGAGCAAATGAAGATCCTGCCAGCATGGGGAGGCTCACTCAGGCAGGAGGCTGAACAGCCCGATGAGCCTGATTTACACAATAGCACTCACTCTCAAAACAAAACCAATAACAACTATGGAACTAACTGCTTTTGGAATTAAAAGTAAAGCTAATTCCTCTGACTCTGTGTTCTGGTTTTGTTAGTGAGGGGGGGCCTAAGGTGGTAGCTTCTGTAGGAAACTGCTAGAAGTCGCTCCCCTTTGTTCAGTGGACTCGGCCGGGCCTAGGGCGGACCTGCTGCTGGCCAAGGCCGAGCCAATTGGTAGCAGAATGTCCCGTGATAACGCCTCTGCGATAACGTATTTAAGTAGGGGAAAACAGGAAAAGGAGGGGGAGAAGATGTGAAGCAGCTGAGCGGGGGGCAGAGAGGGGGAGGCGCGAGCCTCATGGGCCTTGCAGGCCTCACCCTCTGGCCTCCCGCCGGGCAGCCGACTGGGCCCAACTCGGCCCGGCCTGGCTGCAAGAAGTGGAGAGGAGATGAGAAGTGAATAAGATGTAAAAAGGATCCTGAGAGGCGTCTGCCAGCCTGTTGTGAGGAACGGCTGCAGACGCCAAGGTCAGTTCAGAAGGAGGGGGAGGAGTAATATGGCTCCTGGCCAAGATTCCTCTGCAACTCGTGGTGAAGACCATGGTGGAGCGGGTTGTCCCCCTGCAGCCCATGGAGGTCCACGGAGGGGCAGAGATCCACCTGCAGCTCGTGGAGGACCCCACGCCAGAGCAGGTGGAGGCCTGAAGGAGGCTGTGGCCCGTGGAGGGCCCGCTGGGGCAGCTGTTCTAGAGGGACTGCACCCCGTGGAAGAGATGACCCACGCCGGAGCAGTTTCACGAAGGACTGTGGCCCGTGGGAGGGACCCCACGCTGGAGCAGAGGAGGAATGCGAGGAGTTCTTCCCCTGACGATGATACAGCGGCGTAAAACAACGCGTGATGAACTGACCGCGACCCCCATTCCCTTTTCCCCCCCTGTGCCGCTCGGGAGGGGAAGGTAGTAGAGATAATGTTAAGCCTGGGAAGAGGGAGGGGTGGGGGGAGGTTATCTTGTTCCCTGTCTCATTCTCCTGCTAATTTTAGAAAATAAATGAATAGTTTTCCCCAAGTCGAGTCTGTTTTGCCCGTGACGGTAACTTTAAGGATTTCTCCCCGTCCTTATCTCAAACCTTGAGCCGTTTTTCTTATATCATCTCCCCCTGTTCTCTCGGAGGGTGGGGGGAGCGGGAGAGAGACTGCGTAGTCTGGTCCTGATCAGGGCTGAACTACGACACTCTGCATTCTTTCAATAATTTCCTTAGACCCCTTCCAAACATCCAAATTCACCTCAACAAAAGAAAACACTACTAAATCACGTAGTTCAGCTCCCCTATAGATTCAGATTAAGGTCTGTAATGCTATTCTTTTCTCAGATACTTAGTAAATAATGTGGTGATGAGGCTCAAATGAAACCTTAGGCAAATGACCAAAAGACCACACAACTCTGAAGCCGAAGGTTTTAGAGGAGTCAAGTGTCCTCATCATATCAGCGTGCTTTTTGTGGTGGCTGCTGCCCAGAGAGATTTGCATTGTTGGGCTAGTTGGTTGTCTCCAAAGAGGGTGATGGTAGCAAAGCCTATCCTATAAAAGATGGACCCGAGAATAGCAAAGCAGTCCCAAGCACAGTTTGCTCAGAAACATGACAAATAGCTACATAGGTTCAGCCAAGTCCCTTGTTCCAGTCAGTAACTTCATTTACAGGAAAACTGCTCAGTGGATTTAGGGAGTTGAATTGCAATAATTATTTCTGTTGGGGCTGGAGAAGAAAAAAAAAACATAATTCAAGTTTAGTTAATGCTAGCATTCAGATGAAAGCTGAAAGAGTAATTTTACCATAACAGGTTTGTCTATTACTAATTTAGGCAAGAAATGAACTTGACAATCATTAGGAGTTATGGTTTTGCACAGGGAATAAAAACGTAGTATGAAGTTTTGTTTTCCCTGAATGTTGTTGGATATCTACTACTGACTTCAGGGGAACCAGGAATTTACCTGGTTTGTCTTTTATTAAAGATGGAAGCCTCCTAAAACACTTTGAAAAATAACCCAAATATTACCTGGGAAGGTGCCTGTTGCAAGAACACAGAGAGAAGAAAACTTGATGAAGACAGATTGGATGACAACTCTCTCCCGCACCCATCTTAACAGTACGTGCATCTTGCTTGATCAAGCTACCTCTTCCTTCCCCTTTACTCCTCCATCTCTAAACATATGTAACACACTTCTCACTGGACAGTTTAGGTCCCTCTAAATATGTTCCAGTCATGGTAAGACTCTTGATGGATCACACATTGTTTAAATTAGTTTTAACTATGGTTGTTACCCAAGCTAAAGGAGAATTAGCTGGATTCACTGATTTGTAGATGATCTCTACTGTGAGGAGGAGGGAGTGGAGAAGGATTGATTTTTAGAAATAAATTACTTTGCAGCAATACGTCTAAATGCAAAATTTAGGTTCTATGTTTAAAGTGTTCTTGTGACCTTACTACTAGCAAAACTCTTTAAGAAAAACCTACTATTACTCAAAAATCTGAGTATGATAGAAGACCAATTGTGAACCAAAAAGGCCAGTTGTAGACAAATTCTCATTGTGCTTCAGCTGTCCAGAGGAAAAAAAAAATAAAACTTAATAATTTTACAGAAGAGTTGCTGATATGAGAATCACAGCTTTTCATCAGCACTCAGGTGTGAGTAGCAGTTACAGCTCACGTGCCCATAACTTCATGTATTCAGGCTTTGTCACGGTAACTATGCACATGCTCAGTATGCTCAGTAAGCACATGTTTCAAGATCACAGGTACTCATGGAGTGGCTTCATGTTCCGAGAGTTCACAGGTATGAGACTCTTGCTGAATCAGGATTTAAAACCTTTTTGAACTCAGATTTTTTTTTTATTTTACTGATTGGCATAGGATAACTTATGCAATCAGGTGCTATTGAAGGTAAGTGTATCAAAATCTGGTATTAAATGACGTGTAAAAATAGATACAGTTGCTGATCTTGTGCACACAAGTTTGAAAGTATAGGCCAGACCCACTAAAAACCAAGATTTCCCTTTCTTATAGTTAAATAAAAAATATGAAAATTTTAAGCTAGTTTAGCATAAAATCTTTCTTTAGCTCTTACACCATTGTACAATGATATTATCTCATCCTCCTCAATTATCTCAATACAGTTTTTGCTTTGTAGCTACAATACTGTTTTTGGCTAACCCTTCTGCATCTCTATTTTATAATGACTTTTATGGCCAATGTGAAATCACTGCAGTGAGGTTTCACCTGGTTTTGTGAGGACTGTTATAATCATTAACAAAGTAGATTCAGGAAGATTTTATAATTTGATATAATAATTAGGCATAATTTTAAAAGATTCAGGTAACAAATAAACCTTTTAGACAAAAATGTATATAAAATTCCCTGAGACTATTCTGTAGTAGTAAGTGACTCATCTTTTAATTAATCACCTTAAAAAATTACCTTTCTCTACAGTTTGTTGCTTTATAGCTGGTGAGACATTCCTACTATCAGAACTTAGAAGAACTGTCCCTGCACAACTCACCATTCATAAAAGCTAAGTTACTATTCTGGCACTTTTGTGACAATTAGAGGCTTTTATTATGATTTGAGTATTATACATTTGGATTATCTTCTGCTACAGACAGGCTCAAGCCACTTCTGTGGCTCAAGTCTCTTCTGTGATTTCCAGAGAGCAGGAGACAACTTTCTAAGCTTACTTAAGCTTTTCTGCTTTTTTTCATATTTGCAAGTTTGTTTTTCTTCTCTTCTAACCATTACTGAGAATTCTTTAAAATTATCAAATATGATGAATATGGCTCACAACAGCTTAAATGAAAAAAGACACTTCCAAATTCTTGAAGATAAAATATTCATTGACTGTTTTGTTCTCCAACCTGTCCTCCTTGACAAGTCCTTAAACACTATAAAATCTACTCAGGACATAGAACCACATTTTGGGGGACAAGTGCTTTTTCTCAATTGTTCATTGTAACTCCAGTTAGCTCCTATGATTCAAATATTGGTAAAATGGAGACAAACTGACATGAATTCATAAAATTCCAGTTACTAGTTCATGTTTGACTTGATCATGTCAGGTAATATATCACTACTATAATTCATTCCTATGAAGTATAGGGATAAGAATGGTTATTAAGCCTGAATGAATCAATGGAATTAGTGAAGAAGAAATAGAGAGGAATTTAAGATTCAGCTACCAGGTACATTAAGCCCTTTTATCTCTCTTTCATTTTCTCATATTGATGTGGGAGAAAATAATAATTACTCCTCAACATGACATACACACTTACATATCTCTTAAACCAGGAAGCTGTATTTGAAATGGCACCATGGTATTGGTTGAAAGTTACAACACAATAACCAATAGCTACATGCAGAATAAATTGTGTCAAATAATACAGATAGTTGTAAACTCAAGCACTCAAAGTTAGGAAAAGATAGATTTAAGATTACCAGGCATTACTCCACACATACGCAATGTGATAACCTGCCAACATTCAATGGGCAAGGTTTCACAAATTCTTTTTAGCATAATTTTTCAGTCCATGACTCCGAATCTCAGAACCAAACCCCCTTTTTATGTACATGAGAGTTGTTCTTCTTGGCTTTTCTATGGTTTTCATTGCTTAGGTAGCTAACAGTTGCAAAAGCGTTCAGTTAAGTCCAAAAACATGCACTTACGTTCACAGATACAGGCATAAAGGTTTGAAAATGCTGCATTTACCCCTCTGTGTCTCCCTCTTAAAACCATTAAGATTTACTTCACTGGTGATTTTAAGGCTCAGGGGCCAAACGAGTACTGACGGAAAGAAATAGGAAGTTTCCACTTGACCTTGCTGGGAGCTGGACTAGAACTTTCATGAGGCAAAACATTTGCAGGGGACCAGGTAGTATTTTATTATGATTTATTAAATGTCAGTTTATATGAGTTTTATTGAATATGAGATTACAGCAGTAGTTATTATATGACAGCACAGTATTCTGTGATTTACTCATGGACTGCTCTTCTTTCTTCAACTGCAAATACCCTGCAGAGTCTGGGGGAAAACATGGCATCAGCTAAACCAAAGAAATTGAAATGAGAATAAACATGTTTAAATCTCGAGTCACTGGAGAGCTTTATCATGCTCATCTTCTATCTGGTGTTATTGATCTCTTTTAGTGTGGGAATCAGGCTGTGAATATGACCTACAAAAGTGGCAAAGATTTTGAACTTTATTATACTGGCTGAGGATTCAGCCTTCATTGGAACTGAAAGGGCAATTGTTCGGGGGATACATGAGAGTCAAGGCAATTTGCTCACAAAGTGAAGAGGAAGAGAGCAGTAGCAGCCATAGGGGAAAGACGGAAAAGAAAACACAGCCGGACAGATCAGAAACACTGAGCTGTTCAGTTGGGATAAGAAGGACTCAGTACTTAAGAAGCTGAGAATAATGCCACAGAAACATATGAGGGATGCTAAAATGCTCAATTCTCATGGAAGCCAATACAATTTCTAGAACAGAAAAAAAAAGGGTTATATTAGAAATTACCACAATTATATTTTTTTTTCATTTCTATTCTGTTGAAATTTAAGCATAAACATCTTGATCCAAAGGCCGCTGGAGGCAGCAGGTCTCTGCATTTACTTCCACACATATCCAATTAAATCAAAACTGAACTCCCATCTTCAAGGCTCTCGGTGGCCTGTGCTGAGGTTATCTGAGAGGATACGCTGATAACAGCTGATAACAGCTGATAACTACAGCATGACTGAACTTTTTAGAATAAGGATAAGTCTGTCTGCACAGGCAAGAGTACCTTTGCACAGAATGAGACAAGTCTGTGGAGCACTCTCCCACAAGAACTAAGGATAATACAAAACATTACTACCTTATTTAAGCACAAAGTATGTTTCTCTGACCCTGTTTCTTTTACATAAACCCACTGCACATTTGGGCGTGTGTCTGTGCATTTGTGTTGAAATGCATCATGGAAACTTCCCTCCTGGAGACAAACTGACAACCGGCATATGGCAAACATTGGCCACTTTGCTTAGCACATTGCTGGGATCTATGCGTTCATTGTAACTCTAGAACAGACCTGGGCAGAAAGCAGCTCTACCACTCCAAAGAGAAAACAAAGGCATGTGTTGTCTTCATTTTGCTGCTGCTATTTTTGTAATGGGGAATATAAAATAACCACTTCAACTTAGTTGTATTCCAGTATTGCTGATATTTAAACTTTAAGCAAAAAAAAAAAAAAAAAAAAAATTAACACATTCAAAATCTTAGAAAAGAAATGTTAGGATTGCAAATCCCCGTGTCATACTTTTTACAGCATTTTTTCAGACTTAGGCTTTCCTGCATCCACAGAGTAAAGTTTCATGCACTGTCTCTTTATCCATGGTTTTACTATAGATCTATACACACAGAATTGTGCCTCTGTTGCTCTTCAGACCCTCCTGACAATGATAAACTGGGAGGTAACTGTTGCTTTTTCTGGATTGGAAAGATTTTGTAGGCTGGTTTTATCTCCAGCGTTCCTCTGGCCACAATTTCAATACAGAAAAACATTCAGGCCAGAGTGATGGGAGACAATGACAGTCATTTGAAATGAGGTTTGGCAACAAATTTGCTAACAAATGCTTTGGGATAATGCTTGTGGAGAGAAGTATGCTATCAGAGATGTGACTTGTTAATTCAGTCTGAGGAAAGATGGTTCAAAGCTGTCATTTATTGGAACCCATTACAGGACTTAATCTGAAGATTTTGACATACTTCCAAGACAAATATGCTACCAAGAGTAAGACATGTTCAATAAGGTGTGTGCACTAGGAAAAGAGGACTGTAATTGCCATATGGGAAGAGGTTTTTGCCTATGCAGTTTAATAACCTTCTCCTAGCAGTGTCCCTTCTGACACAACGTGATTCGGAGATGAATCATGCCAAGCAAATGGTAAGTGTCTTTATCATCACCTAGCAGACTTGACCAAAGAGTGCATATTATTGGCAGACACTCTAGGATTTGAGCCCTACAGTGTAAAGTATTAAGAATTATGTCTCCTGTAAAGCTTAGGCCTCTTCATTAAACATCATGGGGGTGTTTATGGTTTCCTTCTTATTCTGCAGATCATAGCAGAGGCCCAAATTTTTCAGCACAGGGTTTCTCTTTGTTTGTAACAATAAATTAGACTGACATTCTTTCCACACAGTTCTGCTTTTCAGGACAGCTTTTGATAGAAACAATAAGTCCAATACTGTTTGTCCTTAGCTGGCACTTAACCAAGATGTACATATTTAGCCTTTATAAACTTGCCTTGTGAAAACAGTTTCCCCAGCCATGTAATAATTTCTGTCGCTCTTTTCTGACCTCTCTTCAAGTTCTACTTTTTCCATCTGACACTGAGGTAGCAAAAGGAGTTTTCTACCTTGGTTGCCACCCACATTATTAGGAGAAAAACATGGAATGACAGAAGTACAAAGACATGAGTCACTGACTGTGCAGGGTAGCAACAATAAATAAAATATTTATTTACAAAAAAAAAAACCCAAGGTGTAGAAATTAAATAGCATTTAAGTTTTTAAAACCTGCAAAATACTGAAGAATACTCTACATGTAACATTTTTCTCCTGCAGTAATTTTTCTCTGAGGCACCATCATACGATAATTGAGCTTTAAAAAACAACAGTCATCTTAAAATCAAACAGTCTGAGATCATTAATATCTAGGTATAGCATTTCTTGCACCTCATTTACAGTATGAGCCACCATTCCTTGTTTTAATACATTTATGAATACAGACTTTCTAAGGTGTCAGTGAAGGTGCAGAAGGGGGAGGTGATTTATATGATCATGCTTAATGATTATGGTGTAAGGCAGCAAGCGTTTTGGGCAAATGTCCTCAGATACATTACCAGCTATATACTCATATCTATACTCATACTTTTCAGTGTCCAAGGTTATTTGTACTGCACCTTTAGAGCTCCAAGGAATCCTGGAGCTTCTGCCTGATAGCATACTTAATCAATAGAACAACAGCAGTTCTTGATAAGGAACTTCTGTTTGCTTAACTTGGAGTATTTTTACAAAGTTGCGTATGAAAATGTGCTTCTTTCACAGTTTTGATGTTCTAGCTGGTGCTTTTTTCAGGATGCACTTCTTACAGGTGCATCAAATTGAATAATTGGATGATCAGTACTGTTACAGTCTGGCCTTAAAATCTGCGTGTCTATTTACTGGTTGCCAAGTGACAGAAACTGAGTGTTATTTTCTAACCTAAGGTAAGAAGGGTTTTTGGTTTTGGTTTTTTTTTTTCCTACACATGATGGATAGCCTGCTGTTCTCAACACTCAGCGCTAAAGCAAATACTACCATTAAGAGCAAGCGATTTCAGTACATCAACTGAACAGAAGTTTACAAAAATTTCTAGCATCCTAAACTCTTAATGTGAAAAGTTTGTAAAAGAAAGTAAAGGATAGTCAGTGATCTAGGACTTAAACTATTCATGCTAAGCATTAAATCAGTGTAATTTGGGTGGATACAGTAATTGCCATGTGGAAGTTAGCATCCCAGCCCATCGTAGAGGAGACCTGTGGTGGAACATGTAATTTTGGATATGCAGAAGAAAAGCTGAATTGTTTATGGAGGAGCCATGACGCACTCAGCTGTGGCCCATGTGCCTTTTGGTGTCTGAGGAGGTTTGAGCTCATCTACCCCAGATATCAGCTACTGCAGAGTAATTTTAAAGATTGAAAACACTTTCCCACAAGTATCTTCAGAGGACATCTCTAGTGTAGAAAAAAACATATTAAAAATAGTATGTGAAAGTATCAGTGTGCAAATGGTGTATCTTTAAGAGGGTGTAACAAATGTTCATTTGTCTTTTTTTAATTTATTTTTAAATTTGACTGAATGAAAAGCCAACAGACGATAACTTCAGCTTTTCATTCCTCCTCATGTTAAAAACTGTCCGCCTTTTGGGCCTTGACCTAAGTTTTCTTAGGGCCATCATCACTGTGAAGGTAGGACTTCAAATTCTTCTTCACATTGAGCAATGTACAGCAAACACAACATCAATTTATTTTTATCATTGTCAAGTTCGTTGCGGCTCCCAAAGGTGGAAGAAAGTAACCAGCAGAGAATAACCAGCCTGGGGTTTGCTGGGTTTGAGCTTTTGCAGGGATACTATCCACACTTTGGCTGAGATAGCCTTTCCCAATGAATGGAAATGTCGGGCCACACACATGCCCCGCCCCTGGAAACACTCAAGGCCAGGCTGGACGGGGCCCTGAGCAACCCGATCTAGTCGGGAATGTCCCTGCTCCTTGCAGGGGGGTTGGACTAGATGACCTTTAAAGGTCCCTTCCAACCCTAACCATTCTGTATCGGTGTCTGAGTGGTGGTGATCCCAAGATGGTGACTCTGAAAAAGGTAACAGCCCACGGAGAAGAGGCTCTCAGGGCCTCACTGGGCTTTTCTGGAAGGAGAAGCAGCCCAGCACCCGAGACTCATGGATCTCCTCGGGCCTGAAAGGGAGCAGAAGCCTTCAGAAAACCGCTCTGCTTTATTTATTTATATTTCTGTCCCTTGTTCAGTTAAAAAACCCAACACATCCCCTCAAACTCATCGTGGTGCCTCCACGGCGCTTCAAGGTCCCCCGCCCGCCGCGGAAGCCGCTACCGCTCGCCTTCCCGGAACCTTTGGAGGCGGAACGCAGGTTCGCGGTGCGGGGGCCGGGCCGGAAGGCGTCACCGAGTGGACTCTGGGGAAGATGGCGGCCGCCGTGGCCGGCTCACGTGGACGAGGGGCCGTGGTGGGCGAGGAAGCGGACAGCGGTAACGGGCGCTGCTTTACCAGCGAGAGCGGGAAGGGGCAGGAGTGGGAAGGGGTTTGGGTCTCTCTCAGCTCGGACGGGCTTCTGAGGCCTCCCTGTCGGCTGCTCCTCTCTGCCCCGTCCGAGCGGGCCGGTGGGCCTGAGCCCCTCCTAACCCCCTTCCAGAGCCTGGGCCGAGGGTTGGAGCCGGGTGGTCCGGGGCGGCAGGAGCTAAGGCCCTGGTGAGACCGCCTGCCGGAGCCCCTTCCTAGTTGGGTGGAAGCGGCGGGGAGCCGGCGGGGCTCCATGTGGGTGGCTTCCCGCGGTGCCTGGCGTTGTGCCGCTGCCTGCCCTGCCCTCCCTGCGCTGTCGCTTGTGGGTTTTCTCCCTTTTATCTGCTTAGCCTGGCGAGTACAGACGGTAGCTCGTTTATTCTCTGGGCCCACCAAAATAACTTTCGCTGCCGCGTGTCTCTGGGGCACCTCTTTTTTTTGGGGGGCGGGGAGGTGACAGGGCAGAGCTGCACGAGCTCCGGGGTGCGATGGGCTGTGTGTCTGTCTGTGTCTGTCTGTCTGTCTGTGCGAGACGGGGATCTACTTCGTGCTCCGAAGGAAATCCGTGAGATACGCCAGTTACGGTAATCCCCCAGTAGAGCGCGGAGTATAAACACACTCATACTCCATCCTTTATACGTGCTTCTCCACTCATTCCTGCCTCTTCGTGTGTTGTGAGGGTATATCTAACTAGTTGTGATCGCTTTTTAATTATATCGTGTAACTGGATGTTTTAGTTTTTGGGTTTGTTTTTTTTTTCCTTCTTTTGCGAGGAATCAAGGTTGTGGCCATTTGGAGCTGTAGCTCACAGTGGTTCTGTTTGGTTTGAGGGTCAAAACTGAACACAAGAGGAAGCCTTGTGTGAGAGCTTCTTTCGGAGCTAATTTCTGAATGATTGCTGTTTTTAACTGTATGTGCCTACACCTAGATGACTGAGCAACTTTAGATTAATCAAGTGTGGAGATGTATACATATGTTTCATCTCCACACACACAGTTAGGATTTTTTTTATTAAATCTATGCCAGGCTTCAATCTTTGCAATTCAGAATAGAGCCCCAGGTCCTGCTTCTCATAGACTTAATCTAGTTTAAATTACTTTGAAATACCTCTGCTTTATCTCATAGTGTTGGCAGATCCTCTGATGTGTTAAAGAATAAGTTATGGTTGGTTGTTGAAGCCTTGTTCATCTTTCTGTAGTTGTTGAAAGCAAAATGTTGTTGATATTATCCGGTATTATTGTCCTATTTTAGTGGCAGAATATATTATATAAAGGAGACTAATACATGCCTTTGGGATTTTCCCTTTTGTAAGTCTGATCTGGTTTTTGTGGCTGACGGGGGAAGTTGGTCCTGAGCAGTGTGTGGAATTCAGGTTTGGACTTTTGGTAGCTGTTAGCTTTTGTATGTATAAAAAGTCACAAGTAGGAGTTAACTCCTTGTTTAAAAACTAGATAGCAATATTTTAAAATGGACGTGCCTTAGGAGTGAAAACTTGGCAAATTATTTTACATGTAGGAACCAGGATGTGGTGATGCACCTGTTTCTTTACATTCAGTGGTTTGATTTCTATTCATTTTTAAATTTGGAAACTGGGGTATGGAGACATAACGATATCATTAAAAGAATGCCTTTTGTAGTTTCTGAATGTGTTGAACAAATTTGGCACTTCTAAATTTCCAATTTATAGTAAAGACTGTTGGGAGGGGGAAAAAAAGTCATTTAACCTGCGCGGAGTGTGACATAGCACTGTGTTTGTCTTGGTGATAGTAAAAATCATACTAATATATATAATGAGCAAGTATTCAGTAAGTATTTCTCATCCGCATTTGTGATGTAAACAGACGATCTTGCTTCCTCTCATGATGATAACTGGATCTCTGCGAGCCTCTCAACATGCCTGGGCATTAGAGGCTTTGTCTTAAATTGATTACCACCACTGTTTTGCTGTTACATTGGGGTTTTTTGCTGCTTCAAAAAGGCACATGGAGAAGGAAGAGTAATAAGTTAGTCTGACAGCAGAGTGTATATTTATGTTTGTTAAGTAATTAAGCAGGCAATTAAGCAGGAATATCATTAGTAACTGCATGATTTTATGGAAAACAGATCTTGTGAAGCAGTCCTGACTTCATTCTCTTAATGATTTGGTTGATAAAGGTAGGTCATGGGATATAGTAGTGCTTGCAAGGTAAAGCACTTGACTCAGTAGTACTTCACATTGCAATTTTAAAATACTCTTTTTAAAGTAGCCTGAGAGTAGTAGATGGATAAAAGCCAGTCAGCTGGTATCTCAGAGTTGGTGGGCAATTTTCCCTGACTGATCTCAGAAACCAGCCTCCTTCTGTCCAGCACTTGTTTTGTGGCCTTGAAAGTTGTAACATAACTTATGTAAAACTTTTGGGTAGCACAAATATTAGTGGGATTGTATTTAATAGTGGCAGGACACTAGTATGCTCTGCTCTTGATTACATGGTAAAGTAGGTCCACTGAAATAACCAAACATGTTTTAGCACACATTAATCTTGCAGTCCGTTTCATTCTAGTTAATCATCCGCACCCTTGAAGACTTGATTTTTGCTATTTGACCTACTGAGTAGACTAATTAGGGAAGTGGTATATTCTTTTTTGTGTTTGATTTGCCGTCTAGTTGGCTGTTCTCTCATGTTTTACTGTTGCTTGATTCCAGACCTCAGTATTATAACTTTAATTCCATCTTTTTTGTTTTGAAGGGGGTATAGGGTAAGGAAACTTGAATTTAGGGATGTTTTATTTGTATATCAAGAATTTGAGCAGTTACTTATATGAGAAAAACTCATTACCTCTGGTTTGTTTTGAGCTACATGACAACTATCTTGATTCTTTATTTCAGAAAGCAATCTCCTCTCTGTGTTCGTTATGTTTAGGTAATCGTACTTTCACTGGAGTTATTTTCCTTCAGCAGGTTTTGCTTTCGTGTAAGAAATGCCACCCGACCTTAATCCATGTGGCTGTTTGCATTTAAACACTAGATGTCACTGTTGCAGTTTGTAGATAAGTGTGTACATGCATCTATAGATGCATGTATATGCATTTATGAATCATAATTGTTGAACTGGAAAATACATTTTTTTTTCCCCAAAAGTTGACACTCATAAACATGAAAATATTAATTAGTCTAATAATACATTTCCAAGGCTGCCTTTTCCCTTTTACCCAACTTCTTAAATGATTTTAAATCATCATGGAGATGAGCAAGCATTTGGCTGGACACTAGCTAATAAATTCATTATGGTGGTGTATGCCTGCTTGAGGAATTAATTGTAACAGCAAGCAGAACATGGCCCTGAACTCGGATAACATTTACATATGGAGCAAATTAAGTTAGTGATGAATTCTTACTAGAAACAGAACTCCTGATCCTTTTTTTTTTGTTGTTGTTGTTCCTTTTTTTTTTTTACCTCTAGATTCTGAGTTAAGCTCAGGACTTCCAGAAGACAGCTACTCTTCAGGAGGTGAAGCCCTGGATGGTGATGATGAAGATGAAACAGCAGCAGTTGACAATGCCGTTGAAGAGGCAACAAGCTCCAAAGCTGGCCCAAGTGCAGGCTGGGCAGATGCCATGGCAAAAGTGCTCAACAAAAAGATTCCACAAAATAAGTCCACCATCTTGGCCAAGAATAAAAAACTGGAGAAGGAGAAAGAAAAGGAAAAACAAGAAAGGCTGGAGAAGAGGATGAAAGTGAGAAAAAGATGCAGTATTTCATTGTGCAGTCACAGTCAGATGGGGATATATGAGATATCCCGTCAGCAGGGATTAAGGAGGGTGCTCTGAGGCGGTCTCAGTTTTGGAATCTCTTCTCCACAGTGATCACAATTAGCTTCAATTTTTTACTTTCCGGATAGTCATGCTTGTAGGGCTTTTTCCCTTACTGCTTTTTCTGGATTATCAGGTAGGCAGATCTTTGGCAGTAGGACTGTTCCAGTCTATCAGCTTAAGCTGTTTTGTTTTTTTTTTTCTGTTAGAGATTGAAAGCAACTGCTTTAAGCTTAGTTTGTTAATTGCTGTTGTTAATTTGGGGTATAATACACTTTGTTGGCATTACAAGTTAAAATAGTTCTCTCTCATTCAAAGTGAGAGGGAGAAAGAGAAGATAACTACTTTAATTTAAATTCTGCTGCAACTTCCAAAATCAAAGACCTTTAGGTTGAGATTGCAGTAATTATTTATGTGGTTGTGAATAGTTGTTTGTTCCCCTCGATGATTTTCCTGGTAGGAGTTTTCTATTACAGTGTTTTTGCCCTAGGTTGCTTCTGGTTCTGAAACAGTTATGAAGAAAACAAAACTATGTTGGCAATTAAGTCATTTGTTTGTGTGTCTTTAGTGGAACTTTTAATTCTAGGCTGTGATTGATTTACCTTCAGGCTAAAAACACATTAATAGTTCTAATGTCTCATCTTACCAGTTCTGTTTCAGTGGGATAACCAGGTTATCCTCCTGACAATCTGGGACATGCTGTGGTTAGGCCATGGCCTGCCTTTTGAATACAGAGAGCTTCTATATGGCATCTGCTCAGTTATGATTGTCCTAAATGCCTGTTCTCATCTAGTAAATGTGTGGGATTATTGCAAAGCAAAAGTGGGCTGCGGGTCCCAAAACTGACATTTTTATCCTTAGAAAAACTTGAGAACAGTCTGCCTTCTGTTAATTTCTTGCTGATGGAAGCTGGAATAGGGCACTTCTTTTGATCAAAGGCCAAAATGTGGTCCTAAACTCACAAATTTGTAGTAGTCTGCCTGGAATTATAAAGGTAAGAATTCTGAAGTTCCGTGAAGACTTATTTTGTAAAACAGACATAATGCAACATCACCAGACCTAGAACACTGTTAAATTGTTAAGAGGGAGGAAAAAATATTTCACTACCTTCCTCTTGAAGCAGAGGCTGGGGAAACACAGTTTTCTCCTATTGTAGCAGAAATAAAGCTGGTGGTGTTGTGGCCCCTGGTAATGAGAAAGCAGATCAGTTTGGTTTTGAAACAAAGAGCCTCCAAAAACCTGCAAAAATCAGTGTTGTACGCGGGAGTTGTTCTCTGGTGGGCACTTGATGCTCTTCCTGGTGTTTGAGTTCTGCCCATTGTAGTCTTTGCCATATGTCACTGTCAGTCACAAAGCTGTACCATGATTAATTCAGTGGAGGAAGTGGAATTCCCAAGGCTGAAAATGTGACATGCCTGTCTTCATAGACCCAGGATTTTATTATGTATAAATTTCTCTGTGATCAGCTTGTGAAGTCTTGGAGTTGAAAGCTGTCTTTGAATAATTTCATTGTGTGTAGCAGTCAGCGTGGAAGCATTTGAGTTTTTCTAGATTCCTTTCACTTGCTTTGAGCCAGAGGCATCACTGTGGTGTGACTCTTTTCTAGTTTTTGTTACAGAAAGCAAGTGACTCTTTGAGATTTGACTGTGGTCCCTGGTTTGTCAGTGCAAGAGTTTTGCCTCGTAGCCTCGTACCTGTTGTCCGGCCCCATTTGGAGCTCCCCTTACCCTCAAACCAAACTGAGCTTTGTTGGTTTATGTTTTCTTTTGTTTTTTTTTTTTTTTTTTTGGTCCTGCTACATACTCTGTCAGAGTATGTTGCATTCTGAAATGCTCCATGTTGTTTCACATAACAATATTTATAATGCAGCTTGATAAAAAGCGGGAGTGGGAAATGATGTGCCGAGTGAAGCCAGATGTTGTCAAAGACAGAGACAGAGAAAGAAATCTTCAGAGAATTGCCACAAGGTAAGAGTTTTTCTCAGTGCTTTCCTGAAATGTATGTGTATTGAAAACAGGAGGAAAAGGGGAAGAAAAGGCCTGTGCAGGTAATCTGTTTCCAATCAGGTTGAACTCTTAAAAAGTGACTAACAGGAGCCAAGTGATTTATATACAGATCTGCATTGTACAGTATCGAGTTCAACAAAAGATTTCAGAAGCTTTTTGAAAGAGTAAAAATTAGATGGGAATGTAATGTTTGCTTAACAGAAGTGCTTTGTTGGATCCCCTCATTTTCTTAATTTAATGCTTTCAAAATGCAGAACAGTTGTTTCTACTGCTCTGTTTTTTCCTTCTCTGCGGAGGATTCACCAGATCCGCAGCTGTTAAGTTCAGTTGCCTGTTCTGCATTGTGGTAGTTTGGTGTCGCAGAACTAGTTGAACCCCATGTCTGTGTCTGTCTCTTTACTCATTCCTCAGCCTTGTCCCTCTGCTTCAGCTGCTCTTAAATTCTTGCCTGAGGAATTTAATCGCTGATTGTAGGACAAGTAACACGCTTCTGGGATGAAACATGCTCTTGCACTGATCTCAGTGCCATGTTAGCCTGTTTACTTTAGGATCTGAGTAGCTATTTGTGGATTTGTTTGTTGCTGGTTTTTAGCAATAAGTGTGAAGGAGGAGTGAAAATTGAAAGTCTCTTAAGTTGTAGTGAATGTTACTTAACTGAATTGAGATTTTAAGTAACCTTTTTGGGGAGCTAGAAACCATCCAGCATCTGCTGTGATTAGTTGCTTTGGTAGAGAGTTCATTTTCTGTAAAGGGAACTTCAGGGAAAAACTTTGTTTTGTTGGTTTTTTTTTCCCCATCCCAGAGGTGTTGTACAACTATTTAATGCTGTCAGGACGCACCAAAAAAATATTGATGAGAAGGTGAAGAAAGCTGGGAGCTCTGACAGGCAGCGTGCTAAACTGCTGTCATCTGTTTCAAAGAAAGATTTCATCAGTGTTTTAAGAAACATGGAGGGTGCTAAAGGAAGCAAGAATTCTGCTGGAAAGGCCACAAAAAGTAAACAGGTAGGCTTCATCTGGGAGAAAAAAATACATACAAGATACCTTCACAGCATAATTACTGTCTGTTAATGTGCCTGCCCTTCAGAATAGCTCTGATCCAAATGCCTGGGTTTTTGAGACTACTTAGGAAGGGAGCAAATAGCTCTTAGCTTGCTTTCGCTGTCTTTTGAATATCAAGGTACAAAACTGTGGAAGTCCTTCTGGTAAGACATCAAGCCTTGTGTACAAATAACTTGTTTTAGCTTTGTATTTAAAAAAAAAAAAAACCATGAAAAATTAGATTTTTATCTTGGATTTTGCACCAACCATGGAACAAACTGCTAGTTTTTAGTGGGTTGTGACATTCATACTTTGACCAGTAGTAGTAATCGGCTCTTTAAAATTTTTAAAGGCGTGAGGGCTCTTCATCTTATATAGTGTATTGGACTGTACTACTTGTGTGTGCCTACAGTTTTGGGCATTTCAAACTGGCTTGCTGTGGATGAATATGGTATCTGGAACTGAAGAGCTTTGCCATACATGTGAATACTGCAACAGAAAGAAACTGAGACATATTAAACATTATATGTAGGCTTTTCCTTCCCTAATTCTGTGTGTGTGTTAGGCTGATGCGACTTTATTGCTGTTAATGATGTTTTGGAAAGAAGTATTTTGACACATTCCCCTTTTTCCACACATGCTCAGGAGAGACACAGTATAATTGGACTCGTTCAACTCTTTATTGATTCTTTCAACTCACCAAGTAGCTCAGGGTTGAAAACAAATTGCTCAGACATACTTTTTCTCGTATTTCAGAAGCTGCACGTTTTTGAAGTGTATTTTTGTTCAGGTTTGAACTTTGTGCTTGGTAGTGGGTGGAATACTGTTGGCCCAGTCTCACAGCAGTTAACTAAGTGCTTTTCTGTGCCAGGAAGAAATACTTTAATCAGTTGGGAGACAACAGTTTGTCATATGTTTTTTGTTTGTATGCACTTGGGGAGCATGCTGAAACTGCCTGGCATGAAGAGCTCATACAATTTTCATGCAAGTGTAATATTAAAGTATTTTTTTAAATTCTTTGGATAATGAGAACAATTTAGCTTGGTGCTGACACTTTATTTCTCCTTAAATAATTCCAGCTTGCTTGTTTGGGTGGGAGGGTGTGCATGTGTAGGCTTTTTCCGCCCCCTGTCTTTTTTTTTTTTTTGCTCCCCTGGAATAGCAGAAGAACATTGGAGTGATAGTAGTGCCAACTACTATTGTGGTAGGCATTGAATCAATAACTGAGTAAAAACTACGACCCTTTTTTCTTTGTGTCAGATTGTAGCAGGGCAATTTTCTAATTACTAGGTCAGAAAATATAGATTGCAAATGTTTCTATACTATGAAAAAAGTGTGTCTTATTTTTGGCAGCATCAGTAACAGCATATTTCCATTACAGGTGCTACTTTCACATTGCTTATGAACAAAAACTTCAGATTTTGGAGGTTTTTTTAATATAAGGCTACACTTATAGGTCTGGATTTTTTGTATAGGGAGGAGCGTTGGGTTTTTTAGTTGGTTTTTTTTGAATAGCCATGTCTGCCTGGATAGACCACCCCTTCCCTCCCTTGTTGCATTTGCTTCAGTGACTCTCCATTCAGTACTGAACCAAACACTTTAATAACTCGTTTTCAAGCTGTTCTGAACCTGACTTATTTTCTCTTGAGAACATATCTTACCCGTTTAGCAGGCTCCCATCCTCATAGTTTTTGATGCTTGGGGTTGAGGCCAAAATCTGATCTTCAGTTTTCTCAGAACTGTGTGAACATGTACTACTGGCCTCCACTGTCATGTCTCTACTTCTTGAGGGTTTTTCAGAGGGTAGTAAGCAGGGATGAGGTTTTTGGGTGGCGAATTCCTTGCAACAGGAGTTTGGTAGATTGTTTGTGCCATCTGAAAGATTTTGTTTGTTTTGTGTTCTTTTTTTTTTTTTGTAGCAGCCTGCTTTGTTTTTAGCAATTGAGTGTATGGTGTGTATTTCGTTTTTAAGCGAGGGGAAATATATTTATTTATTTATCTCAACAAAAACAATGGAAGAGATGCCAATCCCAAACTCTAGGCACTCTGCCATCAATTAAAATGCAATCCAGAACAATAAAAACACTACCGCACCCACATAAAACAAGCAGTCAGCAAGAAAAATAGCAGAGTAAAGTTTTCCTGGTTAAGCAAACCTTTCTTTACTCAAGCCTTGTGCTATAAAGGGAGACTTGAGTATATTTGTGAGAATGGGCAAATGCTTTTTCTTCCTCTGCAATGGTCATGGAATACAAAATTTGCTGCTGCATTTTTGAAAATTGGAAGAAACTACCAAAGTGTCAGGGGTTGTCAAATAAAACCACTTATAAAGCTCTGTTATGGTTGACTCTTTAATCAGGTATATGTGTGTGTGTGAGAAAAAGAAATCAAATGCTCGGTTAAGGCTCATCTGTAGCAGTGTGATTTCACAGTAGCGCAACCACTTTAAAAAATTTGTTCTCTGTTTCCAGAGAGCAGCTTCGTGCATTGATAGGAAGGACAGGTAGCCTGTGCCCTGTGAGAACATCGTTTATAGTCTTGTATACTTTTAGCCATTGGCCTAAATATTACTTGGTGTGCACCAATATTGCTGTAAAAAAAAGACAGGCTGTTAAAATCTTCATGTGCCATATGAAACTGTAGCCCTTCTTCAGGTTTTGCGTGCCCAGATGGGAGTAATTACTTTTCTGAGCTGGAGCCAAAAACTTTGCCTTTCATAGCATTAGCTGTTCTTCAAGGTATTTCTTAATCCTTGCTGAGCCAGCTGACTTGTGTAATATTTTTCCGTTTTTTTTCCATACATGATGCTTGCCTCTGGGTAAGATCATCTAATTTCCCTCCCCTCGCCACCTTATCTGGATGTCTTGCAGTGTGGGAGAAAAATGCAATAATTTTCTTTCAAAAAATACCGCTTGTTTGTTGTTTGGTTGGTTTTTTTAAGTTTTGAGCTCTTTTTTTTCTGGGAAGTGTTTATTGGGAAATACAAGCGCTTTCAATTTTGTTCAATGCAAGCCTTACAGACCAAGTTTTCATTTTAGTATGTGTTGTTTGTATCTTGCATCTTCCCACCTGTGAGATACTATAAGAAACATTATTAAACTACAGGTTTAAAAAAGGTACATATCGGAGATGCTGTCTTTCCAGCCCTAGTGGCTGAAGTAATCTTTATGTCTATAGAGCAAATACGGAAGTAGGTAGTGGCAGTAAAGAATTTCTTGCAGGAATCCTTTGTTTTCTTTGGGTCCTCTAAGAAATTTCTGGGTGCTGTTAGGATTACGGGTTAGGGAAGTACCTTGTTTCCCGGGTTGAGTAAGTTTCTGATCTCTTAGGGCTGCACAGACATGTTGGCTGATGTAGTGAATTATATGATGTCTTGAAAACTTAATCAGAAGAAAACAAAGAAATTCAGAATGAACATTCCCAGAGCAGCCTCAACTCTTCTCTCTTGCCGCATTTGAGTTACGGCAGGGTGGTTCAGTACAAGAAGCTCTCGACTTGACTTTTCGCTTGTCATTTGTACCACTCCCTCTAAAGTGCTACTGGGTGGTAAAACATTTTCTAGTGACATATAAATAACTGGCACGAAGGTTACAAATATTGTTTGCAACAAGCATAACCTGCACTCATTAACCTTTAATTTTGAATTAGACCTTTGTAGCATGATTTTCTGAATCACCTATGTTTGCTTTAACTTGTAAGTTTTCTTACACTGGATCAGTTGCAGAGTGTTTCATTGGTGGAAGTGAGGGCAGGATTTCCTGGTCTACTTCAGTAATCAAGATCCAAATTCTTCAAGGTAATTTTTCTGTAAACTGTGCTGACTGCATGACTTGGAGGTACAATTTGCTTCCTGTGTTCTGATGGCATCTGGAAAAAATTGATGTATTGGTCTCAAAATAGTACCTATTCTAAAATAATTTATTGATGGGAAAGAAGATGAGCAGAGAAAAATACAAGTGCTATTTCATATCAGCTATTGCTCATATGGGACTTGACATAAAATGCTTTTCCAGAAAAGTTCCTTCTGCCTGAAGTGTATTTTATAAATGTGCCTAGTGCTTGGTAAGTAATTTGTAAACACAGTGATTAGAGTCAGGTTTGCTATAGATTTTTGTTTTGTTCATAAGACTTCTAATATTCATAAATATTTTAATTTTAAGCAGTAGTTTGAAGATTGTTCAAGGGCAGGAGGAGTACTACACTCGTACTGCTGTTCTTGCTGGGAAACAAGAAGTGGCATGGGAGCTTTCATTTTTCAAGTTAGATGGAGATATAAATGTGTTTTCCAGCTTAAAAGTTAGATCTGCTTAAAACCTGTGAGAGTGACTGGCTTATTTTTCTTGCAGCTGCATAAGTACTGGTCATTTGCATGTTGTTCTGCTTTTTTCCACAGTTTTCATAGTGCAGAAATGGGGAGGGAAGAAAAAAAAAAAAACCAGATTATTTTCATCCACATACCTGTTTGGAGGGACAGTAGTCGGAACAATTGCTTCACCCAACTGTAGGAAATAGTTTGTTTCTGAAGTATGGATGAAGGCGACTTCCAGAAATTTGGTATGGTGTATCAACACCTCTTTTAATCATAATAGGAAACTTTTTTCTTAGGTGATAATGACGTTACAGAGTAGCAGAAGTTTATTAGTACAGCTGTTGTGTGCTGGTTTTACAGAACTAATTGAAGGAGTAACCAGGCATGCATGTATTCCAGCAGATTTGAGGGGGCAGCCAAGTATTAATTTAGTTCAGCTGCAGCCAGAGTAGATGTGTTCTCTCAGTTTTAATAAATGTCTTCCCATCACATGCACAGAAACTTCTAATTTGGATTGCTTTATAAATTGTGCATTTATATCAGTTTTTCCCAAATGTGTGTACATTCTCTCAAAGGTCACCTCGTATATGTTTGGAGCTGATGATTTTAATGTAATTTTTTTGTTTGTTTGTTTTGTACCAAAAGGTTGCTAAGTACCTAATTGTGTGCTGTATTCTGATTTTTATCCTTAGGGGTACATGCGGTGCAGCCTGCTACTAGTTTGCTATATTCTAAATTCCTTATGTTCTTTAAGGTAAAGTGTTATGGTGCTAGTTTGATCATGACATTTTTACTTCAGATCTGTTTACAGGAGGATGTATGGACTTACCCAGTTTGGGTCATCAGCAGGGTTAGGTTTTTAAGATGTACAAGGTCAGTTCCCTACCTGTTCCCATAGCTGGTAATACACATCTGTGTTAACATGGGAGTTAACATAGGTCTTTGTCAATACTTAAATGTGTATTTGATTGACAGCTGTCAAGAACTTGATACTGAGAGTTCAACTCCAGATAAGAGGGTTAAGGCTGTGTGATGGCTGTATTTCACTACATTCACCCTTCTTCTTGTGGTTTTTATCCTCAGATTTCCCTTTCTGTTTTTTTTTTCAGATACTTGATCAGAAGTCAGAAAGAGGAAGAGATTGTGATGTTTCAGTCAACCTCTTTCTTTATCCTCTTTGTGATTTATATTCCTGACAGGTTCTTTACCCCTGCACTGGAGGGCCAGACATGCAGCCTGTCATCCTAATGCTTAGTGTGGGAACAGCCCTGACCACTGCTCACGCAGAGAGACTAGTTCCCTGTTTGTCATCGTGAGTCAACGCATGGTCCAGTTTAATACCGTCTTCTAAGATACAGATAGTGTGTGATCAGTGAGGACAGATATTTTAAGTATTTGGATACTAAATGCTTATCATATCTACTTAGGTGACGACCTCAAGTTTGGGGAGGGGAGTCCTCCAGATGTTTGTAACTTGGCCAGATCTGGGAAGATGTTCATGGAGATAGCAAAAGACAGTTCCTGGTTCCAAGACACATCCTTAACTCATTTTAAGTTCAGAAAGAGTGAATAGTGTAAGGTTTTAATGGATGCCTGTAGGAAATGTCTCTTTCTTTCCTCCTTAGAGCTGTAGAGAAAATGATTTAAGTTCATATTCCTGTGAAAAGGGATGCAGTGATTTTAGTTCAAACATCGCGAAAGGCTTCAACCTGAAGCAAGTTGAAGTTTGGCAAATTTTGTAAGTGAATATAAACAGGGACTTGTGATTGGAATGTCATGCAATATTGAGACAGCTCCATGTGTCATATTTGAGACTAACATGCCTTGCTATTTCATTGTTAGTGCACAGGATACTATGACGGTGTTCTGTTTCCCAGACGATGTTGAGTTGGAAGCCTTATAAAAGCAGCTCTCCACTTTTGGCTTTGTAAAGTCACAATTGTATGCAGTGCAATGCACTTAAAGAAAAATATATCTAAACATTTCATAAAGTTTTATAAAAAAAAAGTTCTCTGGAAATAAAAAAGATTGGGTGGAGCTTGTCTGTCTGAACCAGTTTGTTTGCCCCATCTAAGCATTTGATATTGGAAATAATCTTGAAAAGTGATTCTGTTACTTTGAAGTTTTATTAAGGTATAAAATGTTCTGTTTTACAGAGTGATGAACTAACAGATGTGTATTACAAATGACCTTTGTGGGCACCTACTCATCTGTTTATCTTGGTAGGCTTCAGGAGTGGTGGGTCAAAGTGCTTTCAGCTTCCAATGGTTAGAGGCTTGCTGAATTCAGATTTGGTTTTGTGTTTTTTTTTCCTATGGGAAAATCTGTCCAGTTTTTAATGAGTGCTTCTGAAATTTACTGAAAGCTTAGAAAATACACTTTTTTTTAAACCTACTATTATTACGAATGATACTAAAACTCTCTTATTGGAAAAATCTGACCTCTTTTTGGTTTGTTGCTGACCCCTGGACAATGTTCTGCATGTGGTCTGTGTCATGTCTCCATCTGCAGGCATTGGGAAAACTTATACAGAAACGTAGAAGGAGATGGAAGGGTCAGAAATGTGGAAAAGGGTAGCAGATGGCTAAGATAAGGGACTGGGATTGCATACTGTTTACATATTCCCTCTTCAGGTTTAAACTGCTTTTAGAAAGCAGCCTGGGAGTGTTGAGGGGTATGGTCTGTTCCTTAGTGAGTTTGCCACTCGTCAGTGATGGTGTGAGGGAAATGACAGGAATATAAAGTCTAAGAAACTTGGATGTGCAAACATGTAGAATATGTTGCAGAAGCCATTTAAGTAAAAGCAAAGGCAATGAGGATAGAGAGGTTTAGCCAGACAAGCTGCTTTGTAGTCATAAACTTCAGTATTTTATATTTAGTAATAAAAATACACAAAAGCTAGTTCCTTGTGGGTTTTTTTTTTCCTCCCCTTCTCCCTTATAGTTTTTTGGATCCCTATACTTGTTTCAGGACTCAATGTAAGTGTAAATCCCAAGTCAGGAAGAGGCTTTTTATTAGTCCCACTTTTTCCTCATCAGCTACTCTGAGATGATTTCTTAAGTGCTGGAAGTGAAGGACTTGGTCATTACTATAGCCTTCATTGTTTGAGACAACCTTTTGGGATACACTCTGTTATGTGTCTTGCCGAATCATAATGAAAAACAGTGGATGATTTCAGCATCATTTGTAGGAAATAATCTGAGTCAGATTCCGATTTTTCAAAAGTCTGCAAGCTGCTAATTTGTTCTAAAAAAGTATTAAAAATACTCCAAACAGCTGTGGGGCTGCGTGTTTCCTTATTGTGCCAACAGGCAAGCTTTTATGAAAACGTGCAGAAGATTTTAGGTACCCAGCTGAGATAGTGCATAAGTATCTTGCATAAATGGGTGACATCTGAGAAAAATCTGTTGTGACTCAAAAGCAGACTGTTGAAAGACATTAGTACTTGACTTCTGAAGGATAGTACATTGAGAGCTTTAGTCTTGACTGGATGCTTTTTACTGAGTACTCTTGCTGTAGCTGCATATTTTCCAGATACAGCTTGATGGTTCAGGAACTGTGCAACTTGCAACAAGGATGCTGTGGATCTGTGTAATGTTTAGGCTGATCTTTAAACTTTGTCATGTCTTCATTACTGCAGGAAATGCACATTAAGAAATAACATGACCAGCTGATGGAGAGAAGCCTTTCTTATTACTTGTGGGAAATTGTGTGGCATTTCTTTCAGGGTTTCATTGCTAAGTATCTAGAAAAAAATTTTCTTTATTTTCAATCACATCCAAACAGAAGAATTCTTGGTTCATTATTTTCCTTTTAGGAATAACGATGGAAGCTGGTAAGAAGTCATTATACATGTTTGCTCTTCGAAATTAACCAATACACTTTTTGGTACAAAATGAACAATACTTTGCAGAGTGGTTACCTGAGGCTTATGATTAGCTAGCATGAAAAGCTATTCTTTCTGACAGACAGCATTGTCTTTTCCAAGTCAGAGTTACGATTTAACTACTTTGAATACCGTAACTAGCTACACAAGTTTTTGTCTGATAAGCGATGAAAGCATAACATGTGTTGCTTTAAGTACGATAATCTTGATCATATGTTGTTTCAGTTACAGTACTGATTGGGTCTTTATGTCAGTAATTCATCTCGGTGCAGTGTAGTCTTTGCTTGAAGGATCCTATTGTTCAATTAGATGAAACATGAAAGCTGTGTGGAGACTTACAGATGAAGAAAGGGTAGGGGTAACAGGTGAATACTGAGATAGCAGTGGATGGTATGGCAGGCAGTAATTTCGCTGTCAGTAATATAACTGCAGATAAATGGGCATTGCAGAAGGTAAAAGCATACTGATGAGGATAATCAAGCAGTTTTGTTTTTTTAGAGGTGGAAAAAACAAATGAGACTAAGAATGAGCGGTGATGGCATACTGAAAAAGTGTGCTGACTGGAAACATTCTATCCTGATGTGTTGCATGATAACCTAATACAGGGAATATGTTATTTATCTTTTTCTAGGTTTCTGTTCTGTAATAGTTTGCAGTCTACTTTGACTTGGTTTTTATTTGGTAACTACTTAAAAATGCATAGTTTGAGACCTTTTATTCTTTATGGCAGTGGAGTGTTTTGGCCTGATAGTTGTAAAAGCAGTGATATAATTTCTTGATATTCAGGACATTATTTTGCCTGTTATTTTATGGAACATGAACATGAGTTTAAAATTACAGAATATATTCTATGGGAAAATTTACAGAATATATTCCTTGGGAGCATGCTTAAAATTGATTAATATATTCCATGGGAATATATTCTGTGGGTAAAGGTAACAGTTCATACCTGTGTTGTAACTTAGTTATAAGATTGTTTCATAAGGTGGGGCTTAAATTCTGGTGGATTTTTATTTGATGAGCTTTTATTTTCTGTGAGCAGCTCTTGAGTATAGCACGCCCATGCTGCTCATCATCTCATTAAAATGTGTAAAGGGAATCTTGATGCCACTATGGCCAGAAATTGTCTTGCAGCAGTGTGTGGCAAAATTATTTGTACAGCGGAAGGATTTTCAGGACAGCTTCTATCTGAGCTGGAGCATGGCATGGGCTGAGGAGTTACAGAGCATACTGTATGGAGAATGGCTCTGTGTTACACTTAAATTCTTAAAATATTTTTGCTTTTTCTGACAAATACTGATTTGTGACGTTTCTGATGAACTGAGGGTGAGGAAATCTGTTCTCTCATAAGCTGTTTCTGTGATTCTTCTTTGCAACTGAGCATTTAATAACAATGCTAATGATTTTTCTTCTTCGCTTAAGTCCAGATGAATGCTTGTTTCTAGAATTTCTGTAATTTAGTTCTGACCCCTCTAAGGTTGAGGCATGTTTAAGCCTCTGCGTGCCAACCCAAAGCATTCCTTCTCATTCACACATCCCCAGTTGTAGTAAACCCCAGAGGAAGTTGTAAGGATGGGGAGATTCCTCATGCTGGTCATTAAGCTCCGGGTGGTCTTCTGGCTGTGCTCAAAAGGAAAATCAGTATTTGTTGTGCTTCTAGTAATAATTCCAGTGTGTTACTTGCAGAGAAGTTTGAACAGGAACAGCAGGTTTCAAAACACATTGTAAAAAAAAAAAAATTCATTTTTAGATTTGTTTACTAGAAATGCCAGTTTAGATTCTGGTGTGCACAAAAGACATTGTGGTCTGAGTAAATCTCCTGTGCCGCTGCTATTATCTGCAGTCTAGTGCCATTTCAAATGTATTGAGGCAATTTAGTTCGGTTGCTCTAATTTCTTGTTAAGAGAGAGGATGTAAATAAGTATTGAATGACTCTCTCCTTAAGGAGTAAATGGTTGTGCAGAATTACGCTACAGCGGAATAGACTTTTGTTGTGCAGCTCACATGTTCTGCAAGCTCTAAAATCCTTCCCAAAGTCAAAGTGAGTTGCTGTGAGACTTCAGCTCGGAAGTTCAAGATAGTAGCAGGTCCAGTTCTGTGGATTTGTGTCTATTTGGGATCAGATGTACATAGGAACCTTTCTTCTAGTCAAGATTTCACTGTAATTCAAATTAAAGTTGCAAGCAGCACTGATGATTAAACCCAAATATAATTTTTCAGTTAAAAATCATTAAGCAGTTTAAGTTTCTGCTTATATTGTGGCTTTAGATACTTCAGCTGCACTTTTCTTTATATCTCCCCAGCCTAGAGGAAACTTATTTTCTTAGCCTGTGAGCTTGGATATTCCAGGAAATAAATTTAGCAGTAATGGTTATGCTGGTGTTCTTTATTTTCCATGTCCTCCTCTCTCTTCCAAGTGTGTTTTCATTGGGTTTTTTTTTAATGGAAATTTAACATGCCCCACTATATCCCTATGCTGGGGTTTTTTTGAGCTAGATTTACACCAACTTGCTTGGGGATGAGGAACAGAACAGCAGCAGTCATTCAGAGCAAGATGTATGCTGGCTGGGTAGGTAATTGTCAGATGTATGCAAGAATGCATCTTAGCAGTTACTTTTTAACTTCTTTATTGTGACAAAAGCCTCCCTGTATTTCAAGGTCTTAGATGTTTGTATTGAGGAACCTGGGGAGGCAGTTCAAATTAAGTAGACACGTTAGAATTGTTTTCTTGAGGCTAAAAGTTGTTGCTTGAGATATTTATGTTAGAAATTCCTTCCCTGACAGGTACAAATAAACATTTATTGTATGTGATGGTAAAGAGAGATGCCCCTGCAAGCTCTGGCATTTCATCCTGTACGTGCGCAGAGCAAAAGCATGAGAGCCCAATGTGCGGTGTAGTTTCTGTATCTGACAAATGTTCTTTTGTTAATACCCTGCAGTTACTGTCTTCTGGGCACAGGCTGTAGGGGAATCTCTATGGTAATGTAGGTATGTTTGCTGTTTTGCAGATACAGAAACTGGAGTATGTTCAAGTGACACAAGCTGGTGGAAAGCAGAGTGAAGTGCTGTCTTTAATCTGTGCGCTGTGGTTGCGTGACATACCTTTTAATGCTGTTACTTAACCAATAAGCATTATGGGACTTTACTTATGTGTAGGGTTCTGAAAAGCTCTGGCAAACTTTTCTGCTCTGGTTTTAGGATGTTGCTGTGCCACTAAAGCAGTAAGATGAAAATAACAATGTCCTGTGACTTAGACAGACTGAACTTAATTCCCTTAAGCTTTCAAAGGAAGCAGGCTTTGACCTAAGGCACTTGTTTGCAGGCTGAAGCAGCTATGTGCAGTTACAAGTATCCTGCTGCTGCTTCTGGCAACTTCAGAAGGGGTAGAGGGGATCGGTCTCCCACCTGAGTGGCAGTGCAGTCTACCACAGTCTAGTGCTGAGTTTGGCAGGTCTCAGTTGAAGATACTGTAACGTCATTTACCAGGAGTGAATTATATAGCTCCAAATTTTTTGCAGTGGTAAAGAAATGAACCAAAACAGGAAGATTCCTAACTTGATCTTGATTTTATAGCTGCTGCTGATGCCATGGGGCTTTCATGGACCAATTCCTCCAAAAGCATCCAGGTGGCAATTCCAGGCCAAATCCTGAAAGGGACAGCTGTTTGTTCTGGTGACAGACCAAAGCTTTGTTGTTTGGTGGGTGATTGGTTTGTTTTATTAGGACTTGGCTAAGAATTTCAGTTCACTTTGTCTTGATGCAAATTTTAGAGGACATATCTTCAAACTGGAATTAGTTTGGTAGGTATGTCCCCACTACACAGCCCTACTTTTGCCAGACTTGAGCAAGTGTTGTCATAGCTTAGGTGGCACACAAAGCAGGCAAGATGGTGTTTGTTTTATTTATATGATCCCTTTTCAACTGGACTATCGGTCTGTCCCAGCAAGTAAGTATCTGCACTGGAATAACCGCACTCCGCAGTTTGGTCCGAGTTATTTCAGCTCATGACAAAAGTGCATCACCATGTACCAGTGACTCCTGAGATATTTTACTAACTGCTGCCTCTCAGACCTTTTGAAATATGTTGCCACACCTTCAGGCAAAGAACAAACTATTCAAATGTATGTATAAAAAAAAGCAACACGGGAATTCTTCACGCCTTGCCTTAGTGAAGGATCCACTTTATGTAGCATTACACACTAATGTTTATATGGCCTGCTTTGTTTTCATTTGGGGATGTTCAAAGGGGACTTCAGTGTTATAGTGAAATGTGGGAGATGTGGATGAACAGCTGACTGGAAGTTCAAAACCAGTTGTATAGAGTGAAAGCTGGTTTATTTTGCATGTGCCAAGAATCAGTTTTGTTTTATTTAGATGAAACCAGGTTATGGCATTGAAAACCCAAGTGTGTAAACATTCTTACATAAGGCAAATTGGGAACCGATATTGCAGTTGAACTAATTGGTAATTATACAAATAGTCTTGCTGTATATTTTCTTAAGACTCCAGGAACATTTTGTGATACAGTAGATTTGGGTCGTTTTTAATTCTGAAGGGAAAATAGAGCAGTAAGTGAGTTAGGAATGAAGATGCTAAACATGGGGTTTTCTTTACTTGGGAGCATGCTTAAAATTGATTAAATATTTGCTTTCAAACATTTAATCTTCATCTTTGAGGCACGGACACGCTACCTCTGTCTTTTTCTTTAGGACTTGTTGTAAAATTCAATTCAAACCTTTGTGGTGCCTTACACAGTAGGTAGTGCTATGGAGGATCAGCATCCCTGTTTTGTTGAGGTCCTGCTTTTGTCCTGTTGTTCACTTGACGTAGCCAGAAAGAAGGGCTAATGGTTGCTGAATAGCAGCTTGGGATGAATTTGAGCACTGGGCTTTTCAAACCCTGAGCCTTTCACTGTCATTGCTGACAATAATCTACTGCTTCTGTGCTGTTTTAAAAGACAAAAACCAAAATCCGTTCTGCACATCTGGGGGCGGGGGGAGGGAATGGAATCTCTATCTGCTTTATTCTTACTGAAAAAAAAAAAAAAATTGGATTGTGTTGTAAGGAAGATGGGATTTTTCCATTTAGGTATTTCAAATTTTACTCTGTGGTGTCTTTAAACAGTGATTTATAAAAGGTCTGGGATTAAAAAAGAGAGAGCTTGGTGACTTCTGTAATCTTTTTGACCTTTCTGTACTCTGCAATGGTAAACACATAAAACAACTGCAACATAGTTAAAAAGGAGGGGGTGGGGAGTAAAGCTACCCTCTCCTTGCATCCCATAACAGAGTACCTGTGTTTGCACTAATACAAATTATTCCCATGTGAAAATCTTAAGGTCTGCCTAGTAACCTGCCTTATCTATAACTCTTTAATTCCAGGTAATTGGTTGCCCTGTCTGAGGTGATTTCAGGCTTTTCTGGGTGTAACATTTGAAGTGAATTGCTGCAAGAGTGGAAAGTGGTTAGGAGGCACTACTCTGGGGAAAAGGGGGTTTGTTGGGATGGGAGAGTTACTCTTAGGACAAGTCATTTAATGAGAGCAGTTGTGAAGACAAAAAAAAAGCCCCCCCCCCCCCAAAAAAACCCCAAACAACCAAAAAAATAAAAACAACGAACAAAACCCAAACCAACCAACCAAACAAAACCCCCCAAAAAAACCCCGACAAAAAAAAAGACCCCCAAAACACAGTGCAAACGTCTTGAGGAACAACTGTAGATTTTATGGGTTTTTTTTTGAACTGGGCCCTAGGAGATTCCTTTTGGGAAGGAAAGTGTTAAAACTTGTTACCCTATTTTTGTGAGAGTTCTTCAATAGATTGAACAGCTTTTAGTATTTTCCTTCAGTAAGAATGTAGGAATAGATTCAAGCTGTTCTTCAAAACTGTTGCCGCAGGATGGAGCTGTTGCACTGCCCAAATATGATCTGTCACTTAGAAGAACTGCAACCAAGCACTGTTTTCAGTGCTAACCTAAAGCTATGCTTCTGTCACCTTTCTCTATTATTTACCAGCTCATGTAGTGTGGCATCAGTTTATCTACTTTCAAGAGGTAGGAAATTTGGAGTAAGGTGTTACTGGCCTGATTAGTGTGGATCAACATTGTTTCTTTTAGAGGCAGCTTTGCACCATATGACAAGCCCAGGTAGTGAGGTAATAATCCACATAAAGGGGATTTGGTTCACGTATTGCAGAGTATGTTAAATATTAAATTTGGGGGGTTTTAAGCCTTTATTAAATCCATATTTGTGTGTTAGAAATGTGCCAAGAAGTGTTCTAATGAAGCAACACCTGGGGGTTAATAAATGATATCATGAATCCATTCTGATTGCCAAGAAAGATTTTAATAAAGGAAGCCATGCCCAGGGTTGACTGTTTCATCAATGAGGAATAATTGTTTTGTTTTTACCAACCAATAAAAGAAATATGGAAACAAGTATGCACATTAGCATCAAGTCATTTATTACTGTCCTGCATATTTCTGTATAAAGTGCTAGCCCTCAGTAGGTCTGCCGATGCAAATTGTAAGACTATGAGAGGTGTTATTTTGATTACATGAAGAGCTTCCATCTTTTACTGCCTTTCACATTCATCTCCTCTTCCTCTGTTCCCTGTTGTCCTCCCCTCAAACATTCAGGGTGAAGTGAAGTCTGAAGAGGGGCCAGAATGGAAGATATTGCGTGATGACTTCATGATGGGAGCATCTATGAAAGACTGGGATAAGGAAAGCGATGGAGAGGGCAATACTGAACAAGGAGATTGTCTGGAACAAGAAGATGACAGTGACTGAATGAAACTGAAAACCATTCAAGATAATGTTTTATCTTCTTAACTTTCTTTGGATAAAAAGTCAGCATTCTGTGAATGTACAACACTTGGAGGATGTATCTTTTTTTTAAAAAAAAAAAAATACTTGCACAACTTTGGAGTGTTTTCTCCTCCATGTCAAACTTTTATTTAATATAGCTTCAGTTGCTATACCAAAATCCTGAAATATTTTCCAAAACATGTATAATTTTTAACATATTTCCAAAACATTTTGTACAGTCAAAATAGTGGCACCTGCCCAATGAAAGAAAGATTTTGCCAAGGTCATTAGAAGTTTATACATTAGTCATGGCAATTGATGTATTAGTGTGTCTGAATTTCCAAATCAGTGTTGCACTTTGAAAAGTTGTTAGCAATTCGCAATAGAAATGGCATACAATAAACAAAGAAATGCCGTCACCTTGTAAAGTTGTTGGACTCCTATAGAATCTTTACTACTTTAGCCAGAAAAGGTTTTGTAGATAATAAAGAAAAGTAACCATTAATGTGATAGTTCTGGTCTTGGAGCATTAGTTTGATTGGAGACGATTCTGGAAACATAATTGTAAAGAGACCCTGCTTGACCCTACTGATTGGCTTTTATATTTTTATATATATATTTGTATATTTTTTCAGTGAAGCCTGAAGTTGTATAAGCTAAGAGACTGGTAGGAGAGGAAAGGACAGTCCTTGCTATTGTTTTTGTTGGAGAAGGGAGGGCTTTTCTAGCAATATTGCATAAAATTGTATTCAGTGTTGTTTCATTTACAGTTCTGGTGTTCTGGCCTTTTTCAGTAAGGAGCTGGACCTCCAAGATATGTCCTGTGGGTTTAGTCAGCTATAATGCGAATTCCTCAGGTCTGTAAAGGGCCAAACAAAAGCCCTTCCTCTTAGATGCGGACTGTAACAGTACCAAATTTTGGAAAACATATGTCTGCACAACACTACTTGCTTTGTTTAAGATACAGCAATTTCTCCTAATTAGTTGTTTGGTTGCAAAGGTGCAGAAGACAACATACATAACATGAGCATATTCTGTATAAGCATATGCGTACAGAAGGAAGTGCATTGTGATTAAGGTGTTTTAAATGAGAGGCTGGGGTTAAATTCTGCCTTCACTCTTCCAGACTGGCTGTCTGATGCTGTGTCATTTGTTTAATTTTGCTATAGCATTTCCCTGTTTGCTATGTGAAGAAATGCCTTGGGGCCTATTAATTGATACTTAAAATACAAGGTACTATTCTGTCTGTTTCTACAGATGTCTTATGTACAAACCTTTCTTTGTACCTGCTTGTATGCAAGATATGATTAGGAGTGACTTTCAAATTTTCAGTCATCAGCGCTGAAATGTGTGGTAGGACAGTGGATTTAGATGTTTCTAACAAAGCCATTGAGGAGGGGAGGGGGTTTGAACTTTGCATACACTGCAGGATAAAAAATATACATACAAAATGGCAGAGAAACCCATCCGAGCAACTGGCAAAGGTTGTGTTATCCCTAGCCTATTCATCTGGTATATATTGTAGCATAATTCTTTGAGGAGAACTCAAAGCTAACAGCAGAAATGTTTAGATTTTCAAGCTGTTTTGAGTGTTAAACATATTAGATATCTGAGGGGACATTAGCTTGTGGCCTGATATTTATTATCACAAATGAAGGCATACACCCAAAATATCAAGTGGCAAAACCACAGAAGTTTAACATATGGTTATCCCAGCTTCTGAAGGGTAGACATCTGTATAGCTATTCAGCAAGATCTGGCATCTCATTAGTGCAATACAAAAATATACTACAATGAATTTTGAGTCTATGAAGGAGCATAATAGTCTAATCGGACATTGCTTGCTTTCTGCAGAGTTCAGTTACTTTGTGCGGAAAAATTACATCAGCACCCTTAAATCTGTAGTTGTCCTCTAGTTTGATATCACCAGTCTCTGTCTAGATCAAACTTTTGGAAAATAATCTAGATTGGGTTTGGGTTTTTGTGGGGTTTTTTTTGTTGTTTGTTTGTTTTGGTTTGTTTTTTGTTTTTTTTTTTTTTTTTAGAAACTACAACATCTGAGATCACTATAAAAAATTCAAAATACTTTCAGAATACTTGTAGAATACTTGGGTGTTTACGAAGTTTATTTGTGCATTTTTGAAGTAACATTTTGATTAAAGCACTGAAGTGTCGCTAGCTTACTTAAGAAAAATGTAGGATGTATTGGTATTGTTAAAACTATCTTGAGCTTCCATATAACTTAGAGTGCATAGCAGTATTGCAGTATTTAAGCATCTTGCCTACAGGTGGAGAGCATTTCTTGCCTTTAAAGAAGGATAATACTCAGATCGTTATGTATATTGGATAGTTTTAAAATTTTGATACTATACCTTGCCTTTGCCTTGTACTCTGGTTGTGCCAGTTCTTAGAATAACTTAAATTGGTAACAATCTCCAATAGAAATATAAGCTCAGGACTCTTGTGACAAATGGGAGTGATACGTTTTAATTTTAAGCACTTGGCAGCTGATTTATTTCATGAGTTTTGCTCTAACTGACTAGCAACTCAAAAGAAGAGCTGAACCCTCTTTGGCCCAAACACCTTCCAGTCTCCTCTCTCACTGTGGAACTGGCTGCCCTACCCACCTCCCTACCAGCTTTTTCAGTAACATTCTTCCTTTTTGATAGCTACCAAGAACAACCTTCAGTGTCTTTTCCCGTACTTTTCAGAGTATTTGGTCTGTTTTGCCTGCTCCCATGAATATCTCTGCTTAGGCAAAGCTGTGCCGTTGCCCTTCATTCCAGAGAGCATGAATCATCTCAACTTTGTATATTTCTGTACCTATCTATATAAAGCCAATAAGTATGGGGTGGTTCCAGTTTTGTTAGGCTTCAAGCCAACTCCAGAGTATGTAGAGTTTAATATTCTATGGATTGTATGCAAAGCAACAAAGTTTTGTTTAACAAGATAAGGCACAGGGTCAGTTCTTCCCATGTCTCTCATCCTGTGGTCTAATTTCTCTTCACATTAATAGTATTAACTTTTTTCAGCAAGGAAAGCATGAGTTGGCCTATGGAAAAAAAAAAAAAAAAGACCATCCTCTCTCTGTTTTTCTTCAGCCTGCTGTTAGGGAAGCAGTGGTGGAATATCCTTGTAGTACCTGATGCTACTGCACCACAGCATCTTTCTTTCCTGCTGGAACATGGAAGGAAGATCTCCCACTTCTGCAGCTGTGAGGCAGGTTCTCCTGGGTTCACAGGTTGAGCAGAACAAAAGAGCTGGAAGCTGCTGCCTGGGGCCCTTGCTACTTCCTAGTGGAGATAGGGCTTTTTTGTGTGTGTTTTGTTTTAAAGAGAGAAATGAATTGTTTGTAGGCCATAAGTGTTTTGACTATCTGATGCTTCCAGAAGAAGGTGGTCTGTAAAGCTGCATCTGTTCAGAGCTGGCTCAGTAGCAGTCTCCAGGGAGGAAGGCAGAAGTCATCTGGAACACAACACTGCACAATTTAAAATGACAAACTCCTCATTCTTACGAAATGAGTCCTGGCATAGTTAATATCCACACAGAGCAGTCATCAATGTTGTTCACTTCCAGCCCCTGCAAATTGCTCAATGATTTCTTCAAGACTTGCTGAGGTAAGGAGTAAGAGGGCCAGGAGAAGGCTTGAAGTAGTGAAGACTCTTGGGATCCTGTCAGATAGATGGGATCCTAGGGCTAAATAAGATGTTAAGCTTAGACTCTAGGACTTCAGTGGTAGACACTGGAGACCGGACGATTTCTTGGTTAACAGATGGTGGAAGACTGTTGATTTCATTTACTGTTTTTCTAAAGCAGTGGCTTTTAACCTCTTGTCAGTGTGTAAACCTCAAAGGTTTCAGCTCTGTACATGATCTAGCAGATAAGGGCTTTTCCTTAATCATTCTTTTTCAGACTGATAGGAATGGCTGGTATTTCTTAGACAAAGCATTTTGTTTTCAAATGCATCTTTTAAATTGCTTTTCTGTCTTAAGGGACATGTTGAAATAAAACTCCAGTCAAACTGAATAGCTTCAACACCAAAGATGCGTGTGTTTGTGTAATGCTTCATCCTTTGAAATTATTTCCTTGTGTTTAAATCCATGTGTTTAATCTGTTGGATATCAAATGGTAAAACGAATTGGGATACTTTCGTCAGAGCTTCATGTATGACCTCATGAGCACAAGTGGCTTCCAAGAGGCACTTTGGAAAGTGATTTTAGGAATACTCATAAAAAGCATTATTTCTTCACAGTGCCTCGCTTGTTTTAACAGCCCATTCTCATGCCAGTGAGTGAACTTTTTGGGCATTTTGCAACATTTTCTTAATGTTTCTTAATTCTTTTTTTTTTTTTTTCAATATATGTGGTGTTAATTGTGAACTGCTATCCAGGATCAGATTTGGATTGAGGTTTGATACCTCTAGGTTTTCTTACAGACATGAGTGCTCTCAGAAGTAGCTAAATAATTAATAGAAATAGTTAACTTAAAAGATACACTGGTTTACACTTCTTATCAGAAACTGAATGCGTTGTTTAGAAATGCTTAAATATACATCCTGGTGTTATGTACTAACCAGGTCTTTAAGTAATGTCTGTTATAGGCATATGTCATCAAAAGTGGAAGGTAACAGAGGGTTGTTTGGCATAGTTTTAAAACCTGTTTGAATATTGAAGTACTTTAAAGATTCCACTAGCCATTTGTGAGCCCTTTATAAACTGCATTATGAATGTAATCTTGGAGATTATGACTGAGGGCCCTTGGTTATTCAATCACTTTGTTGCTTTTAACTTTGTTTTTCTATCCTAGTTAAAAAGGGCACTCCCATTTTTGTTCAGAACAGAAATACATGCAAGCATTGCTTCATCCAAGCAAAACAGTAGTGAAAATCTTTCTTAATTATGTGGATGTTTGGTTTTGATTATTATCTTGAATATTTACTACATTGACTTTCAGGTTGTGTACAGTTTATCTGAAGAGGATTTTCTTTGTTTTTCAAGTGATCGATAAATCGCAAAGTTTGTGGGCAGTGATGTATTGGAAGAGTAGGAAGTTGCAGGTAGAAATACAGGTTATCAGCAGTCCTGGGCTTCATTCCCAGCTCTACCACTGACAGAGATGTCTAAGAGTATGCTTTTGAAACAGCCTTATACTTAGGGTATCCTACATCCAGGGACAAATGCTGTTGTGGATCTGTTTTGGGAAGGGTGCCTGAAATCAGGCAGCTGAATGAAAACTGTTGCTAGAGGGCTAAGCACCTGAGCTTCTGCTCTTTGTAATTGAGACTGATATACCTGCCCATAACATCCAGTCACCACCCTGCAGTGCTCCTAAGAGATTAAGGGCAATCAAAACCACACTGTTAGCCGTTCCACCATTGTGTAGGTCTGCTTCCTCATTTATAAGCCAAATGAGTTTCAAAAGAGCTTGAGGTTTGTAAGTAAAGGATGTCACACAGCTACGTGTTGGTAATGATAGTGTGGTTTTGTATAGTGTTGCTTTTTAGGTGAGTGAAACACTTGACAGTACCTGTGAAATCTTAATACGTGCTTATGAAAAAAATTATTTTTTAAGAAAAGACTTCATAAAAATTCTCAAGTGGGTGTCACTTCATGATAACAGAAAAAGACTATAGATTTTTCCGAATCTTCAGGAAAGATCTTCAATTTAAGGGCTCATAACTCTGCCAAAACAATATATTAGACCCAAGTATAAATCTACTTCCAGCTGGAATATTGATCAAACAAATCCAGCTTGGGAGGATGATACAGTGACATTCATTCTTGCGGATTGCAAAGGGACCAGTCAGGTCTTGTGAGATACTGAACATCTTTCTTTTGATGTACAAGTGCAATCAGCAGCTCCGATCAGGATTGCCAGTGCCACTGCTGTTCTCTCCATCGGCTATGTTAGTTACTTTTATTCCCTCTTTTTAAACTGCTGGAGCGTTCTTTTATTTTAAGTTTTGGTGTCATTGCCTAGAATTAAAGTGGAAGGAAGTGAAATATATATTTTTTGTAAAGAAGGTAGTTCAAGTAAGAAAGAAAATGAATTACTCGTGTGTCTTTCTATAATGTCAATATTATGCTCACCAGAGACAGGCAGTTTTCAGTTCTCATTCACTTCAGTTACTGTTGAAGCATATTGCTGGACCGTCTGCCTTATGACTGGAGTGATGGGTCTGTGGACTCATGTCCTGTATGTGAGGTCGTACTGGGTCTGACATCTGTGTTGTGAGCCAAGGTGTAGGCTTTTTTTTCTAAGCTCTGACTTGCCTGTTAAGGAGGTGGATGTTCAAATGACACTTAAATTTGTTAGAGTAGGCATTTCAGCTCTCAGTCTGTATCCAAAGTACAGATTGGGCTTTCATCTGTTTAATGAAGATAGTTCTCCCATTCTTGGTATCTGTTCTTAAATTTTGTTTGCACAATACCTTTCTCCTTTGTTTTTTTTTCTAAAAGATACAGGCCTCTTAAATTTGTGGAGAAACACAGCAATTCTTTTGATTTTCCTTATGCTTTTAAAGATCTTTGCCCTTAAACACAGCCCCCCTTGGATGATAGGGGAGGTGCTCTCAGTTTCTTCTCCTTCTGCAGAACACTTCACTGAGCACACTCTCAATGCAAACCACCCAGCTGAGGGATCACCTGTGCCCTTAGAGGCTCCCGTTTAAAAAGGGGTGTTGCACAAACTCTTTGTGAGGTGTGTGGCCAGATAGGGCACCATGCTCAGCCATGGGCTGGGCCTGGGGGATGTGCAGGCGGTGCTGCTCCTCAGCTTCCCAGCTGCAGCCCAGACCCAAGCCAGTGGCCTGTTCTAGATCCAGCCCTACAGTAATCTAGATCTGGCTCAAAATTTTACTATCTCCGAATCAAAAAGCTTTCAATTATGACTTAAGTGTAAAATTTCTCCTTATAGTCCCAGTTATGTGCTGAGCAGTGTGTCAACTCTGCATAGACAAGCTAAGGATGCCAGCGCTTCCAGCTCTGTGCTTCATGTAGTGCAGCCTTTGGGATAATATAAATATGTGGGCTTTGTGTAAAGTTGTGCTGTAGGGAGACAAATCCCAGCTGAACTGAAATGGATCTTTCTGTTCTATTTCTAGATTGAGTCACCAAGCTCAAAGCATCTCACTTGGAAGGGTGTAGTTTGATTGGCCACTCAGGAATACTGCTTTCATCAATTTCAGTAGCCAGGCGTAGAAAACAGGTTTAAAAATGTGTAAGGCTGGGAGGAGAAGGGAGAGTGGCAATACAAAGACCTTCTCTGCAGCTAGTGTTGTGAGCACAGCACGAAACCTTAATATTCCTGAGGTAATATAAGGCAATGCATTGCTTTCTCTAAACTCGCTAGGATCGTCTTGAACATGTGTTGCTTAAAAGCCATTAGGAAAAACGTTTATGAAGCTGTCTTAGCTTATCAGAGCTTTTCTTCAGTGCAGACTGTACCAGCAGCTTGTGAAGAAGACAGGACTCTAGACCTAAGGCAGTTCATTTTTTGTAGCTACAGAATATGACTTAAAATACTGCTTTACTGGCTGGCCCATTTTTGAAGTTTCTGCCAATTAATCTTGCTCTGTATGTAATCTTAAATCTTCTGCAGTGCAATCTGGGTGCATATTCTAAGTTGAGTGCATAATTTTAATTTGCTGAATAAACTCCTGTAGATGCTCTGTTAGGAATACAGTATTTATAGATATCATTTGTGTGTTACTTAATGAGATATAACCCAAATCATCACTGAGCAGTTCAGAAATAGAAGGCAACAGCTGTAATACTGACACAGGTCAGGAGTTCAAACATTGAGATCAAAGGGAGGGATGACTTTTACTCTACTGTCTTTACTTTTGTCATGCTTGCTATAAGTAGATGTCAAGACTGTGGTATATAAACCACTGTGCTTATATTTCTCCCTTTTAAAAAAAAATTATTTTTAGTTAGTGAATCTGATCATCTTGTTTCCACTTTAGTGGAAACAGGATTTCCTGTGGTGATTAAAACCACAGGTGCTAGGACTAAGGAAGGCCTTTTTTTTTTTTTTGATGGTATATAGACTAAAACTGGAAGGATACAGAGAGGATTAGTGTGGCATCCTCAGGGCTGACAAGCAGATTTTGAAGACCACAGGGAGCTTCTCTGGCATTCACAAAATTTTTATTGAGACTTCAGTCTTAACTAATTTAAAGATGGGAGTTGGCTGTTGGAAGCAGAAACCTCTTTGGATGCAGCACTGTGCGCAGCTTTTGTAGAAAAATGTATTTTTACGATAGGCAGTTTAGACCATTCATGGGTGTTGCTTCCCTAGACCCTTAAACATCCAGCTGTGCTCTTTGGAGAGAGAGAGGGCAACTTTACTACAGGGAAGCTATTTTTTGGATTGTCAAATCCAAGCCATGGAAGATGTGGATAACAACCCTAGCACTAAAATGCAGACCAATGCTGATGTTCTTTTCTGTTCCCTTTTTCCTCTTATCCATAAGACTTTTTTTTCTGCTGAACATTCCCCTTTCCTTCAAATTTTAGTCATTCTGGCTTAATGTGTCTTGGGATCAGGATCCTGTCTGAAGTTCCTTTTTTTTTTTTTTTTTCCTTTTTGTAATTGCATTCTAGATGTCTTTTTATTAAGGTACACTTTTAAACACACAGACTGTACACTGCTGCATGGACATTACAGCTTGCTGTAGTACTGTGTTCTCACTCAATGGTGAAGGTGATGCCATTCCATAAGATCACAAAGGAGACACCTGAACACCCAAATGTCTTTTTGGACCAGATCCTGTTGACTATCTCTTGTGATTGTTTCCACTGAAGCTATTGAATCTATTTGTAGGAATGAGATCTTTTATTTTTATAAATATATTCATATATACATACATATACTTTTAGATATTTTATAAATATATTTTTATGTATACACACACATACATACATATTAAAAATAAATGTTCTCTTTCCTACAAATAGGTTCTCTATATCAGAAACATACCTTTGATTTGCAAGTTGACAAGTAGTTACATATGTATATGTATATATGGATAGCAGCCTTGTGTGTCAAACAGCATGTTCTATAAAGTAGCCTTTATCTTCTGGAACATGAGCGTTGCAGGAGCGGGCTGTGGTTGTGTGAAATGCAATCCTAGGGGCTGTGGGGCTGCTTGTATTAGTAAGGTCAGCAGGATTTGCTCTCAAATTCAGCCAGGCATTACTGCGCACACTAATGAAATGTGCAGCACAGAAGTATGAACTTCTACTTCACTAAGGATAATAAACAGTCAAATCTAAGGTTTTATTATGGTATATATTAAGATTTTCCATTATTTGTCATCTCCTCTATGCCTCACCTTTATTAGGTGCCACCTTGGCTCTGCAAGCTGAACCTTCGTACATGCATTTTTATAAAAAGGAGAATTCAAAAGTTTTCTGCCTAGCACCCTGCATCAGAATGACTGAGATTCTACACGACCAGAGTTACGGCTGCAGATTTCTGTGGGTGCCACAAAGAATTAATTGTGCAATCATCCTGCACTCGTCATCAGTGTGAGAGTTTACAAAAGTCACCTCTTAACTTTTAAAAGTTATTCCTCTTCCAACAATGTTCTTTAGTTTATGAAATGTGGCCAGCCACCTTACTTAATGACCTGGTCGTCAGCAGTTTTAGAAAGATTATTGCCTTTGTATTTCGCACAGCACATTTGCGTATAACCAAAACAATCTAAAAAGAAACCACAAATTGTAAAATCCTGACCACATAATTTTTAAGTTAATAGGAAACATGAAACCTTTGCATTTAGTGAAGTAACTCTCCAGGTGTCTCTGTTTTTCTAATAAACAGTTACTGTTTATTAAAAAAGTCAATATATAAAAAGACAGTATTGTATTGAATTAAAAGCTCCAAAACAGATAAGTTCTGTTCTTTCCCTGTATGCATGCTAAGGGCCCATTTCTGCTTTTTGACTGACAAAGCTTTCTCTGACAGCAGCACCACCAGATAAGTCTTACTTCATAAAGGCAAAGGAACAGATCAGTGCAAGATGAGTTAAACTTTAGTGTCTCATAATCTCAGCAGCTTTTGAAACTAACGGGTAATCAATAAATACAAACTATTGTTAAATGAGTAAAAAATAAAAATATTTTCAGGCTACAATACGGAGCCATAAATGGGATGATTTTGACAGATGTATCAGTCCTGAAAACTAAAGGTAGAATGTGGGAGCTGGATTACCTGTGCAGAAGGGCATGCCATTATTGAATTCTGATAATACTACCCTTTATCCAGCTTTGTAGAGTGCACACACTTTGGCTCTCTCATGTCTCACAATTTTTTTATTGCCTCTTCTGTGCGTTTCTCACTTCAGCAAGGGAGAAATGGCACCTGTTTAGAGTCTAGTTTGCAGGACTTTTATGGCCAAAAAAAAAAAAAAAGCAGGGGAGAGATTTGAGAAATAAGATCAGGTATATCATGATGTATATGTTCCAGATATTTTCCATTTACCAAATGGAAAGTCAGTGTTTATGAATGTCGATGTGTATTTGAATGATTTGGCTAGCAGGTAGGTGTCCCTTCTGGGGCGAACCGCAGCAGCTCAGGCATGTGTGATGGGCCTGCTGCAGCTGCTGGGGATTTAGCTCAAGTGGCCAAGCCTTTTGGAATGGGGAAGCTGAAGCCTGTCTCTGCTGCTGCACCCGGGAAGTTCAGCTTGTCAAAAACATCACCATGGTGAGAGCGGAAAGTTTTAGGGAATCGAGCTTTGTTGCAGAGGTGAGGCAAAACAGACCTGCACCCGGGCAAGCCCAGCACCCCATGTCACACTGAAAGGGTCAAAAAATAAGGTAACGCGTCATCTCGAATGAGAACAAAACCAAGATTTATTTTAATTCTTTCTTTTTTTTCCTGGCTGGTCTGAAAGACTGTGAGGAAACATTGCCAAATCAGAAGGAATCTCAGCAACTTTCAAAATCTAGTCGGACTGGTTTGCTGTCAGCCTGGCTGCATCTCTGAAGGTTTAAGTGGAGGGCTCCACTAGGGCTTGGACCTCCAGCAGCTGTGTGGGCAGCCTGGCTGGTCGGTCACCAGGCACCTGGGAGTTTGATAGCCACCAGTCAGGCATCTCTAAGGCTTCGGGGTTTGTGAAAGACACTGCAAAATCTGGAGGTTTTTTTTTCTCCAAATTGGAATAAAAACAGACCTGCAAGAATCAAAACATTTTGTGATCTGGCAGGGCTATATCTGTGGAGGTCTCCTGAGAGATGGTGAGAAGTTTCCTACAAAAGGAGAAGTTTCCTCCAGAAGAGAGCACTGTCCCCATAGCTGCTCTGATGCCCCCGAGGCAAGTAATGGGCAGCGCATTTACAGTGAACAAGTGTTACAGGGCCATAGATGCTGTGTAAAGAATTTCTCCGTGGGTTCAGCTGTAGCTTGTCGAAGAAATAATTTAATAACCCTTTTCTTTAGAAGTATTTGCAGTTGAGGTACCTCATGTAACAGAGCCAATTCCTCAGCCGCTTAGCAGCAGAGCTGTGAGATATAACAACTCGAGGAACTGTCCCCTTGGTTTTGTACAGGTGTGCTGCAGAAGTGAAACCAGCTGAGTCTACATGTTGAGCTTGCTTGTTTATTTGAGTAAGTTTGGAAACACTGCCATTCCTGACACTGCAGCTGTGTTTTTGAGGTCAGTAGGAGCAGGACGTTGACATGTATGGCAGTAAAAGCCTGATGTTGTGGCAGAGACGTTTAATCTGGCCTTGCAGGAATTCATAGATGGAAGTGGAAAGCACCATGAACACTTGCATCAGGAGGCTGCAGTCTCGGTTGTGTCTGCAGTGCTGTATGTACCCACGCCCTTTTAAAGAATGAAGAGTAAGTTTACTTTCAGGCTCTGTGTGTGTCCGCATACCTGTAAATAATATGCTTTCTTAGCTCTTTCATCTCTTGGAGAATCTCATCTTTACTGGTACCCACAGCAGCGCTAGGTTAGCTGGCTGCGTTGGGGCAAGATTCCCTCAAAGCAGAGCCCTGCCAATGTAGACCGCGTCCAGCAGCTCCGAGCTGCTGGGCGCCTCCACCACCCCAGCACGCAGCCACAGCTGCTTGGAGGGAAGCACTTTTCCTCACCGGCGTGCTGGGAAGGAAAAACACACTTTTAATTTTTATTTGAACGTTTTGCAGGAAGAAGATGGTTCTTGAGATGTGGTTAGCTGGAGAAAGTCTTTGGTGGTGTTTGGCTGGTTTATGTCTTGTGTGATTCTCATTGTGCTCTCGGAGATCCCAGTCATCCTGTCTCACCTCTGTTACGTGTGTTATAATACCATGGACAATGGCCCAGCTTCTGAATGCCTCGAGTACGTCTTCTATGTGTTTCTTCATCTCTGGAAACAACGCAGAGGTTCTTCAGAAACAGCCTTGTCCCGCCTAGGAAGGTGTGTTTGGAAACTCCTGGCAAGTAAAATCTGTGACAACTTAATTAAGAAGGGAATATAGGGCTAAAATGGGTGAGGGTAAAGAAAAAGGCTACTTAATCACTTCATAAAGTTAATGTTGATGTACAGGGGTGATAAATGGACTGTACTGCGTCCAGCTCTGGAGTCCCCAGCATAAGAAGGACATGGACCTGTTGGAGCTGATCAGAGGGCTGGAGCACCTCTCCTGTGAGGACAGGCTGAGAGAGTTGGGGCTGTTCAGCCTGGAGAAGAGGAGGCTCTGAGTACCTAAAAGGGGCCTACAGGAAAGCTGGAGAGGGACTTCTGTCAAGGGCAGGAGTGATAGGATGAGGGGTAATGGCTTTAAACTAGAAGGAGGCAGATTCAGACTTGATCTAAGGAAAAATATTTTTTGCACTGAGAGTGGTGGAACACTGGCACAGGTTGCCCAGAGGGGTGGTAGATGCCCCATCCCTCAAAACATTCAAGGCCAGCTTGGATGGAGCTCTGAGCAACCTGATCTGGTTGGAGATGTCCCTGCTCCTTGCAGGAGGGTTGGACTACATGGCCTTTAAAGGTCCATTCCAAACCAAACCATTCTATGATAAAGTTGAGGGATGCCTAGCAGACCGTACAGTAATTTCCCTGCGGGGGGAGGAGGGCGTCTGTCCCCCTGAGGTCGGAGGAGGGGACGTTCCCCATACACACGGGGTGGGGCAGGATGGAGCCTGTGCCGTTGTTTGTGGCCAAAAGAGGCAGCGGAAAACTTGCATTACAGGGTCAGCCTCAGCGTCTGGGGCTCGAGAGCGTCTGTCAAGTGCAGCTGAGGGTGCGTTTGCAGGCTTCCGACGGGAGAGGAGACCCCGGGGAAGGAACAAATCCTCCTCCGCTCTCATCCCCCTCCTGCTCGGCGGGCGGCATCGATCACCGCGGAGCGACGGGATCTGCCCGGGACGTGTGGGAAGGGAACCCCGGGCGCGGGGCAGCGCGGAGCCCGCCCGCCTCCTGCCGAGGGAGCACCCCTGCCCTCCGGCGATATTAACGCCTTCCTTAAAAAAAAAAATAAAAAATAAAAAAAAATTTAAAAAAGAAGCCTGGCGGGGGTTGCTTTTTTTCCTCTCGGCTGCGGGCTCTCTCCCCCGCCCCCCCCCCGGGGGTGAGGCACCTCAGCGGGCTGCGGCCACCTCCCCCGCTGGCTGCACAGAGCGGGAGTGAATGGGCGGGCGGCGGGGCGGCCGGCGGAGCCCTCCGCTCCCCGCAGCCCCTCCACGTCACTCCGCGGCGAGGCGAGCACGTGGGGCGGGGAAACCTTATAAATCTCCCTCTCCCTGCGCGGCCGTGATGTTATCTGCTGGCACCGGTCCCCTCCTCGCAGGGAGAGCCGCGGGGCCGGTAGAGGCGGGCGGGGGACGCCGGGCGGAGCAGCGCTAGATCCGCCGGGAGCTGCGCGCCGCGCCGGGGCCAGCCCCAGCCCCAACCCCCGCGGGGTGGAGGCCGGGAGAGAGCGGCCCTGCGCTGCTGGCCGCTCCGCGCCTGCGATCGGCGGGAGGCTCCGCGTCGGGGCGGCGGCGCTGCCTCGCTGACTGCGGCGTGGGGTTGGCGTTTGGGAAGGAGGAGGAAGAGGAGGGAGCTGGAAAAAGCTCTGCAGCGCGCAGCGGCCCGGGCGGGGGTGGGTCGGTGCATGAGGCGCGGGGCGCAGGCAGCAGCCTGCAGGACGCGGCCGGACGCAGGATCGCCGCCGCTCGCTGCCGCCGCCGCGGGGGCAAGGGGCCGCCGCCGGGCCGCCGCCGCCGCCTGCCGCTCCGCCGGGCCGCGGGGGCCGGGGCTGGGCGCCGCCGGGCGCACACGTGCGCGCCTCTGCCGGCGCCGCCGCGGGGGCTGAGCGCCGGGGGCGCGGGGCGGTGCCGCTGCCGCTGCCCGCCGGGAGCCGCCGCGGGCGCACGGCGGGGCTCAGCGCCGCGCCCGCACCCTCCGCCCCGCCGGCCGCCGCAGCGCCCTGTGGCACCCAGCGCCGCGCTCCCTCCCCCTCCTTCCCCCCCCCCCCCCCCGCCTTTTTTCAGCAATTTTTTGTTTTCCAGCCGGCTCCGCCAGCGCGCTGGGAACAGTCTCCCTTCCATTTACTTGATTCGCAGGTTTGTTTATCTGTTTAGGGCTTTTTTTTCCTCCCCTTTTTTTCGCTGTCCCGCTCACTCCACCCTCGAATTTTATCTAGTTGTAGCGACTTGCTGCTTTTTTTTTTTCCTCATTATTATTATTGGTATTTTTTCACTGACGCCTCCCGTGCGTTTTTCGATTGCGAGTCGTCCTCGCAGTCCGGGTTTTAACTGCATTTTGTCTGCAGATCTTCCCTTTGTTTGCACACATCCCCTTTTGATTTTTAATTTTTTTTCCTCCTTTTTTTTTCTTCCCGTTGTTTTTCGTTGTTCAAGTCACTCTTTTTTTTTTTTGGGGGGGGGGGGCGCTGTATTTAAACACTTAAAATGCACTGCTATCTCCTGAGCGTGTTCCTCACCCTGGATCTGGCCACCGTGGCTTTCAGCCTGTCTACCTGCAGCACCCTCGACATGGATCAGTTCATGCGCAAGAGGATCGAGGCCATCCGGGGGCAGATCTTGAGCAAACTGAAGCTCACCAGCCCCCCGGACGAGTACCCCGAGCCCGAGGAGGTGCCCCCGGAGGTCATCTCCATCTACAACAGCACCAGGGACCTGCTGCAAGAGAAAGCCAACCACAGAGCTGCCACTTGCGAAAGGGAGAGGAGCGACGAGGAGTATTATGCCAAAGAAGTTTACAAAATAGACATGCAGCCTTTTTACCCCGAAAGTAAGTGCTCCGTGTTTGTGCGTGTGTGTGTGATTTCCCCCCCGAGGCTTGGCAGTGCCCAGCACCGTCAAATACCAGCCCCATGCATCATCGTCGGCCGCCTTTGCTCGTTTTGCTCTTATCCTCCGCGTCGCTTAGGTGGTGGTTTCTAGGGTTGCATTTAGGTGACGGGGTATGCGTATGCCTGGGTGGGTGGGTTGGGGGGGTGGTCAGCTGGTCCCCCAGACTCTCGAGGTTTCGGATCCCCTTCGAAGTCACCCAGGAATCTCTGAAGGTGCCCCTGCTTTCCATCACCATCTACCTGAGCAAAACTCTCCCTGCCCAGCATCCCCCTCCCTCCCCAGCAGTGGGTTTAGCTCCCCCACAGCCCCGTGTGCAGCCTCGAAAAAGAGCCAATATCGTTCCACTGCTGTTGTTTCCCTTGGAGTGTCTGGGTCGGGCAGGTTTCCATCTCTTCATAACTGAAAAGAAAAGGAGGTCTTAAAAAAAAAAAAAAAAGTCACCGGCTCCTTTTCTGTCTGCGCCCCTCCAGAACAGCGTCCCGCAGACCGCTGTTTCAGATCGGCGCTCGGAGAGGACGGAGGCACAGACATCCTCCCTCCTCTTCCCGCTTCAGCTAGCCTCCTGTTTCAGTTCTTGGGGGCTTTCATTTCAGGTACAGAAAAAGTTTTCCCTTCTGGGGAGCGTTGGTTCTTGGAACCTGTCTCAGCCTGTCTGCCTTTTGCTGTTTTTAACGGCCTTTTGGTGATCCACGCCACGTTTTGCACAAAAAAAAAAAAAAGGCATACAGATGCTCTGTGCTGACCGAATCCACTGGGAGTGATTAATAATCATAACGATGTGCCTTTTTGTTTTGGTGGTGAAGTTTAAGTTTATAGAGGAAAAAGGAAAAAGAAAGAAAAAGCACCGCACTCCCTTAAAAGAATCTAGATCATCATCATACCGAGGAAAGTGAAATACCAGAAGCAGAAAATAACTTCCCTGTTTGCATATCCAAAGCCTAGTCCTCACTCTTTTCATTTAGCTCACTTTTCTCTCCCTCCCCTCCCCTGCCACTGGATGATGCCCTGTATACTCGCTGTCTGTTTTTGAAAAGCACATACCTCTTGTTTAAATAGATAATGCAGCCATCTTGGTAACTTCATCCTAGAGTTTCTAATTGCCTTTTCCCCTTATTTATTTTTAGTTTAGCAAGTTGTAGCTCTGGGGCTTGCTCTGTCTTGCATGTGATAGTCCTAGGATGCCAGCCAAGGTGTCTGAACCCTGCGCTCCATGCAGCTGCCTCCCTTTCTTCCTTTGTTCTTAAATGACAGCATCAGGTACAGGACATCCTGGCAGTCGGAGCTATTTTATTATTGTAATTATGGTACCATCCATAGTAGCCATGATAAATACACTCCACCCTTGTTACCCTTGGGGGAGAAATAATTCTGTTTTGTTTTTTTTTTTTTTTTCAAAAAAAAGGGTACTTGGAGCCAGGTGGGTATGAACAGGGAGGTTCAGTGTAATTCACAGCAGTAGCAAGAACACAGAAATTGTGCCCATTTTCCACGTTGTTACACTGTAGTATTTTGCTGGTGGAAGTCAGGACTTTGTTTTAAGACCCGTCAGGTGGTGCCCTGAGCAGAGGAAGGAGCACCTGTGGGCAAAGGTTAGGGAGTCCTATAGCAGTGCCTTGGCTTGTGGAGTTGACCCTGTGGCAGAGAGTCTCTGAGAACTGTGAAGTGCATCCCTCCTGAGCAGGTCCGTCCTTTTTCCTTGCGTGAGCAGGCTACAAAGAACCGATAGTCCAAAAAGCAGCCGCCTACTTTCCAGAAAATTAAAATATCTGTGGTGTGTGACTTGGATGGTGTTGACAAAAGATGATCTATTTTTAAAATGTTGTCAGAGGCCAGGTTTGTACTGAAGTATTGATAGAGGTTTTGAAAGAGCAAAGGAGATTGCAGGTATCTACCAACAGAGTGCATCAGACGTTTGGGATCGGAGGGCCAGTTAGCAGCAGATCCAGTACTACTGTGCAAGGGCTGTCGCTAACATCAGAGTAAGTAGGTTAACTGTTTTTCCACTGCTCTCTAGTTATGCTGGATGAAGCGAACCTTTCCAAAAACGACAGAAAAGGAGAAATCGCTCCACCATATTTTAAAGGAAGAAATTGAAAGCGCAGCTCTGGCGGCCACGGTCGCTTTCTCAGAGACGTCTCGGGGTGGATTTTTTTAACTCTCCGGTTTCTGCTGCGTCGGAGGGAGAAGGGGATCAGTCTGAATGCGCTGGAGGTCAAAAGCTGCTGGAAGGAAGGCATGGGAAAGATCAGTGGTTCAGTTTTTACCACAAGTTGTTAGCGTTCAGTAACTGACTACAACCCAAGTATTACAAATATGCTCTAATTATATTCATAGTCAGCAATATATCACTACAGATTGCTGATAGGTCTTTGTGGGGCATTTTGTAAAGTTCAGACTAAATATTTTTAGCAATGAGGAGATTTAAAAGGAAAACTATAAGAGATATTGTATATACCCTAAGGCATATTTTGTCTTAAATATTATCCTTGGCCAACTGTACTGTATAAATACAGTAAATATGAATAGAACTGGCGAGATGCCAATCTCCTGGGATGAATTTTAGTCAAGAAGGTATTTATGGGATATAAATAATACTGTGTCAACATTTAAAGAAGGGATCTGATTAGTTTTGAATTTATTCATATTAATCTTTTCACATGCTGTTAGTTTAAAGCTCAAAGTAAAGTTATGCTAAGGTTTACTGATAGCTTGCGCTGAGGAAATAAGAGGGCATCTGGCTTGACAGTCCACTTGAGGTTAAAGACACATCTAGTCAGAATATACGTGGAGATTCAGTGTGTCGGGGACTGCTAGACCCAAAACCAACAGTCGTGAAAAGTAGTGGAGGAAAAAAATACTACAAAGAGGTTTGGAAAAACCAAAAAGCTTTTGTCCATGAAGCACACCTGCCTGTGTTGTGCTCGCAACAGCATGGATGAGATATTGCGAGTTGGAATCTCTCCTAAGTCCGATTGGCAGTCAGGATTTGGGTTGTTTTACGGAGGAGTTTAAAGAGGGAGGTGGGATGTGGAAGCTGAGCACAACATCAGGGAGAGTTCTTGTGAGTTCTGTGCCTAGGCAGAGTTACCTGTGCCGGTGCTGTGCTTAACACTGATTTCTGTGAAAGCTGGATCACGTTAGAAGTTTATTACTTACTAGTTCTCCATTGATTGTCTAAGGCCTGGTACTGAAGCTAGTTACTTATTTGAGGCTGGGTGGTAATCGCCATTGAACTGATAGTAAACAGAAATTTAATGCCAGCACAGTTAAGGATTGCAAACTGTAATACTAATGCGTAACTGGGATACTCGAGAAAAACGGGCAACACGTGTATGTGGGGTTGAGGCCCAGTTCTGTCATCTTCATTCGTGGGAATTTCTGTCACAGTCAGTGAGCTGGTCAGTACTGGTGGCTTAAGGCTAATGCAGGTAAATTTGTAAGTTTTTTGCATTTTTTGAGGTTGGTCTGTAGGTACTCTGTAGCCTAAGAAACCACGGTTCTGGGTTTGGACCCATTTTTTCATAGATTTTAAACTACTTTGATATGAAGAGAACTCCATGAGTTCCAGCCTGTGCTGGGTGGCAGGATTAGTCTTTGCAGGAGCTCTGTGCTGTGAATATTGCTTTACATAGGCTGTCGTTCTGCTGAATATTTGCCTTATGAAAGACAACATTATAAACTGGCTGGGCACAATGACATGCTTCTACTTTATCAACAAGGGCTTGATTTACCAGCAATTATACGTATGTGGGCTCCTTGTCTTCAGGGTACCAGAATTACTTGTGCAGGAGCAGCTGTGCTCCTCTCTGCTGGTGCTGACTGCATCCTTACCCCAGTAACAGTTACGGCTGCACGGCTCATGTGTGTTTGTTTAGCAAAACACAGAACTTAATCTTTCAGGATTTCCTATGTTGTTAATGATACGGAAACAGTCTCAGGAGGAGTACCTTATTTTGAAACCTCCTAGCTACGCTAGTCCTACGGTTGTGCTCTGGAGCATCTCTTGTAGGAGGCGTTTGCCAGGCTTGCTCTCTGGTTTGCAGAGAGGACCTGAAGCAATGAGAAGGCTTCCCCAAGGAGAGATGTGGGAGGAACACTTCCTTCCTCCTTGTTCATGAATGGCACTTACTGCAGTCTTCCTAGGTGGCCATGAAAAAAAACAGGAAATTGTAAACGGCTTTAAAAAGGGGCAGGGTAATTTTCTGGATGGTAGTCCTCTACATTCTAAGAGGGATAATAAAATAACATGCTCTGGTGCACTAACCAAGGGCAGCTGGAATCAGAGACCTCTCTTCTTCCACTCCCACTCATAGAGAGCAGATGGTGGGGTGCTCAACGTGTGTTTCCTGCCTGTCTTCTGAATCACCAGCTACTCGCTGTAAGCAGGGCGCCAGGCTGGGAGAGAGAGAGGTCCACAAGCCAGTCTAGCGTGGTACGTGGTCCCTGCATTTCTTCCAGAGGATGAAGCCTGCAGAAAAGCAGAAGACCCATGACTCCCCTCTTTAACACTGCAAGGTTGGAATGCCTGCAAGACAGAAACATAGGGTGATATTCCCAAGTCCTTTCCATAACCATCCTTGAGTTTGTCTCTGGTGTCTGTTTTAAAGAGGCAATTTTGCTCTGATTTGCTGAGTGAAAAGGTTAGATGTGTGTCACTGCCCCGCCACTCCCCCACCCTCCAGCCCGCTGGCAGTGTGAATGTTTTACAGTCCCAGAAAGCTGTCTGGAAATACGCCTTTGTCTGTTGCTCATGGCTGGACATCTGCTGGGAGTGCCCAGAGCTTATACCACTCTTGCTGGCTCCCCTTAATTGCAGGACTGGGTGTAAGTAGATGACTGTGTGAAGAAAACAGAGCATCGTCTTGATGAGCTGCTGGTTTTAGCCTAACTCATCTTTGGTGCACTGTGTAGGAACAGTAATGGTCATCAGGATGGCTGTGCTACTTTGAGGTTACTATTCCAGTATTTTGCTGTCAGTTTGAAATTCCTACCTGCACCAGAGCTGAGCAAAAAGATGAATGGGAACTCCTGGCTGTCTTCATCGGTGAAGCATCTTCAGCACAGTGCTGAAACATGTGCGGAGCTTCACACACATGACTGGACTCATTAACATTAAGGCTCTGTGTATGCCTAATTAGCTTCCTGAGTTGGGGCCCGGTTTGTGGCACATTTGCAGGGATGAACAAAGCCAGACAGTTCAAATCCCTCTTGCTGTGTTGAAATCTGTCATTTGGGCATCGGAGGCCAGTGAAGAGGAAATGCTTTGCAGGAGTTTTTAGAGAGGAAAGAAGAGGCTCTTCAGTACTTCTGTGGTCCCGAAGAAGGCTGACCCTGCTGGGCAGCTGGCTTCTTTTGTCTTTGCAGTGTCTGTGCTAGACTGCTCCTGCATTACAGATAAAGAGAGGAACCCCAAGGTATGGTGACAAAACAAGTCATGAGTGAGGACACACAAGTGTTTTCATTCCTGTTGTGAAACCACATGCTGTACGTTTTCAAGCAGGCAGCTTCTAGCTTAAGGGTGATGCGCTCCCCAGGTATTATTTAATGTAACACTGTGTTAACGGATGTTTCTGCTGATTTGTTCAGACTAAAAGTTTGGTTTGGTCATTTGTTTAGGAAAAGTTTGCATCCTGCCTTCAACCACAGGCCATTGCTTGTTTCTCTTTCAGTCTGTGATGTGGACTAGTAGGTGGCTAGCTCCAGCATCGCTGTCGGTTGGCTTCCTGTAGTAGTCAATCTGAAGCAGCTATGTTTCTTCTTAAAACAGACTCCCCTTGCTGTCCTTGCTGCTGTTAAGTGATTGCAGCTGGGCGCCCAACTGTACGAGGCATACAGCTGCAAGGTGTAGAGGAGAAACTCGAAGATTTGCCTGTGACAAGAGGATGGCGAGCTGGAAAAAAACTTAGTATTGAAGGGTTGTGTTTTATCTCCTTCCAATGTGACCACTTGTTTTTGAATTTATGAATGACTCATGAGCCTGTTTAGGTACTGTGGTTCTCTTAGCTCAAATGGCACAGGATTGGCCCTGGAGAAATGAAGTGCTAGACCTGGCATTGTTAGACCTGTCTGGTGAGCAGGTTTTTACGTGTTTTTGGTGCTCTGCAAGTTGGTCCAGAGTAGAGAAGTTGCCTCTTTGGGTACCATAGCGTTCTCTAAACCAGCCAGGTTTTCCAAAGGGAGCTGCACAGCAGTTCATGCATGCAGCTTGGAAAGCTCCTGGGTCCTTGCGGAGGATGAGTTTAAGCAGCAGTGCTGAGGAACTGCTTGCTCACTGTGGAAAGATGGGCTCTGTTGAAGTACATCACGTGTTGCTGTTTGAGTCTTCTAGCATAGTTTGGTTTCCAGGAGATGCTAAATCTCACAGGCGTCCTTGCAGCAGATTTATGGCTGAGAGTATGGATAGCATCTCTCCCTCGTTCACATTTTAATTTGGACAATGAGTGAGGGTTCCTTTTAATTTGATGTGTGATGCTTATTGACATATTCAGGATCTTCACTGTAGAGCTGAACTTTTTCCCACTGAAACCCTCTTAGGGCAGGAGAGTCTTTGTGTTGTTACATGAGATCTAGCACAGTGGGATGTTGACTTCAGGTTATTATAAATAATTGTATAAGTAATAAGTTGACCTCATAGCTGACCCTGCTTTGAGCTGGGGGTTGGACTACATGTCCCTTCCAACACGAATTAACCTGTGAACCTTGTAATACTACATTTTAAAGCAAGAAAAACAATGCCTTACATTTCAGCTTTCATGGGGTGGTTTTGGTTCAAGTGTCACCCACTTTCTAAAGATGCATTTTCTGTGAATCTTGGATTTGTCCTTCTTTTGTAGCTTTCCTACACCAAAATGATCCTGTTCTTCTACCCCTCTTCACTCATTTTTCTTTTTCTTTCCTTGTGTGAATATTGCTTTTCAAGTAAGCATGGTAGGTTGCATGAAAACAAACTACTGTATTACACTTTAGCGAAAGCTGCGGCGTCATTTTAGGTAAACTGAAGGGGGAAAAAGGAAAATGTTGTGATACTGACCTTTCACTTTGCTTGTTTGGCTTCTTCCCACCATATCTAACCCACGCTGCACTGACAAATACCGCATCTGTCTTGACAGGCAAGTTCACAAATAACCATTCATTCATAACTTGGAGCTGCTGTAAGACTCCTTATGGGTTGCTTAATCTGACAGTTGTGCATTTGAGCAAAGACTTTGAAGAAAAGACTTTCCAGAATGACCGTAAGTTCACTCTGACTTTGTGAAAACTAAGAGGGAGGTCTTGCGTGAAAGAGGATACTGTACTTAAGTGTATGTGTGCGTGTATGCATGCACGCATACACGTGCGTGCATATATTTAAGAGCATTAAAACATCTGTTGTTGCCAGAGCCCAAATTGGAATGTTCTGGGAAAGATAATTTAATTTTTAGCTTCTGGATTCATTTCAGTGATGGTAATTTCAACACTTCCTGGGGAGAGTCTATCAGTGGTTATGTGCATCAAATGCAGCAGTAAATCTGTCATTCTTTCCATTTCAGTTTTTCAGGCTTACAACTTAGTTATTTTTCCCTGTTTGGCTGGTGTTAGTATCCAGTGTTTTCCCTGGCTTCATCTCTTTTAAACCCCTGCCTTGAATTTTAAAAGGAGACCTAAGCCTGCTGAAGTTCCTTCTCCTACTTGTTTTTGTTTACGTATGCCATTTGCAATTCAGCAGCTAGCTCAGCTGAAATAGTTATGGTAACTTATCTTTACTCTCATGATGATTTAAAGATAGGAATCAGAACACGTTGGTTTTCATTCCTTGGTGTGGAAACGAAAAAACAACCCACAGAAAAACCCAACCCTGTGGGTGGACTTTGTACTCAGGAGGCTGAAAAACTCCAAGATCTTGGCAGCACTGACTCTTTTGAAGTGGTCAGAGAGTACCTAGCAATCCCGTACTCTATGAAGGCCTCTGCGCAATAATACTTAATAATCCTGAGCCCACAGTTGCCTTTACAGATGATCTCCAATACTCTCAATTGAAGAAGAGAGTAGTGCTTGCTTAGTTGAGTGGGTGTTGTCCAATATGATGTCAAAATCAACTTTTTTGGACCTTCGGGCAAATGGTCATGGATATCTTCTCTAAGACTGTCAAGATCTACAGCAGGAAGAACACCTGCAGAACTTCCCATTTTGCGAGTTACATGTAAAAACTGTGCAGCAAATTCACCTTCTTCAGATGCAGCAGTGGGTTGAAATAATGGCAGAAGTAGCTGGCAGGCACAGCGTGGTTGGGGTCCAGCATTCACCAGAGCCTGTGGCAGACTGCTGCTCCTTGTCCCACCTCTTCTTTTTCTGAGAGGTGGCCCAGGTTGGCAAAGCTGAGAGACATCTCTGCTCCCCTGCGAATGTGACAGTGGAGGGGCAGCTCTGCCCTTTGCATTGCAGTACCTGGCTTTCATGCTTCAAGGCTTTGATGCAGGAGTCGATCCAGTTGTCTCGAAAATACTGAAACAGAGCAGTTAACGAATAGCTAGTAAGCAGAACTTACGGATACCAGGGATCAGGTCCACTGACACTTGTGGTATGTGCAGTTCATTTCTTCATCCAAATGCCTACAGGGGCTTCTAGGTGTTTGCCCTCAAGGAAGGTTAAGTGATATATTGTATTCTTCCAACATGAGAGGATGTTTTATACTGCCTGGAGATGTGTTGAGTCCATGCAGATCATTGGCATTCTCATTCTCGCCCAATCTCTGAGAGACCCAGCCCAGTCTTCTTGGCTGTTGTAATTGGCTCTGGGCCTCCCTGGCAGAGCAAGGGCTATATAGGTCTTGTGCCAATCACTGCTCTATACTAAAATTTTTCCTGATGGAGGCTTTGGAAGTGAAGTAGCCACATTTCAACATTGAGGTATGCTGAAAGATGTCTGTACATTTCATTTGTTGTGCTTGTTGTGTGCTTACCTAGCGTATAATGGCAGGCTGTTGCAGCAGACATACATACATACATCTTTAGGTTTGTGAGTGAGGAACAAGTTCCAGCTTTCTTGAAAATAAATCTGGTGTTCTGATCTGGTGGTGTGATAGGAACTGAGAGGTTCCCTGCCAGGATATACAGTTTGGAAAGCAGGGGAGTTAAGCTTTATCCCAGTTAGGCTGGACTCAAACAGATTGTTGGGGGTCTGAGCATTCTTTCCCTCTTTGAATCTGGATTCCCCCATCCCAGCTTGCATTTCTCCCCGATGCTAGGAGGCATGTATTTGGAAATTTCACATTCTGCTTGCTAATCAGGGAAAAAAAGAGCCCCAAAAGGATATAGAAAAAGAGATCTTCATAAAGGTGGCCAGAGACTGAGTTACAACAATATCATGTGTCTGAAGGAACTTACCTCCTTCCAAGTTGGAGTCCTATTATTTACCCACTTTATTGGGAGACTTAATTTTCTCTGGCTGGAAGTGTATTTGTTGAGGTAGAGTCTGGAAAGGAATCTGCCTCATGCACACTTGCCACAAGGCCAGCTATACATGTGATACAGCCAAACCTTTCCATTTTTTTGCCTTTTGAGAGTATGTTCCCCAGATTAAGGGCCCTGGTCCAAAGCCTGCTGAAAACACTGGAAGTCTTTCCATTGACTGGAAAAGTCTTTGGATCAGGTATTAAGTGCTGTTCCTTTGTTTCAGGGAACAGCCACATCTTCAAGATATAGTAGAACGTATTACTGTAGTGTGGTGCTTTCCCTTTCATTGAGTTGCCATTGGAGATGTTCTTCTGCATAAGGCTTTGCAAAAAAAAAAAAAAAAAAAAAAGAATCACTCTTAAAAATAAACACCTTAGTAGCTTATTGATAGAAGTGTTTGATGGCAGATGTCATCTGGCAACAGCATATGGCAGCAATATGGCAAGAATTGCAGAATACAGAGAAAGAGGCATGAGTTCATGTCCTGTACTGCTTAGGTATTCCACACCTCCCCCTGTCTAAAATAAATGACCATCTGACTGCAAAGGTCTTGGCAAATAAACATGCTATAATATATCTCTCTCATCCGCCCTACAGCGAGTTTTTGTCTAGAAGCTCATCACTCCACGTTCAGATGCTTCTTATAAACACATGCAAAATCAGACCTCGGCGCCCAGAGCAGGGAAGACTCGAAAGGCTGTGAATAAGAATGTGGCAAATCCCTGTGCAGTGGACTGTAAAGAGAGGTCAGGGATAAGCCAACAAGGTGTTTTTATATTATCAATAAAATCTTAAAAGTCAGTGCTCAATAGAGCTGGAGCCAGGAGGACAACTTCTGGAAGTCAATTTGCTGCATGATATATGCCGAGTTTACAAGCTGGAAAGCCAAACAGTTTTGGAGCAGGAGCTGTGCTTATAGCATGAAGGTGCATGTGGTTTTACGTAAAGCCTCTCTGACTTGATATGTCTCAAAGTGGCTCACAAAATAACAAGTTAACTTTTGAGGTACTTTTTTTTTTTGCATGAATGAAAAGTTGGAGCAATTTAATTTGAGTCAGTAAACCCACTCCAGATTTTTCCTTGTGGTGTTGAAACTGAAGTCTGTGCAGTGGTTGTTCAGGCAAGCAGAACAAGGCATAGTGGCTGGGGTTTTAAGCAGCACCTAAAGGAGTTAGATATTTCACTCCTGTTGGTTCCTTCGTAGCCTTTGAGAGTCCCACCCTTTTATTCAGATGGAGCCTGAGTCAGGTAAATCCACTTTGCTGATTAGAAATGTCCTGAATCCTGTTTTGTATCATGTTTGTACTGCTACTGTATACTTTTCAAGGCCTAGGTGGACTCGACATCCAGCAAAGGTTGTTGGGGTTTTGTATGTTTCTTTGTTTTTTTTTTTTTTTTAAAAAAAAAAAAAAAAAAAAAGCAGCTTTGTTTATATTTTGTCTATGTGATACTTCCTGTGTCCTGTTTGGATGAGATTTGATCCCAAGCCATTTGATGTGGGATATGAAACCAAAGGGCTTTGTTCTTGTTTAATCTAAGGCAATATTACAGTGTCACAGAGTATAAGGTACCTTAATGTAATGACAGCCAGACCTGCCAGCAAGTTTTTGATTGAGTGTTAATGTTGCCTTAGAACTGAAGGAGATACTCATCTTAGCAGGAATGAGATGTTCTTTTCAGGATGTAATGTTACAGGTCTGTTCACACTCATAGCTAATGACTTGTTGATACCATACTGTACTTTGGAAAGGATGAGACTGATGTTGCTCTAGGAGACTTTGAGTTATGGTAGAATGGACACTTACAGATTAAAAAAGCTGGAAGCCGCCATGATGGTGGTCTTGTCTCACTACCTGCCTTTTCCAAGCCATTGAGTTTTGCTGAAGTAATTCTTCTTTGAAATAGAATTCACACCACGCTTGGTAAATCATTCCAGTGATTAATTATATTCACTAGAAACATGAATCTTTCTGTTTTAACTTGTTTAGCATTTGAGTCTGGTTTAAACCTTCACTTGGTATTCTGAAGACTCATTATAGAATTTGTGGGCATTGTGTAGGTACCTGCAGGAGACAGAAGTTTTGCAGACAGAAGCTGATCTGGCTGAGGGCAAGCTGGCGTGGCGTGGGACAGCCAGGAGCTCAGCATGGGCTTCTTTACCCAACTTTGAGCATGTTTCAGATCCATAGACTATGGTCAAGCCACAGCTTTTTTAAGTTTGATGTGCTGTGCTCCTTCAGGTACTTCCTAGCCTTTTCAGTTATTCTCACAGTTTCCCTCTGAAACTCCTGTGCTTTATTCATGTACTGCTGAGATTGTGGACAACGGTGTTGGACACAGTACTTCACAGTGGCTGTGCGTTATCAAGTACAGGCATGTAGCAGACTCTGCTCCAATTCAACATTACACAGTTTATGCATCTGATTTCGGCAGTAACTTTCCAGGAGCTCTACAATTTGGGTAATTATCCATGAGAGTCCTGTCCCCGTCCTTTTCAGAGGTGCTGACTCTCAGGATGGAGTCACCTACTCTGTAAGTATGGTCTAGTTTCTCTGTCCTAGAGTTATATGTTCATGTTGATTCTACTGACATTTACATCTTGATAATTCAGGATTCCGATCACATCCATATTGTTATTTCATCTGCAGTTGGTTAATAATGATTTTGTTTCCTTCCAGGTGATGGATAAAAATATTAGATCGCACAGTAAAATGAGCCTTATGGGACCTTGTTAGAAGCCTGTCCCTCAATAACGGTTTCCTGCCTACCATTGCATTTTTAATCTCATAAAAACACAAGGCTTTGAATCCTTTACTGCCTGGCTGTGTTGGTGTCCTGTTGTTCCTGTTTCCTAATGAAATCATTATGTAGCACCAGCTTAAATATCTTGCAGCTACCCAAGTACATTGTATGAAAACAGCTGTCTTACCAACAGGATTACCAGTCTCACTCACTAAGGTCCTGGACCAGTGGGATCTGTTTTTCTTGAACTGATGTTGGTTGTACTCCTTTAGTTCCTCCGAGTTGATTCTCATTCCTGCACTTTGCATATTTTTTTTCTGGGATCAATATAAGGTTGACTGTATACATGAAGATAGCATGGGTTGACCTGTTCAGGCATTGTGTATTAGCAAATATATTCTGCCTCAAGTCCTTAAGATATTTTCCAGTGTTTGGGATTTATTGAAAGCCAATTTTAATAATTTAGATAGTTCCTTGGACAACTCTTTCAACTTGAATCAAGACTTTTATCTGATCTTGCTTGTTTTACAATGTGTGATTGTAGAAGCTGTTGTTTTAAGACCACCTGAGTTGCTGCTGTAATTAAAAAAAAGTCTTTTCATCTTATGGTTGCCTGGCTTTTTATCTACAGGCATATATTTCACATTTCTGTACTATTATTTCAACAGTTTTTATCTTGTAATGAATGAATATCATTGTTAAGCTTCCTTAAAACTTAAGTAAATCTCATCTTTAAGTTTCTTTGCCATGAAGCTGGTATGCCCGTTTGATTTGTCTCATTTATTCTCTGCACTTCTTATTTTCTGATGTGTAGTAGCTCTCAGCAGCTGTTGCTTTTACCTTTGTTTGTAATATATAGTTGCTTTTTTTAAATTTTATCTTCTTAAGGTTGCATTTGGTTTCTGTCACAGTCAGTTTTCTGACCTGAGTGGTCTTATTTGCTGATTGTGGAACTGTGTCAGTTCTACCTGTTTGGCAAGCTGAGCGTACGTCCATTATCCTTTCCAGTTTTCTCTGTAACCACTTCTGTCCAATTCATTCAGCTCATTGTTGTATTCATCTTTGTATGACTGTCTCTTTTATAGTACTAACTTGAACATGTGCCATTGTCCTGGTTCTGGCCAGGATAGAGTTAATATTTACCTGAGCTGGGTGGAGAACTGAAGCTGGTAGCCCCTATGGCTGGGATAGTTAACTAATTAGCTAACAGCTGGGGTTAATTTACCCAAATTAGCCAAAGGGCTATTCCATCCCATCTGACATCATGCTCAGTATATAAGTGAGGAGGGTGCTGAAGGGAGGCCCCCTGCTACTTGGAAGAGACTGGGTGTGGAGATCTGTTGTGAGCTATTGTACTGTATTTGTGTTCCATCACTGTCTTGTTTTCTTCTGTCATTACTGTTAAATTTACTTTTTGTTCTATCTCAACCCGCGTGTTTGGTTTTTTTTCTGGTTTTCTTTTGTTTGTCAAATCTCCTCCTATTCTCTCGCAGAGTGGGGGGAGTGAGAGAGACTGCGTAGTCTGGTCCCCATTGGGGCTGAACTACGACAGCCATTCTTTCGTACTTCTTGATTTTGTGCAGAATACGAGGTGATCACTTCTGCCTAAGCTGTGAATCTTTCCTGTCACATCTGGGTAACCAAAGCACCTCAGTTCCATCTTCAAAGTAAAGTGGTACCTATAACTGTCTCCTTGAAGGTGTTTAATTGTTGAAGTGCTGGGGCCTAAAATAAGGAGTTTCTAGAAACCAGCTGATCAGTGAGTTACCGTATCTCAGCAGGAACCAGATACAAAGGTGTCGCCTGGCAGAGTTGGTTACCATTGAGCTGACGGGTGCAATGTGGCCTACAGCTCCTGCCTACAGAGGAGGAAGTAGGTGGTGATGGGTTATCTGGTGCTTGTACAGTTGGCAGCTCATCCCTCAGAGAAGCAAGGGGCCAGACACTCCAGCTGTGAGGTTAAGTCTTTTGCCAGAAACCATAGTTTTGGAAGGCAAATAATGGTTTGGGGTTTCTTTTCCACAAGGTGTGGGAGACCTCCAAGTCACTGACTCAGTTGGTGACTCTGTTACATAGTGGTTAGTGGAGGTGTTCTTCCGACCTCACCCAAAGGTCTGAGCCCTTAACCTATAAAGACATTTCACTTGTGTTAAAAATAGTGCAGAGGGCACAATGGATCATAATTCATCCTAGTAATTAGGACTTAGTAAAAGGACCTTGGAATTAGGAATATTTGTACTTAAATAATAAGAATTGAAACTCTTATTGAGTCCATCCTCTTAACACTGAACTGGAGCTAACTCTAGCAAGTATCTTTAGGGAACAATCTGTTTTTGACAAGTTACTTTATAAAAAGAGAATGGCCGGATATTCAACATTGGTCTTCTCTCTGATAGCCATGATTTGATAGCATGATTTGGGGGTAGTCATATATGAAGCTCTGCAGATGAGCTCCTCCAAGCTTTGTTGTACTGTACTGTTTGTTCTGCAACTCCTCATCCTTCCATGTCCATCTCCATAGTCGTCTCTGGGCTCAGTAAGCAGCCATATTTTCATGCAGCCCATGAGGCATTTTAGGGATTTTCAGAAGTGAGGACCTGGGAGCTTCCCAGGCTGGTTGGGGTGAAAAGTAGAGTAAGGAGTTGAAAGCTGAGGACCTCCACATGGGCAGGCAGGCGTGTGTTTCCAGCATCCATGCAGCTAGTGGCACTAACTTCTGCTGGCTGAAGAGTTTTCCTGATGAGAGGTTTACAATATCTGTGCTTTTCTGTTCCAGATTTACACTGGACCAGGGTGTAAATCATTTTAATTGTAATTACTGTTATGAAGCAGGAGAGATTGCATGATTTTAATGTGGTTAAAAACTTTCACTTCCCTCTGTCTCTAACATTTATTATCCACTGCCTTTATCTTAATCTTTTAAAGATGTGTTGCCTGTGCTTTGAGTCTGTTAATCTTGACTTCTCTGCAACGCAAAAAAAAAATGTAGTTTTCTTTTGCCTTTCCTTCTGTTACGCTTCTACTGCTTGTATAATTCCTTTTTCTTTTTCTTTTTTTTTTTTTTTCTCTCCAGAGTGAAAGGGTTGGACAATCCAACCTGCTTTTCTTGAAAATGACTTGCTTTCATTTCCTTCTCCAGCCAGGGAATAGTTTGGAAAAGCTGTTCTCTGGACCCTCGGCGGAATAGGAGAAGGCAGCCAGCTGCGCTGCTTGCCAGGGGAACAGGAGCGCTTCCTGGCAGAGGTGGGGCGAGAGGAACAGAGCCTGTGCCGTGGGACTCGCTTTCATCTCCTCCACTCTCTGCAAGGCAGTCCTGAAATTTCCTGACCACTTTTAAATCTTTCATTTAGAATTGCTGAGCAGTGAGGCCTGCTTGTTAAAAAAAAAAAAAAGAAAAGAAGGAAAAAAAAAAAAGGAAGAGAGAGGAACTTGCTCTTACAAATAGCAATACATTAAAAATACAAATCTGTACTGGTCAATCCAGCACAAGTTTCTCTATGTGTGATTTTGAATACCCAGTAAGAGAAAATGAGTACTCTCATATGCCTGGCCACCATTATTATCACCTCATATGAATCTCCTTTTTGTATAATCTACATGGGATTCTTCTCTAAAGAATAGGATCTAGGTCTGTGGTTTATCCTGTTCTGTCATATTTAGCATATTTAGGGTTGGATGCAAACTGTAATGTTCTGACTCCTGTATCTTTTTTTTTTTTTTTTTTTCTTTTTTTTTTTTCTTTTTCAAAGTTCTGGGGATGTTTGGATTTGTGGGTTTGGTTTCAGGGCCCTGAGCATTGCAGAGTACCTGAGCTCTATTGCTGGGGTGAAGTGTTGGGCAGGAGGGGTGCTTCAGCATTGCATTCTGGCTGTGGGGACATGCAGACAAGTTGCTGTCAGCAACACTGCAAACACTTTACTTCGGGGAGTATTCTTTGAACTTAAATTTTGCAGGTTTCCTGGTAAAACCTAATTAAACTTAATTCTTTGGTCTCCATTGTTGGGGCATATATTAGAAACACTTGAGTGAGAAGACTTCTCTAAGCCTCTGAGAAGTTTGGAGGTATCTGTCCTTTGTCATGGTTTCGTCACAGACACGTTTCAGAAGAGGTCCTGGTGTGAAAGTGACTCCTGTAGAGAAGGCTTTCTGTTATTTGCCTCCAAGTCTGACATGTCTAAATATGCCGTTTTCTTGCCTTCTTCCTAAGGCATTGCAGAGATATCTGGAGATGCCACGGATTCTCATGCCACCTTTGTAAGTGATGTATTTATCTGTATCTGTAGTGGTTCAGCTTTTACCGTGAACCTTGAGTGAAGTCAGCAAATGATAAGGGGTTCCTGGCTTGACCTGACGTCACAACTGACAGAACCACTGGTGACAAAAGGTAACTCATCTGAGGAGCTAATTGCTACACTTACATCAACAGTGATGAGAAACCTCAAAGCATTATGAAGCCTCAGCATCATGGTGAAACTTCCTTCATCCTCCCATGCAGTTTTTCAAGGTGGAGGAAACAATTTGTATGACATATGGAAGAGGCTTTGTTTTATCTGCTTTTGTGAAAGTCTGGGTATGGTGGGATGAGCTTTACAAACTTCTAGTTGCAACTCATGCTTCTTAGGTTGGATGTAAAAATTGCTGGTGGCTGACTTGGCTAAAAGTGGCCAGTACCACCAAGAGCAAATACATCACATGTACTGCGCAAATGGCGTTTGCTCCTTCAGAGCCTTTCTGGTAAAAATTCATGTTTCTAACTGCAAGTTGGAAAGCCTGTGAGAGCCTGGGATACTTCTGCCTTGGAGACTTTGTTAGCCTCAAGTAAATACCAAAATACCCATCTTAATTTTAGCATTATGAAGCAGTGGCACAGCTAAGCAGGTAGGCATGAGCACTCTTAGTTCAAGGGCATTGGTGGCTATTCTGTGGTGTTTGTAGTTTTTCATCACTTTTGACAAGGAACTTTAAACTTTTATTGATGTCATCAAAGAAAAAAAAATCTGCATGAAAGCAGTCTTGTTCTTCTATGCTGGAAAAATTGAAAAAAGAGAAAGGAGTTCACTCTGGATATTTCTTTCCCCTCCTGCTTCGTCTTATTGAGAGGTGCTAAGTAAAACATCCATGGGTAGGAACAGTTCAGTTGGGGAGGCTGTAACTGCCCACGTTTAGTGAGTCAGTCCTCTCCACAGCTCCTGTAACAGAGATCCTTTTCTTTGCTCCCATTCTGGTCCTGCTAGTGCATCAGCCAACTTTTACCCCGTATTGCAGCTGCTGACAGAGAGTTTTTCTGATGTGTGGAGCCAAGGGACAACCACAATTTGTCCATGTATTTACAGGGATCATTTCACTCCGGTAGAAGCACGGCCAAATATTTCTTGATAGAAACATGCTGCGTCCATCTAACAACACTATCCAGTTGAGGCAAAGTGAAGAACGCCGTAATACTTGTATTACAGTAGTTGCTCAAACCCCAGTGAGAGATCAGGACCCTGTTGCGTGAGGCGCTGTTGATCTCATAGTATTTTTCCCAGCCCCACAGACCTTCCTGTCTAAACTAACAAGTCAGATAATGGTGCTCTGTGGTATACTCAGTTACACTGCAAAAGGCGCGCGTGCTCAAAACCAGAGACTTTCATGTGAGCTTGAATGTTTCTTCATGTGATAGTGTTCGTCACCTCGTGGCTGTGCTAGTCCAGCGTGCTTATCTAGGGAGTGATTGTATATGAGAAATGGAGAAACTTCATGTGTCATTCAGTGCACTGATGTTTTTTTGTTTTGTTTTGGGTGTTTTTTGTTTTTTTTTTTTTTTTTTTTTTTTTTTTGCAGGGTCAGACATTAATCTTGGCCTTGTAGCCCAAATAACTATTATTTCTCATCAGCAGCATGGTGAGTCTGGAAAGAGAAATTAAAGTCAAGAGGATATTTTCCCAGAAGATTACAACAGTTATAATGGAGGTCAAACTTTTGGCTTCAGCTATTGAACTGTAACGCTTTAAACTTGAAATGCACATCAGCGAAAGTAGCAAGTTCAAAGTTTGGGATGAAATAATGCCAAAGACTAAGGAGAAAAAAAAAAAAGCATATCATAGTAATTTTACTGAAACTTTGCCATCACTCTTCACACTGCATATAACTTTTCAAGCAATTTCACAAGCAATCCCAAGATAATGAATCACTAGTGGAGGAAAGTGCTGTACAATATAGCATCCTAGTTTGGGGAATTCAAGCCCAGGGGGTGGAGTATCAGTTATAATTATTTACTATGTTGTTTTAAGCATGAATTTGATATTAGTACCACAAAGAACTCACTCATTATGCTTTCATTGTTATACGTTTCAAATATCGTGATATAAATTCCTTTAACGCAAGGCTTCTCCCTTTAACTTAAGGAGCTGTTATGGATTTTAGCTAGTTGCAGGATAGTTAGAATCATAGAATGGTTAGAGTTGGAAGGGACCTTCAAAGGTCATCTAGTCCAACCCCCCTGCAAGAAGCAGGGACATCTCCAACCAGATCAGGTTGCTCTGAGCCCCGTCCAACCTGGCCTTGAATGTTTCCAGGGATGGGGCACCCACCACCTCTCTGGGCAACCTGTTCCAGTGTTCTACAACCTCATTGTAAAGATTTTTTTCCTAATATCTAATATGAATCTACCTCCCTCTATTTTAAAAACATTACCCTTTGTCCTATTGCAACAGGCCCTACTGTACAGCCTCTCCCCATCTTTCTTGTAGGCCCGCTTGAGGTACTGGAAGACCGCTATCAGGTCTCCCCAGAGCCTCCTCTTCTCCAGGCTGAACAGCCCCAACTCTCTCAGCCTGTCCTCATAGGAAGACAGTTGCAGTAGACTTCCAAATGCATTATCCAGGAAACAGGATGCTTCAAAGAAACATCATTAATTTTTTAAGTTACTCTGTCTGTATGTCTGTAACTAATAGCACATACAGATCATTCCCACAGGAGGGGTTTTAGAGGCCTGTCACTCACTCTGGCTGCAGTGGGAGCTTTCTGTGCATGGCAGCTTCAGCTCCGTGCTCCCAGCTGTTATTACCTGCTACATACTGGGCACAGCACTGGCTGGCTGGAGGTGCCCTCCAGCCTCCAGGTCTGTTGATGTTAGCAGAGTTCATGTATTGATCTTCTCTCTCTGGGACCTGACCTAATGACATACATTCTGGAAATAGTTTGAATAATTACATCTGACACATGTAGATGTTAATAAATGTGTTTGTAAAGCTTGTTCAGGAATGGGAGCTGTTTGCCAACAGCCAGTTATCACGAAAGAAACGTAGAGCTGGAGGGACTTCAAGAGGCTGCTCCATTGATCCTGCATTTGAAGAGGGTGTAGACTGTAGCCATGATATTCCAGACCTTTTCTTAAAGACTTCCAGTCACCACCACAGCCTCCCCATGCAACCTGTTCTAGTGCTTTGCTATTCTTGATGTCTGAAGGTTTTCATGATACCTAGCACCTTCCTTGCTGTACCTCAGACCTGTTCATGATTTATCCATCATGGACATGGAAAATGGATCATTCCCCTGCTTTTTGGGGCAGCTATTTACATACCTGAAGGCTGGTTTTATGTAACACCTCCAGTAGTGTCTTTTGGCTAAGTAACCCAAATTTACTCATTAGTCCACCTTTTCTAGCTCTGTAGCCTCATTGCTCTACAGCACCTAGTTGGGTAGATGCTTCTGTTTTGACTAGGAACCACTGATAACTGCTTTCTCAGTGCATTTTTCCAGTTTTGCAGCCTACCTACTGTACTTTTTTTTTTTTTTTGTCTAGACCTTGTCTCCCTCATTTGCTAATGGGCGTGTCAGCATCCAAACTTATTCAAGTAGTTAGTACAAGATAAATGTCATCTGTGGTTTCTCCTCTGTTTGCTAAGCTTGTTATCCAGTCCTGAAGGCACTTCAGGTTGCTTGGGCACTAATTGCTTCTGACAAGTCCATGTGAGCTGTTACTCAACTCCTTGTTTTCTTCCAGGTGCTAACAAATTGTTTGTCTGAATATTTTTCCACTCTTGTTCTGTCTTTAATTCCTCACTACTTCTTATTCACCCTACTACTATTTTTTTAACAGATAGAGTCGGTAGCTCTATTCCGACCTTCTGGTACTATGTACTTGACACTGTATTTAAAACTGTGTTTTCTCATATGGAAGTGTAATTGCTACTAGAAGCAGTAAGGAATAGTAAAATCGATAAGGAGCAACATATTAATTTGTGGCAGATCTTTTCAAAAGTTTAGGTACATGTAGAAAAACGTGCAAGTGTCCATAGTCCTTTGTATCCAAGGCTGCACTGCTTGCATAAGAAAGGTAGAAGAATGGAGAGAGGATCTGAATGCTTCTGTGCCTGAGTCTCTGCCTTTAAATATAGTCTGTGTCTGGGGTTTTAATACATTGCACTCTGGCCCTTGTTCACCAGCTGGTCGATGAATTGGTTCGTAGCTTGCTATGTACTTCGGGAAGTGAGACAGACCTTGAGAATACCTCCTGTGGAAATACACTGCAGACAGCAAACGGAGTTGCTGGCTGTGTGTGAAAGTCGCATGTCAAATTTGAACAACATCACTATCATACTTTTTTTTTTGTTTAAAAAAAACAATCCAAAGGCTGATGAGTAGCATTCTGAAGTATCTTGTACTCAGGGATCTCCACAGATGCCTACAGGAGGTTATCAAAGGAGAAGAATAGAGCTCAGCTCTGACCCCTCCTCCATCATGCGTTATTGTTATTGTTCCTTTTTTCAGATGGAATTAGGATTTGATGCTCTTTCAAAAAAATGGAAGCTATGAAAAGAATGGAGAAATAACTTCTAAGCATTTTCCCTCAGGCTTCTATTCTGAAATAAGCAAATGAATTAAGAATGTAACTTTTTCATACTCTTTTCAAGAAATTAAAACAAAGCCGTATCATCTTTCTGACCGAGTGTATAACATTGGCTAAGTTAGCTGTTCCAGAGAATACAATTGATATTTATGAGAAACATAATATTCTGGGTTCTTTAGACTTTGTTCCTTTGGATAAGGAGTGCTCGCATTTCATGCCAGCATACTACCTGGCCCAGGTCTCTAGGACAGCGGTGCTTCATCACCTCCAATTATTAGTAGTTTCCCAGCATCATTTTTTCCAGTGGCCTGTATTTGATCCCATGGATTATGTTACTTTCTGCATGAGCTCATATTTTTTACCTTTCCTCTCTCTCCCTTTTTGCTTCAAGTCTCACTGGCTCCCTTGCTGTATCAAGGTGTCCTTCCCTCCACCCTTGGGGTAGCTGGCAAGGGAGAAGGGGGCATTATGTGTTTGCAATGGTTTAGGCAATTGGTGCCACAGTTTAACTGGAGATATGCTTTATCACAAATAGATGTTGTTCACTTAACCGTTGGATTAATGCTTTGGTAACTTATTTTCAAAATGAACTATATGTTCTTGAACTGGATCCTTAGCTGCCAAAACTTCAAGCAGTTGTGTCTGCTGCAGGGGGAACTGCCCTGAATTATTTTAGCTGAGTTGAGAGCAGAGTCTGCTGCTGATATGCTTGCATTGTATTTCTTTTAATTCCTTTTTGAAGTCAACTGCGAAGTTTTAATTTTTATAAGTGACAAATCTGGAGGGTAAGTGTGCCGTATTTAATCTCCCCCAAACTTGTTGGTGTTTCTATGTGAGAAGTCACTGATTATTCCTTCCTTCTGGACAGTATAGTTAAGGGCTCAACTATATACATGGTGGGGTAGAAGATGGGGTTACAAAGGACCTGCTTGGCATGTGTTCTGTTTCCCCACCATTGCTGGCGTGTCCTCTTTCACTTAATCTGCTTTTAAAGGCCAAGTGTAAAAGTTTTTGGAGGTTATAATTTGCACTACTTCTAGAGGCCACCTGAGTTACGGATTTAAAAATGATACTTAACTGCCAGCTACAGTTAGGTGAAATGAGGAACTACATCAAACCAAATAGAAGACTGCACTAAATATCACAGTCTAAAAATAAGGTAATTGATTTTTATTTCTGGGAGAGGGGTTCAGTTCTTCACTTCACTCTTTCTGGTCCACTCAATTGTCTTCTCAATTTTTATCATCCTGAGGCCAGGAGTGCCTAAAAAAGTCATGCAGCAGTTCCATAACTTCTCTTAGTAAGCAAAGTGGACTCCAACGTAATGATATTACCGCCCTAAAAATTGCTGTCACTTTTTGATGAGTACATGCTTCAGATGTTTCTGCATGGTTGAATTTTCACCCATTCCATTACTTCTCATATAGATATTCAGTCTTCGTGGTCTTTCATCAGACTCTGGAGCTGCTAGATCTCCTTGCTTAGCTCTGATTTCTCTCCATTTTGACACTATCCTAGTAGAAAGAGATGTCCAGCACTGAAAGGAACTTTGTGTGTGTGTGTGATCTCAATTGATTTCTGTAGTAAAAGACTTATTTTCACCTTTCCTTGCAGTCTAAGAACATGTAATTTTGCTGCAGTGTTGCAGTGAGAACTCATTTATCTGCCATATACTATCAACCTTTGTTGTCTTGTCATGTCCTTGCAATTGAATTAGGTTTTTTTTTATTATTTTCTCAGTCATTTTAATATTTGCGATTACTTGTTATAGATTTATGCCTTCTAGGTTCCAGTAATGCTTTTATGTATGTAAAACAATTTATGATTGTGTAAATTTGAAAATGGCAAATATTTGTTCTTTGTTACTTGGCATGAGTATAGGGTGGTTAGCTGGTGTCCCATACTTGTCATTTGTATGTGTGATCCTGTAGCATTGTAGTATCTGTGTATCAAATATACAAAGCCAGGAAAAAGGCATCACCTCCTCATTATAGATGTAATTCACGTGTGCATTTTGGAGACACTTTCATTGTGAGTTCTGAAGTTCCGCCTCTGAAATGTGGAGCTTTTCCTTTTGATAGTAAGTGTCCTGGTTCTGGCCAGGATAGAGTTAATATTTACCTGAGCTGGGTGGAGAACTGAAGCTGGTAGCCCCTATGGCTGGGATAGTTAACTAATTAGCTAACAGCTTGGGTTAATTTACCCAAATTAGCCAAAGGGCTGTTCCATCCCATCTGACATCATGCTCAGTATATAAGTGAGGAGGGTGCTGAAGGGAGGCTCCCTGCTACTTGGAAGAGACTGGGTGTGGAGATCTGTTGTGAGCTATTGTACTGTGTTTGTGTTCCATCACTGTCTTGTTTTCTTCTGTCATTACTGTTAAATTTACTTTTTGTTCAATCTCAACCCGCGTGTTTGTTTTTTTTTTTTCCCTGGTTTTCTTTTGTTTGTCAAATCTCCTCCTATTCTCTCGGAGAGTGGGGGGAGTGAGAGACTGCGTAGTCTGGTCCCCGTTGGGGCTGAACTACGACAGTAAGTCAGCCTTGGGTTGTGCAGAGCTAGAAGGATCCTGAAGCGTACTATGTTTTGTGTAAATATGTATGATATTTCACTGTCATGTATTCTTTTGTGTCAGTGTTTAGGAGGACTCTGCCTCCAGGGTACGCAACCAGTACTTCAAACAAAACACCCAGCTCAACAACAAACTCAGTGGACAGTTCCCTGTTTCATAACCTGCTTTCCAGTATGATGTTCCCTCTGAACATGATTCTTAAGAAGCTTAAGTATCCTGTGTAATTTGTGCCAGTGTCATAGGAGTAAAGCAGTAAAGACTATTTCTGGAGCCCTGCTCCTGCAGGCACAGGTCAACTTAATACCTGCAGAGTCTGACCAGTAGGAAGCATGACTCGTAATGCATGTAGAACAGAAAATTTAAAACTTGCTGTGAAGAGCTACCATAGTTTTCATGCTTCTTTAAACTAGTATGTTTTCAAATAATTCTTTAGGTTATTCCAAGAAGCCACTGATGCATTCCTGGTCTGTTTTGATCTTTAAGAAATGCAGACGTTGACTCTGTAATTGCTATCCGTATTCATTATCGCAGTCCTGGTGTTGTATGATGCAATTTGTGGAGCTCTTTCACTGAATGTGATCTCTGTCTGGAGTCTGCGTTAGTTTTGGATCCTTCTGAATTGTAAATGGTCAGAACATCTTTTTCTAATATTTAGTTGGATATCATCTAGTTAGTCTGAAACATATATTCTTTTTGTTTTGTTTTGTTTCTTCGTGTGCGTGTGTGTGTATGCACGCACCTTTCTCTAGCAAATTTTGTCTCAAAGATTTATGCCTGTCCAAAAAAGCAGAAAGTATGTTGCTTGCAAACACAAAGCCAGATTTTTTTTTTTTGCAATTATTGCAAAAATTGTTAAAAAAATAGATTAAACCTCAGGTAGAGGGTTTAAATTAATTGAGCATAAATCACCATTAAAAATAGCAGGCAAAAAGTAATCTGTTGTTAAGCTTGAGTGTAATTTGATTGTCTTGGCAATGCTGTGAGCCCTCTCATGGTGGGTATCCATAGCCCCGTCGCTCAGGTACCTCTGGTGCACCAGAGCTGTCCTGCAGCACGGCTTTGTTATTGTGCTGTCTCCTTGGTGTGTGATAAAACTCACCAAATAAAAAGGAATCAGAAACTCAGTCTTAGTGATGTATATCTAAAAGCTAGTCTTCTGGAGATGAATCTGAAGCAGGTGGCCACACTTGGACTCGTTGATACTCATAGTGTCTCAGGGAAAGACGTTTATCTTACGCTTTGGAAAATCCAACTGGATCCATCTAGCTGTTTTATTTGGACACAGGAAAACTAGTCTAGCCTTGTAAACCTGAACACTCAGCTATGAATAGCACAGACAAGACTGTGTGCCCACTATGGTATGAACTTGTGCCATTTCCTCATGTATTAACCTGTGACAAGGAGGGGCCACGCTGTAAAGTAACAGTTGAGTGTCTGTAGTGCCCTGTGTTACATTGGGTATTGCAAAAACAGAATACATACCTGCAGCAGCAGCCGTCACAGTCAATTGTGCTATTCTCTGTTCTCTATATTCCCCAAATCTCCTCTTCCATTCCAGATACTAGAAGGTTAAAACATAAAAAGTGCATATATTGTAACAAAACACTTAATCCTTTTTCAATCTGTATGTGATTTTACCCAGACAAGGCAACCTTCCAGATTCACATTAACCAATATTTGAAATGGGATGGTTTTAAAACTCGGAAAGCTGTCTAGGACATCTTACTATATTAGCCTATAGTTTTTTGGCAATACATCTTTACAATTATTATTTTTTTTTAATCGTATCACTGTTCTGGAGTGAACTGTGGAGGCTTTCACTTGTCCACCATGGCATTATATACTCACTCTTAATGTGCTTGGACCAGTAAAGGTTGGAGACCACAATTTCAATCAGACAGGGAAAAGAGTGGTTTTGAGTAAAAAGTAGACTGTTAGAATAAATCACTTCTGGTCATCAGTATCTAGAACATTTCTAGCATTGAGTTAAAAAATGTTCAAATGAACCAACAGTGTCTGAGAAGCAATGGTCTTCCCACGTCTTGCCACTAGTCAGAGGTTCTTGCATAAATGTCTGTGCTGAGTATTGGTGTCTTTTCGGATTCAAAGGGTAAAAAATGTTTATACTATCTTGGGATTTAATATCTTCATTTGAATTTAATAAAGCCAGTTGAATACTGTTTGGCACTAGGCAACAAAGTACATACGTTGAGGTGCCAAGAAGAGGCTCTGCTGAGCTCTAGAGGCTTCACATTCCAGACCTGTTACCTTCTAAGTGTAATATTTACCGGATTTCAGTCCAGCTGGAGATGAAGAGCAGGCCTGTGAAGGAGAGAGAAGTTAGGGAGATTTTAAGCTTGAGGAAGAAGAGCTTGAATGAGCTGGGACAGCACGCTATATTCTTCCTGGGTAATTGTCTTATATTAAGATTTGTAAAGAGCGGTCACTCATGGTCAGTTTATTCAGGCTAAAGTCAACATGCAAGACAGTAGAAGAAAAACAGAAAAAGGAAGGGGAGGGGGGGAATGAAAGGTCTACTCTAACCATGGATGAAAAGCCCCTACCTTCTGTGTTTGCAAACACAAATGGATTCTTACAAACTCACAAGAGCAGTTCTAACACTTTTGCTCCTGTGCACGCTTTGCTTTTGCACCCAGATGGCTTTGTCTACTGGGAGGACTTCTCCTTTAGAGGAGATCGTGGTCAACGATTCAGTCCGTGCTTGAAATCTTGTTTACAACAGAGCTGGTAAATGAGCAAAGCTGAGTGACTAGGACTCGTAAACATTTTTAATCTGTGCAAATCATAAAATCCAAAGCCTGAGAAGACATGAGGAAGACTTGCAAAATCAACCCGATACTGCATGTTTCAGTCCCATGTGAGTGTTGCTGGAGAATTATTTCAGATTTTGGTCTACCAAACTAAAATATCAGGGAGAAGCTGGATCCAGTTCAGCTGGGCTTTATTGGATTATGCCTTCATGCTATTGTAGCTGAAAAAAGTGCTACAATTCCAAATATGATGTGTAACAATTGTGCAAATTCCTTAATTCTGTTTTCCATTCATTTATGTAGTAATTAAAACCATAGACCTGGAAACTATTTTCACAGGCAACTTTCATTTGCAAAGGCCTATTCAGTTTCGTATGTTTTATGACTGTATATTCAATTTTACTCTCTTCCCCTTCCAGAAGAGAGTGAAACTTGATGGTGTTACCTTCGTTATTGATCTGTGCATTGGCTCTGTTTCTTACAAGTTGTACGTTATTCCACTGTGCAGAACATGACAGTGTAATTGTGGTTGGTTATTTTTTTTTTTTATTTCATTTTGCTCTCCTTAGAGGGCACCACAAAATGCTCTAACGAAAGAATAATCATAAGCTTAAAGAGGAAGGAAAGTTTTAAGGGACTAATTGAAGAAGGGAAATGGCTCAGTGGTTTAAAGGAATGAAGTGATGGGAGAGCTCCAAGTGAGATGAGGCAGCAAAAGTAAAAGAGCTGCCACCATTTCTGATGAATGATAGAGGTGCACTTAAAAGTTGTGATCATGGGTCTGTATAAGTATACAGATAGAGTGAGGAAAAGGATAGTTTATGGTTTGTTGAGGAAACAGCAGTTCAAAGGTGCATGGCCTTATGCAGTAGTCTGCAGCCATAGGTAACAGGCAGTACTTTGTGCTCATGACCTATGGCAGTAGGACACTACCCCTTCTAGGTCCATGTTAACAGGAAAAGCAACTTAGGATGTGGTGTATAGTACACTGTTACTCAGTACAGTCATCCATGACAGAGCAAAGACCACTGCCCTACTGGGTTCTGTGGGATGCACTATTTAATTTGATCTCTTGCAACTTTTGTCAGTTAACCTGTGTTAACCAACTTTTGTCAGTTAAAACTGTACTCTCTTCCCATTTCGAAAAGAGAAGAAAAATGAGGGAGACTGGATGGCTTGATCTAGACTGGAATTTAATCAAAGGTGGGGAGGCCGGGAGAGCATTAGTAGCAGGTGTCTGTCCATTGGCCAGCTTGAGATGAATGGGATGAGCTCAGCCTAGCAGGTAAATCTTTGCATGCTCACGGAAAGTTAAGGCTCATTTTCATCTCTCTCACCAACAGTTTGAACTCGAAGGCTGCCAACAGCATAGGCATGAAAGTTATCACCCGCTATTGCTGCTGCACACAGGAGCGCTCTGCAAAACACGGAGGTTGAGTAGGTTGGGAAAGCAGTAAGAAAAATCATGTTGCAAGTGTGAGGTGCATGAAGGATTTGGTCCTGTGAGCACTACTCAGCCTGAGGAGCTTAGTGAGGACTGGATTCACCCCGTTCTCCCTCACTGCTAGGGGCTTTGAGGCAGGAAGGCTTTTAAACACATGGCTGCAGAGGAAAGCTCATAGGATGACTTCAGCAGGGCTGGTTTAAAGTGAAGCCAATGCCTATACTCTTTCTTCTCTGAGGCAGAATGGTAGGTTTCATTCCCTGTTATTCTAGTAAATATCAGATTGATTTTACCACTTATCTCACACCCTGCAGATGAATTGAGGGGAAATAAAATGTTTAACTTGAAAACAAGAGAAATTATATTTGGATTATTCTGTGCTAAGGTAGAGAGACGCATGAACACAGCAGTATGAGCAGCTTAAAATGAATTGTGAAATAGCCTGAGAATGTCTTTTTGCTGCCATTTCCTTGATTTCAACACCACTGAGTTTGTCATGTATGACGGCTTTGTGGTTGTTGTGACACTGTTGGAGAAAATTGGATTTGGGGAAAGTTTTCTTAGTAGTTCTTTCAGTAATTCAAAATGTTTTCCAGTTGTGTTTTTTTTTGCTCCAGCACAGCTTTGTTCTGCAGTGGTACATTTTTTGTAAAGTAAATTTTATGTGTAGTGTTGCATCGCCATGGCAGTGTATAATCCTGGGGATATATCCAAGGGATTTCCAGCCATCCTCTTGGATTTTGTAACAATGCTTGTGATTAGAAGCCCTTCTGTGTAGAAAATTAAAATGCAGATGCATATTCACGGACTTAAAATACAGCTCAAGTCATCCAGCACGAAAAGGCACAAGTCAGAGCCTGTGATGAGCGTGTTTGCTGTCAGAGTGCAAGCTGTACCAAACTGACATTTGGTGAATGGCCCAGTTTTACAGATACAGACATACGACAAGTAACCACAGCTTACCTTAAGGAAGTATTAAGTCTGTTTCCTTGGAGAGGTTAGCCTTAAAAACATACTAGCCTGATGTCTAGCGTTGAGTGTGCATGCCTGTGCATGGATCAGGCTTTATCACAATCTTCCTCACCGGAGCTGCTTTCTGGGGTCCCAAAAAGACTGCTCTGGTCTCCCCAGGTCTGGGAGGACCTGAACCAGGTTGACCCTGCCAAACCACTGTCCTGTGGCTCTTGCGGGTGGCCTGACCCTGTGGGCTGGCTGCCTTCTCCACTTTGGCATTGCACGGCACCCGCGGGTGCAGGGGTGTCCTGCTCATGGGCAGCAGGTCCTGCCGGGACTAAGAACGGCTCCATCACACCTGCCACCTCACCTTCAATGTCTGCAGAAACCCTGGAGCTAGGAGGAGGGAGAGGATGCAGAGTGTGCACAGCTGCGTGCAGGCATGCCAAGCTCCTCTTGTATGCTGACGGGGAGAGTAGATTTATAACAGAAGCAGGTTTTTTTGGTGAGTCTGATGGATTCACTAAAAGTGTGTCTGCACAATATATTATTTTAAATGTAGCTCATTAGTAAATTGGCACTGAGATAACACCATGGAGCCAGTTTTAATCCTACTGGCTGGGCTGTCAGTCCAAGTGAAATTCATGAGAAAGGTGCCAGGAAGAGCAAAGATTTAAAAAAAAAAATAATAAGCTACGTAGACGTTCTCAAACACACGCACATACATCTAACCTTACACCTAATCTGCTGTTGAGAAGAGAAGGTGAAATGTTTTCTTAGATAAAAATTATTCAAGGTTACTTGGGTTTTGGGGGTATGATGACAGCTTAAGGGTTTCTAGGCACTGCAGTCAGCATCCCCATACGATATGAAGTAATGCAGCTGGACTTGTGATCATGTTTGCCTCTTCAGCCTTCTGATGGAGAGGTCTCTTGTTATAGATTGCTTCTGAAGATATCACTTCGATAGCATGCAACCAGAAGAAGGTTGGGAAATGAAAGAGAAAAATTGTCTTTGTTACGAGGAAAACTGTTGGTCATTCTTGTGAGCGGCAGAAGGTTAATCTGTTCTGTTTTAAGTCACTGAGGTCATTGCAGCCATAAAAACTCAGCTGAACAGTGCCAGAAAGTCAGTTTTATTTTGCCAATGAGACAGGTTAGCTTGTGTTCCCTGGTGAGTTTTTTTTCTTTTTGCCTCCACCTTTTTTTTTCCTCTCTTTTTTTTTTCCCCCTCTTTTTTTTTTTTTTTTTTTTTTTTTTTTTTTAGAAGAGGTAGGAGATTGTGCTTGCAATTCTTGCTTATGATTTCTAGTTGAAAGAGGAGCAGCCCTTTGTGGAGAGAGATGAAAGACACTAGGAGTATTTTTCTTACATTCCAGTGTAAGCAGAATAGCAAAGTACATACCTGAGAAGCTTCCAAACACAACACACATCTATTTACATATTTGATTTCAGTGGTGATACATGATAACCTGGGATTTCATTCAAAGGATCCTGATGGGGATTTGAAAGGAGTTCTTCTTCCCTGAGTGTTCACAAAATAACTGCTGAAAGCTGAAGGACCTTTTGTTGGCAAACTGGATTCTCAGAGAGCAGGAGGCAGAGAGGCTGGAGACAGTTTTCTTGGGCTGAAAATCCTCTCTGTGCTTACAAGTGTGGGGGTAAATTCCTGGCCCTTTTGAAAGCAAAAGGAATGTTTTGTCGGTGACTTCAGTGGGACCAAATCTTCACTCAGGTTTCAGAGAGGCTTTGGTAACTCTATAACTTGTTCTAATGCCTGTTGACAGGTGCAGCAGCTTTTCTGTTAGCTTGTCGTGCATCTTCCCAGCAGAAGATGATCTGTCAGCTCCTGTCAGGAATGCATGGTCAAGGGCTTGCTATGATGGCATCCGACACAGGAGCGAGGGACACATGTGAAGATGTATTTTTGTCTCTCACTATTAAAAATGTAGTGTTGCATAAGCAGCAGTGAGATTACAGGGCGGGTTATGTTTTGAGAGAGTGAGCTATTGTGCTATTTCTTTGCCTGTATGTTTTAACCTGCCACGAGATTAAGATTTCTTTGTGGAGAAACAAAGATAGCAGTATGATTTGTGTTTACATTCCCTCTTGCTCCTTTGCATGACAGGGGATGTGTAAATAGGACTTTGAGAAGAGGAGAATTGAGGTCAGACCTTTCAGACTTTCTAAAATGCATGGAGATTTGTGTATGCTGAAAGATGGTCTGGAATGGTAAAATCGGCATTTACTGCTCTCCAGAATACTCCCAAGTAATTAGGTTATCCCAATTAAGCGTTGCTCAATGGCTCAAAATTTAGACCTGAAAATAGCTCTCGTGATGCATCAGTGTTGTTTGCAATACCCAGCCCCTGCATTTCAGCATAGATGAGGGAAAACAAGCCAGCAGCCTGAAAGGCTTTAAAGGCATCAGAGAGGAGGGTCTGGTGAGTTCACATGAGGGGATTTTTCTTCAGGAGATTAATTTTCAAACGATCATAAAGGCAGGAGCAGAAAGTGTCCACTGAGCACCATGCGCCTGAGGGGAACTCGCAGGTGTTGCTGTGTGAGGTGCTGGTTTGCCCCCGTTTCCAGCTACTCCAGCTTTTGCAAATAGGCAAATAGCCTTTCTTAATGTGAGAGAAAGATCAGATGTGGGGCTGTGCTACATGTGCTGCTTTGTCCCAAGAGGGGCCATCCCCTGGGAGGGACTCCACTCTCCTTTTTAAGAAATAGGAGTATTTGGCAGTGGTCACACCAAGTCTGCCTTGGGTTGGGTTTTTGTTTTTGTTTTCCTAAAAGGAACCGGACAGTTTCCCCTTTCATTTTAGTGAGAGGCTTCAGCGCTTGAACTGGCTTTTGATCCTCCTCCAGCTTCAGAGGTTTGGATCCAGGCAGTTGGTTCAAGCCTTAGTGCTCAGTCTGACTCTTCTGTAAGTTAACATTCAGAGTTTTGTTTTATAGCAGAATCAGCCTTCTGGGCAGTCCTCGCTTTCTTCAGAGTCGCAGACGAAAAGTGCACTTTCTTAGAGGCATTCAATCTTATTCAACAGAACAGACTCTCGGGACAAGAGAATTTGTAAAGGACAGGGATTGTAGCTTGTAATTGCCTCACAACTGCCCTGTGGCTATAAAGTAGTAATAACACAAGGTTTTGCAATCTCTGTGCTGACTTACCTTACCATACGTTTGAAGATGTGAACTCATGCACGCAGTCTGTAGTCCTTACTTGCAGGTCTCTTCCTATACATTCCACAAGCATTTCCTTTTTGTTCAAGACAGCCTGCACAGGCAACTGATTTTTCCTCTAAAATGAATTGTGTCACTTGTCTGGAAGGACTATGCACTGAGGTATGTGTTTCGTAAGTATTTTTCTCCCAATCCCAAAACTCATTCAGATTTTCTAATTTTCTTTGCAAATGAGCAACACTGGGGGACAGGGGAGGTATAGGCAGAGGATTAGAGGAGCATCTCTCAGGAGATACACCGCAGTGCTTACAACTGTTCCTGAGAAGGGTTATTCTAGAAGCACGATTTTTTGATCGCACACAGTGTCTCTTTCCATGAACTGGTTAGTTTTTGCTGCCTGTGCTGTGACAGCATGTTGCTTTGGTGGGATATTTGTTCTTTAATGGACCAGTTGAGGAAAATATAGGAGCTATCACACTGACACCCGGCATGGACCTATGGACCAGTATTGTATGGACCACTTGGCTAAAGGCTGGACATGACACGTGATATCAGAAGAAAGGGAGAGAGGAAAGATGCACAGAGGATTTTTCTGACTTTTCTTCTTTTTCAGTAGGTGGTTGGGTTTTTTTTCTGAGTAGCTCAGTGGCTTGGCTTCTAATCCTGCAGATAATGTTTTTTAATTGTTTTTAATAATTATTATTTTCTACATATATGACTACACTCCAGCTCACAGAGGCTGATAGAGAATTTTTTAGTTTCTTGGGCAAAGAGAGCCAGGGAGAAGGCAAGATTTAAAGTAATATCTCAGCACCCAAGGCTGGGGCTAGCTGGTGAAGAGAGATCCAGCTCTATTTCAGTGCCAAAACCCAAGACTGATTTTCAGAAGATCACAAGAAGAGTTAGGCCCTTTGAAAATCAGGCCAGAAACATCCAGTTGGAAGACTTCATTCTAGGGACATTTGGAAAAATTAAAAAAAACAACAACAACAACAACAAAATCTCAAAATACTGGGTGCTGAACACTTGAAAATCTGGTCTAGCCTTTAAAGCCTAGCTTAAAGCACAAAAGAGGTTAATCACTTTCTGCTTGCTGGACATTAGTAGCATGGTCTGGGAAGGGAAGCTGGGTCTTTCTGTGGGAGCCTGCACCCACGTTAACTCACCTTCCCCTTGCAGCAGGAGTGCGTGAGGCAGCAACGCTTCTCTGTCATTTGCAGGAGAATGATCACATGGACTTTGTCTGAGACTTTTGGTCGTCATCTCAGATAAAGCAGAATGCTCATGCAATTCTGCTCTTTGGTATTGAATTTGATTCTCCTTTGCCTTTTGGGTGACACAGTAGCTGCAAATCTTTTTCAAGAAGTGTTCATTTGAGGGCTCTGTCACAGCCCAGACTTCGTGGCTGTTTGTGTTCACCTAGGAGGAGAGAAATCATATATGATGTTGGCCCAGCAGTTTTTCTTCGTATCATACCTGTAGGAAAGTGCAGAGTGAAGATGCCATAGCTGATTGTTCAAAATAGATATTTTGTCTTCCTTCTTTCTAGCTGGTGTGGGTAGTATGGATTTTTTCAGGCTAAACAGTGTTTTGGACTGAACCTACAAAGACTAGTAGCTTCATGAGAATAATTGTGAAAGGGTGGCAGAGAGAGAAAGTCCAATGGAAAAAAAAGATTTAAATGAGGGCTTCCTGGTGGATAAGATTCACTTGAATCAGACAGTTCAGTGGTACAGGAACATTACAGCCTTTCTTAAAATGGTCTCCTGACCAAATTAAGGAACATCCAAAGTCAGTTTCAGCTGCAGCATGTAAATACAGTTGAGGTTCAACTTGCAACATGATTTGGCTCAGCCCAGGGAGAACAACTACCAAAAAAAAAAAAAAAAGTTTTAAAATGGGTTGCATTGTTACAGCCTTAAAACAGCAATGGTAGCTTTTCCTGGCAGGGTTTGATGTCCACTGTAGGATTCACATCTATCTCCAATGTGCTAGTAGAGATGAAGTGACTCAAATTAGGGAGTATGTAACAGGATGCCCTTCTCTTTTCATCTTTAAAATGACCCAGAACACCAGGACTTAACTCATTTTGTACCAAGAATCCCGTGCAGCACCTTTGCTGTGACAACAGCAATGATGTAAGTTTTATTTTACTACTTGCCCTTGTGAGAACTTCACCTCAACCTTAATTTAACTCTGTGATTCTCCAGTGGCTAATTACACCGTCTCAGTGTCCTTACTGTGCCAGTTGCCTTTTGACCCAAAGATGATGGCAGGATGTTTTTCACCATTACAGAAATCAAGAGTACAAAATACAATTACATAAGTCCATCAAACTCCAGTACCTTGAAGGAATTCATTATTTGGGTAACTGGAAACCAGACTACCAGATGACGGTGCTATTGAGGTCATGGCTTTGGCTAGTCATCTTTTGCTTCAGGCTTGGTGGGGCAGTGAGAATGTAGCAGCAGAACCAGAAGGACCTTGTCAGATTTTAAGGAACACATAATTTCATAAGCAAATCTTCTGGAAATTGCATCTTTGCCTCATTGTACCTAACTCTTCAATCCGGAGGACATCCTGGGGTTGTTTACTTTCCATATGTTGTCATAGATCTTAGTATGTTTTAAAAGAGGAATAGCAAGTGGTTCAACAGTGGGATATGTGTCACAACATCTGGTAATTACTCTGTTCTAAACCTGTGCCCACCTAGACCTCACTGATGTGTATTTTGTGGACATATGGAGCTTGACAGAGACAGTGTAGGCAGAAAAAAATAAACCGTGTATTTGTGCTGTGTGAGCACTGCCAAGCATTTTTGCTCTGAGCATTCTAGAGTCTGCTAGTGACATTTATTGAGTCTTTGTAGCCAGTTTATTGCATAATAATTACATGTATGGATTCACCGCTGCGTATCAGGAGCTCAGTGGGTTGTCATTACAAAGAAAAAGCTAATAGAGGAAGAAGTTAGTGAAATAAGAAAAAGTCTTCAGAATTGGCTTCTGTTAGCATTACTGGTGAAAGAAAGTCATGTTAAAAGAGCTGCAGCAGGAGTCCCTGTAGAAGTGAGGTTTTGTTGTTTATTCTCAAAGGGGAATCACCTCAGGACTCTAAAATCCGTTGTCTTAGTGAAGCTGTATTGAGGCTCCCCTGTGCGACCGCAGGCTTGGGTCCAGGGGTCAGTATTGGTGGTAAAAGAGGGAAGTGGTTTCAGTCTTCGGTTGTTCTGATGTTCAAAAGGGTCATGCAGCAATTAGATCTCCAGCCTGTTCTCTTTCTGTCTGTCTTTCTGATTAAGAAAGCTCTGTCATCCTTTATATATATCTGTCTGTCTCTCTTGCTAAGTGTCAGCATATCCATGTGCACTTAATACGAACACTGAAGGTATGATGGAATGTGGAATCATGAACCTTCTTCTCCCCTTTGGCATGGATAAATTATGTGTCTAGGGATTGTTCAGTGGAAGATGCCTAGCTGCCAGTTTGTGGTATGGTTTCTTCACCAAAAGCAGGTGCAATAACAGGACATGTACGTCGTGTCTTGCATTGTGCTGTAGGTGTGGGCATACCCTGTTCTGCAAGAAGAGCTGCTCCAGAGCCATCGGGCTTCAGCTGAGAGCCTTATCCACTGTTCCCAGCAGTTCTTTTCTGACTTTCAGTGCAGTGCCCCCTCCTCAACAGCAAATGGTTGATGACAAATAAAGGTAATAGCTCATTGGCAGCTTTGTAGGTGAAAACTGGAATACTGGAGTATTGGAGTCTCTTGCACTGCTTTGTACTGTCTGACTTTGAAGCCTTGCTGGAAACGATGTCTTGAGCGGAGAGCAGCACAAGTGTTTCTGTCCAAGAGCACCGGTTAGCTAAGGGATGTGCGCATAACAGTGTCACAGCAGGGTAGTTTCTGAGCTAATGGAAAGCTGATGTACCACTGATTTACCTCTGAGGGCCAATCCTAGTTCACAAATATAACCTGTATTTTGGTTCACTATATTTATGTATCCCCTTTCATTGCAGAGAGGCAGTTTCCAGCAGAATTGTGCAGTCACATCAGGGTCAGAAGGGGTGAGCAGAGTAATTATCCGTGGGCTTTGGGAGCCCAGATGCGTTTAACAAGTTTCTAATTTCTTGGAGAGACTTTCCCTGAAAAAGAGGAGGGGATTTGTGACCTGAATGTGCCTGACAGGAAGGACAAGATCCTGCTGGAAAGATGTGCTGTTACAGCTGATGAGTTGTCCATCCTTCCAGCACATCTTGTGCATGCTGCTTCACTTACCATGGATGTCCTTAAAGGCAGCCTGACCTGGCTCGTGGCAGGGTCCTGCATGTTGAGCAGAGAGTAAAATTCACACGGGGAGAAACAATGTCACGTTATGCTGCTTGTTATAAAAAAAAACCACGTAAGATTTGCTATCAGCGAGCTGAAATCTAAACAGCCTAAATGGTCCTAATAGTTAGAGGGGTTAGGGAAGCTTGCCAGAGCGTGGAAAGCATAACAACTGCATTTAATAACAATCAAGCTACTCTTATAAATATTTGCATGTGCTGCTTCAAAGCCTATTACATGGTCATTCATGTACTGCAGTTAGAAAGACGAGGAGGGGAAAAAAAAAAAAAAAAAAAGAGGGTGAGAAGAAAAGGGCACTCCATGTTTCGTAGCTGCCGTAATAAAGAATGGGCAAAGCACCAGAAAGAAAAGAAAAAGGAAAAGAAACCCTCCAAAGTTTAATAAACACAAAAGGGAATAAAAATAAATCTTTGGAGCATTTATTACAAGCCCTTGATGGAAGGATTAGATTGAAGCTCTCAGCCTTTCCAGTGTGGGTGTGCGTATGAAGTCGGCCTGTCTGGCCTCTTCCAACAAGAAAAGAAAAGTTGTTTACATTTCCTAACTTGGGCTGTGCATATAATTGATTTTTTTTTTTTTTTGTTTCAATAGCAGAAATGAAAATTCAGAGGGGGAAAAAAGCCTCGTTTGGATACAATTGAATTTAGGTCTTTTTCCTCGCCAGAACGAAAGCCCAACTCTCAGAAGAGCTGTGTCAAACAGAGTGTTTTGGTTCTCCTGAAATGTCAGTACACAAAGTACTTGGGAGGAAAGCTGTGGAAATGCAGGACTTAGTTCATCAAACACAACTGTGGAAGGCAAAAGTGTCATCCTTTTATGCAGGAGATTTCTGACTTGGGGAATATCTCCAGCATGAAACAAACTCTGTCCATTCCCACTTCTGATTTAAGGGAGCTTGACTCCATCTTGCTCTCCTCCCAGGAGCAATCCCTGGGGGTCTATGTGCTGTTTTGGATGGTCAGTCAGAGGATATGTTCAGTCTCTCCTGTTGACGATGCTCCAACCTGGAGCAATACTGCAGACTGATGGCTATTTTGGGATAGGTCTCCTGCACCCCTCCCATCGGTGCTTTTCTGCTTTGTCAGAGCAGGGCTGCTTTCTGTCATAGTTGCTGGCACAGGACCTTAGAGGATGCTGGACACTGAACAAAGTCAGTAAGAAGCACAGAAACCACAGTGTCCTTATGCACTTAAACATTCACATACTAGAACACGTTTTAACCTGTCAGTTTGGACTCTCCTGTGTAAAGCAGCTGATGAAGTTTCAGCTCGTTCAAGAAAAAAAAAAGGCAACACAAAAGGAATAAAAAGGCTGAACTTTTGATGCTCAGTGTTCAGCAGGCTAAAGGAAGGAGGAGGGATGCTGCCTTCAGCCTCTCCAACTGTGTTTTATAACTCTTGTCTCAACTGTACTGTGATGATTGTGATCATGATTATTACAGCTGGAAGTCTTCAGGTTTTTTGAGGGTTGAATTAATGAATAATTTAAAGATGATAAAAATTGAATCTTTCATTGTATTTATTATTCCTTCTCTATAAAACAAGAGAAATGTGTTTTCCCAGCTACAGGAGACATATGGATTTAACTCCACTTATTAATGATAATGTTTCAAAGAATACTTAAGGAGCCTAATCTACGGCAGGGTAACTGTGTTTGCAAACTAACTTGTTCAGAGTCATCCTTGTGTCTACTGGAGTCGTTGGGCCAAAATCAGAGGGGAGTCCAGAGGTATCTAGCTGAGACTGAATTGATACAACTGTCAGGTTAAGGTGGAGTCACAAGGAGATACAGATTGCAGCATCTGAGATCACTTAAAGGCTAGTCCAAAACCTTGTAGACTCCATAGGGTTCTTTCCATTCCCTTAAAGAGAGTTGCAAGTCTCAATTCTCAGTCTTAATGTTGATTAATTTTCATGTAAACCCCAGTTCTGCAGTCAGCCATTCTTTTTCAGAGGCAGGGTTCCAGCTAGTAAAAAACCTTTTTTTTTCGGCTGTCCACGAATAATGCCTCTTCCTGAATTGCCTTCCCATGGATACTGTCATGAATGCTAGAATAAAGAAGTCAAATTTCTTATGTGGATTTTTGCAAGATATAAAACTGTCTTGTAAGAGACATGAAAATTCTGTAAGACAATAATTCATTCATGGCAGCCTGTTACAAGTGGTGTCCCCCAGGGGTCGGTACTTGGGCCCACCTTGTTCAATATCTTTATTGATGACCTAGACGAGGGGATTGAGTGTACCCTCAGTAAGTTTGCAGATGACACCAAGTTGGGTGGTGATGTTGATCTGCCTGAGGGTAGGGAGGCCCTTCAGAGGGATCTGGATAGGCTGGATCGCTGGGCTGAGCTGAATGGGATGAGGTTCAACAAGGCCAAGTGTCAGGTCCTGCACTTTGGCCACAATAACCCCATGCAGCGTTATAGGCTCGGAGCTGAGTGGCTGGAGGACTGTGAAGAGGAAAGGGACCTGGGGGTGCTGGTTGATGCTCAGCTGAACATGAGCCGACAGTGTGCCCAGGTGGCCAAGAGGGCCAACAGCATCCTGGCCTGCATTAGAAATAGTGTGGCCAGCAGGAGCAGGGAGGTAATCATCCCCCTGTATTCGGCGCTGGTGAGGCCGCACCTCGAGTATTGTGTTCAGTTTTGGGCACCTCACTACAAGAAAGACATTGAAGCACTGGAACGTGTCCAGAGAAGGGCAACAAAGCTGGTGAGGGGTCTGGAGCACAAGTCTTATGAGGAGCGGCTGAGAGAGTTGGGATTGTTTAGTCTGGAGAAGAGGAGGCTCAGGGGAGATCTCATTGCACTCTATAGCTTCCTGAAGGCAGGTTGTGATGAGCAGGGGTTTGGCCTCTTCTCCCAGGCAACAAGCAGGACCCGAGGAAATGGCCCCAAGTTGTACCAGAGGAGGTTTAGATTGGACGTGAGGAAAAACTTTTTCTCCCAAAGAGTGGTCAGACACTGGAATGGCCTGCCCAGGGAGGTGGTGGAGTCTCCGTCCCTGGCAGTGTTCAAGAGGCGGCTTGATGAGAAGCTACAAGATACGGTTTAGTAGCTGTGGCAGCAATGGTAGTGGGAAGACGGTTGGACTAGATGATCTTATAGGTCCCATCCAACCATGTGATTCTATGATTCTTATACATTCATTGTGGGTGGAAGGTAAATGCTCGTTTTCTGTGTATGCAAATGCACATATGCAAACACAAAAACATGCACACTGGAAGAGTATTCTTTCTCTATCTTCTTTATATAGGAAAGAGAGAAAAAATGTAAATGCAGAGATGGTTTAGGAAAATCTGTTTCGATACATATTCACAGATTTGTTATATGTAGTATGTAAAATATAGAAACTGAAAAGACTACAAATATAGCTCAAGGAAGTTCTAGAAATAAATTAGAAGCTAAATATAAATCAAACAGATAGTCAAATAGGACTTTTCAATCTGAAATAAAGTCAAGATGGACAGGGTTTGTCTGTGCCAAGACAAATGGCTGGCTGCTAGTTTGGCTTGTCCACAGGCAGTGGATGGTAGGTTGATGCCTCAAATAAATGAAAGGGAAGGACAACTTACAACTCACCCAAGAAGCATCAATCTTATATATATATATATATACATATTATTATGCCAAATTATATTCCTAGTAGGATTAGGTTTGACTGAAGAACAAGTGGTAGTTTTGGAGTTTCCTATAGCAGAAAAATAAGTTGAAGAGATTATTCCTCTCTTAAATCAGGATATAATCTCTGATCTGAGTAGCTTTTATCAGAATTTGCAAAATGTATCAAAATTAAGATCATCATTGCATAAAGTTAAACTTTTCTCAGAAGACCTTTATTTGGTATTTTGAGAGAGACCAGCACTAACGTGTTGCTCATGGGAAAGAGGAGCAGTTCTAGTGCAGGGGTAATTTGCATCGCTTTTTTTTTTTTTGAGTTCTCCCTACAAGATTGTAGCAGGGTTTTTTTGTCAGTAAGCCTGGCAGGCAAGACTACCAATCATGGTGCATGGGGGTTTATTTTAGAGCACTGCAGATGTGAAAATTTGAGAAGCTTTTTTTGTTTCTTTAATTAAATGGGATCATAAGGAAGCCTGAGGCTTTCTGTTCATATTAATACGTATTGACCCATTGACTTCCTTTGGGAAGTACTCTTTCAGAGGATTTTTTAAGCATTTTGAGAACTTGTCGTCTCTTGCTTGTGACGCATCTACAGTTGAAGCCTAGGGTCTTCCTTTATCGACAAAGATTTTCTCATAGCCAGGATTATTTTTAGGAGTTTTCACCTCTGATAATTTAAAAAAAAAAGAGGATGAGTGTTTGTGAATTTTTGTGAAGACAGAATAAATTTGCTTTATTCCTCTTGTGACTGACTTGTGCTTGGTATTTATTATGTAGTCAGTTTGAACGTAGAATTATTTGGTGAACTGCAGCGAATGGGTTATTAAATGCATAACTGAGAGTTGTGTTGCCTCGTGTAGCAAGGAGCTGCCGCATTGCTCAGAAGTTCCAGTAATAGCAGCCAGTCTAGAAACACTAAATATTTGGAAGAAGGTCTTTAAGTTATTAGTATGTCTTATTGATACGAGTAAATAGTATTAAGGATTTATTCCAACTACCTTTAATTTTTAGTAGTTAGAAATAAAGATAAATATACTGGACTTAGCTTCTCCCATCTCTTTACAGAGAAATGATCAGTGTATATTGTATCTATTAAGAATTAGGTGTCTTCCAGAAGAAAGTACTTTATTCGATTGATAGATGCCTGGATAGCCAAGGGAGGCAGCAGAGCAGGAGGCCTCTATGGGGGTTCTGGACAAGGCCTGGGCCTTTCGCGAGAGCTGAACTGCACTAATGTGCAGGCTGTCATCTCTTGCCACTGCATGGCAAATCCTGAGCTACATGACTAGTGGGAAAACACCGTGTTTTGCAATTATTATCTGATGTCTTCCTGCTGGCATGGCCCCAGGGAGGCCTGTGAGGTTTGCTTCCTCAGCTGAAAACCCTTCCTCCCCTGGCCCCCTAAAACAATTTTTCTCTTTCTTCTTTTTCTTTATACGCTTCAGTTTTCACACTGTAAGATAAATGAAAACCCTTCCCTCAGCTTGAACGGAGAATTTTATCCCGGCCTTTGAATTGTTCAGACTCCTCTCTGGTTTTGGCTCTGGAGTTGAGGGGCGCCTTGCCGGGCAGGGGGGCGAGGGAGTCGCACACAGGCAGGACGGTCAGGAGCACCGCGCGCCCGTTTCTCTTTGTGCTGCTGGCCAGGATGGGGTGGAAAGGCCTCAGGTGATCACTGAACCCTTCAGGTTTATGCAAAAGTGCTTAGCTTCAGAGTTTACAGCTGGAAAGGAGGCAGAGACTGTTTTGAAACCTGACCTGATTATTTTTAACACCATTACTGAAGGTTTGAGTTTGTTTTTCTAGGTGTTTCTTCTGCTTTCTTCCCAATATATAGTGAGGAGTGGCTCACTATATATGTTTTTGTATGTATGTCTATATATGTTTATGGCTTTTCCTGCTTCCATGTGATCAAAATGCACATAATTCTGTTTAGAACATCTTCTATCTGCTCACCCTTTTCCTCCTTTTCTTCTTCCTTTTCTCTTCCTGCCTTTGTTACTATAATCAGAACGAGTATTTTATTCCAATAAAATCCTTTAACAGCTAAATAGAAAACCAAATCTGAAGCTGGCTACTTTATACTCCTATGGTCTAGGGGAACATAGGCTTCAGAGAACATAGAGATCAGACGAGTTGCCATTGCCTTTTGTCTTAGCTGATCCTTCTGAAGTCTCTGTGCAAGTCTGAAGGCATTTGCCAGATGCCAACTGTTGTGATGGTTTTTTTATGAAGTTGTAAGCATCCAGGATTCTCCACCAATATGTCCAAAAAGGGGAGTTTAAATGTGTGACCTGAAATAGAGTTGGAAATTGTTGTTAATCTCTATTAATTTGGTATTCCTATAATCAAACACATGTGGAGTTGTTTGGTTTTTTTTATTAAATTGTTAATAATACTAAATTGGCCATTGGAAACTGAATCGTGCTACAGATATTTCCCTTACTGAGGCTGTCTTGTATTAGACTGATTAAGGAACAATGTATTTTATCATTAAAAAAAATAATAAAATCACACTACCTTCTTGCAGATGCCATCCCACCAAGCTATTACAGCCTTTACTTCCGAATCGTCAGATTTGATGTCTCGGCGATGGAGAAGAACGCCTCCAACTTGGTGAAGGCCGAGTTCAGGGTCTTCCGCCTGCAGAACTCGAAGGCACGGGTTTCGGAGCAGCGAATAGAGCTGTACCAGGTATGGCAGCACCTCACACGCATCAGCTCCTTGTCTCTACGCAGCAAACCCGCCTTCTACCCGTCTAGCAGGTGGAACAAACCACAGGGAGAAGCTGTTGAGTCTCGTCTTTCCATAGTAGCCTCTTACATTCCATGCCTTTCCTAGAAAGGACTTCATTCAACATCATATGAAGTGTGCAAACTTTTTCTAGCAGTTGTGCCTCAGGACTCCAGAGTTTCAGCATATAACGATAAGTGACAGAACAAGACATCAAACAAGCCATCCCCAGGATCTCTGTTTCCCAGCACCTGGCCTGTACTGCGGTTTACATAGAAGTCAAATTCCTCTCTCTGGCCTGTGTTCAGGAGAAGCCTGTTAACCGTTCCTCTTGGCCATTTCAGACCAGGCTTCTGTATAGTGGCCTAGGGATTGAGGCAAGGGAGTGGACAATTCGGAGTCTGAGGAGTGAGGAAGAAAATGACCCCATGACTCTCACTCCTAAGTGTTAATAAGATTGATGCCATTTAATCTTTAAAACCGTTAAAGTAACTTATATAGAGTCTGTGCATGTGTGCAAATATTCTCTAGAGCGTATTTAATCTAAAGCATGGTTCACTTTGCTGAGAAACCCAGCAACAAAAAGGGGCTCAACTCCCAGCAATTTCACACTGAGTAAAACTCATGATTGTTCCAGCAATTCAAGACTTGTTTTGCTGAAAGCCCTGCCAGATAGGATACTACTTTGTAAAACAAAAGTGTATTGAGCCCCTCTTTGGCTCTATTCTTGCTGCCTTCATTAGCTGTGCCTGAGCACTGCTCTGGGTTTGCAGCACTGTAGAGTCTGGTTTGGATCCAGTGGGTGCAAATTTGAATTAGTCTTCTCCCTCACTTTCAACATTCACCCTTTCCTGCCTGGTCTGGTCAAGTGCAAGCCAAACTTGGAGCAGAGAAGGGGTAATTTGGGTTCACATGCTTGCTGAAGTGGCAATATAAACCAGCTTTATGGGCTGACAGCAGGAAAAGGCTCACTGGACTTTTTAGACATCGTTTAAATAGAGGAGAAGCCTCATTCCCAGTTGAATGTAGCTCAGGTCCACAGGTCACTGGGTGCTTGGATTCAACCTGGCTGCCTTAGTTCCCAAGGACAGGCTGTCAGAAGAGTTGAGTAAACAATATGTCATTTGTTAAAAGAGAAAGCTAGCAGGAATCTTTAATGAGAGTCACTGGTGTCACCTATATATAACAGCCGTGATGAGAATTACACTGAGTCCTTATGAAGCTGCCACACCAGCCTGTTGAAACAATTGTATGTTCTGGCTTGACCTCACTGTTCAGACATCCTAAAAGGAGTTGATGGCATCTCTGGGCTTTCTGTTGTTCTACTTTTGAGAGTGTTAGTCAGCCACCTGAAAGGAGTACAGCTGCAGATGCCTGAGCTCAGCTCATTGCCTTTCCGTGTGTGAGGAACATGGGACACAAAGGGTTCAGCAGAGATAGGGAAGAAAGGGCCTTTGCTTGGCTGGAATTTTGCCTTGTGATGAGAAACAGCTGGAGCTTAATTTGAGAGAGTCTGGCGTCAGCAAGCCTGTGCCCATCGAAATGACTGACACCTGCATCCAGGGCAGGTACTTGGGTCCTTTAGATAAATATAGAGCTGGTGAGTAAGGCAATTTCTTTTTTAGGCTGGGTGGGGCATCGTGAGGGAAGTGTTAGGTGAGTAATGAGTGCAGGTTATTGTAGGATTAGGTCTTCTTTCCACCAAGTAACAGGCAAGCCAAAGGCAGCAAGTTCAGAGTGTGTGTTTGTGCCAGGCATATTTTAGGCATGTTAACTTTACTCCTTTGCCTGTAGAGAGGCAAGCTGTCTCTGGAGTTTTTCCCTTTCAGAGCACCTATTAAGATGATAAAAGCTACCTGTTAGTTCTTCTCTCTGCTTTACTTCTTACAAGCTCCTGTAGCTGCCTTCTACTGGTTGTTTTTCCCCTGCTTTGGTCATATTTACTTGTTGCAGTCTTATATGCAGCTCTCCCCAAAACCTTGTGTGCAGGTATTATTTTAGCTCTGTGATGGTCAGTCTGAACTGCATAGGTTCCTTACCAGCAGCTCTGCTGCAGGAGCGTAAGAGTCCCTAATATTGCTGCAGCTAATCCCCGTCACAATGCATGAGGTTAGCATGCGGTGTTTAATGGGAGGAGCAAAAGCAGGGAGAAGTTGAAGAGCAGGATGTATTACGGGACAGCACTATAGAAAACATCCTAAAACTTAGAATATATATTTTAGAGAGGAAAATCTAAGAAGCTGAAGGTGGGAAAGGATGGCTAGGAGGCGTAGGTGCCGGGGTGATGCTAGAGAGAAGCTTCAGGTTTGCTTAATGATAGGGGTGTCTAGCAGTGGAGGAAGGAATAAATGTGGGAGGTAGAAGGGGAGAATGAGGAAGATGGCTCATTTCAGAGGACATAAGAGAGGCAAATGCATTTGGTAAGGGCTGAAGGCTTTCTTAGATATCTTCACTTCCAGCATGAAAAGCTGTGCGTGAAGAGAGAGCCTCGCAGAGGAGATTGCTGGAGGAGTTGGCATGTGCAGCCACTGTTCCTCCATGCTTAAGCACTGCTTCCTGTCTTGTGAGATACGTGCTGGGCTTGCCAGGGCTGTTGTGCCTAGAAGGAACAATGTAGTTTTTCATCTTGCATAAGCAATATTTAATTATTAGGGTGGTGTTTTGTTTTTTTTTTTCCTCCCATCAAGTTTCCGGTTGCCTAGTGTTTTGCTTTGTTGAGATCTTCTTGATGAGGCTTTTTGAAGTTTGTCTCATACCTGTAGTTTCAGGGAATGATTGTTCTCGTGTCCTCTCATCTTTCTCAGTCAAGCAGGAAGAGAGGGACAGAAGTCTTCTGGAGAGAGTCAGAGCTTTCTTGTTGTGGTTTGCTGGGAAAGTGGCCATCCCTGGACACATGGCAAGTCTCCTAACTGCTCTCCAAGAGCTTTCTGACTTAGTCCAGTGGCAGTTTAGTAGTAGTATATATACCACTGGTGTAGAAGGGACAATATTACTCTGAAGGACTATTTTAGGAACAGCTAGAGACAGATGTGCAGGGTAAATGGAAAAAATAAGCAAGCAGAATATAAATATTTTGCTTCTCCTCCTGATTCTTTCTTTGTGTGGTCCTCTGACCTTAAAGATCTACCCCTTAAAATGAAAAAAGAAATGCAAGACTGCACCTTTTCAGCTAAGCTTTCCTCAGACTCTACTTGGCTCCCTTTTCCAAACCACATCAGAAAAGGACTTTGTGTTTTCCTGCAGCCCTTGTTTGCACTGACTCCAGGAAGGCAGTCTGGGGCTGCCTGGCATGGCGAGCCAGTGCTGTGGCCCCTCACTCCCAGCCCCAAGCACAGCACGAGCAGGACCCTGTTCCTACCTCAGAGGCAGGGTCAAAGCAGAGAGCACCCTGTTGTATTTATGCTGGAAGCGAGTGGTTATGGATCTGTTTGCCAGCTCTGCTGCCCACAGGGTTTCTCTGGGTAGTAGGTCCTGGAGATCAATTCTTGTGGAGGTGCCCTGGATGTGTCTGTGAAGTCAGTGGGTGGGTGGTAATCCCTGAGAGCAGAAACAGTTTCTTTAATGTCTGTTTTCACCAAGAATACTTTTCTTGGTATTTAAGGATTAGTCAGCCACATCTGTGTGTTCATGTGCAGATGGGAAGTGCAGTGCATATATTAAGTAGTCGTAGGATAGAAAATAATAAAACTCATAGAAGTAGCAATTAAGTTTCTTTTATGATGCTGGTATAAAAGCTTCTGTCTCTTCTTGGCTCTGGTTATGTGAAGCCACAGAGCATTAAATTCTCTAAAGGCACTATCTTTTCTGTTATTTCATCTCCCTGAAAGTGAGGGTTAATCGGCTGCTGGTGCTGCTGATCATCAGCACGTTGGAGAGTGGGAAGCTGGAGGGAAGGAAGGAAGCAGCATGACCTCAGATGCAGCAAGTGCTCTCCTGCGCTTCTCCTCCCATCCTTCCACTGCTTCGCATTCGCTCGATGCGCTTCTCACTGTGTACCGAGACTTCAGAAAATATTAAGAGGATAAAGTACTTTTGAAGGAGGGAGGAGGAATAATATTAAATAAACAAGTTGTAGCATCCTCCAGTGGCCCTTGCTATGTTTTTAAAGATTTATGCCAAATGCAGGCTTTATTGGAATTTGATCAGATAAAGCTCAGTTGTTATGGGAATGTCTTTGTTCATCAGTTTTCCTGCCTGCTTTGAAGACTGCATCACATCTTTCTTTTATTAAGGTGCTTCTGTATTTATGAATAAAGTCCCTGCACCCTTCAGAAAAAAAGCTTGTCTTTTATGAATAAGCATTCCAAAAAATAAATAGGCACCGCCACAAAGCTGGATGAGTAGAAACCCTCACAGGGCAAAAAGCCGTTGTTCAGAGAGTGTTATGATATTGTTTTTAAGGTGGTTTTGTTATGTTCAGACGGTCAAACAATAACAGATAATAATTACTTTGTATGGAAACGATGCCATGTTTTGTTAACACATCATAAAGCATCACGAAAACTGCAGCTGAAGTGCTGGTTTTTAGTGTCATCATTATCCGAGAGTGCCGTGGGTGTGGGTACCTGAGCGGCTGTGGATGGAGAGGGACGTACCGCAGGATATATTGGAGTGCAGGGTTGGAGGAGACGAATGGCGCCAGGGGAGGCCATCGGATTATGATGAAGAATTTGAAGCAAGCAGGAGCAGACCTTTGGTCTTGTCATGTCCGGAAGGGTCTGGTCCGTGCTGAGGGCTTCTGTGGAGCTTGCGCGGGGTCTAGGAAGAACTGTCTGCCCTCCAGACAGTGGTAACCCCCATTTCTTTAAGGGCTTCTCTCCCTGCTTGGAGATAGGAGGAGGAAGATGCTATGGAACATATTACCCCATTATGAGTCAGATTTAAATTTAAACCACAGTTGGTTGTTCAAATACTTTCAATTCAGACAGTGTTTTGTCTTGTTTTTCAGTTAGGGAATACATTTAGAGCGAGCTACTATAGATTTGGGCCAAATCTCCGCAGTGCAAATCTGAGGCAATTTACACTGACTGCAGCAGAGCTACTCCAGACTGGTCTCTGTATAATCAGGAGCAGAGGGGCCTTGCTCTCTTTTCTTGCCAAAAAGTGCCATCTCTAATGCCACGGAAGAAAATATCAGGAAGCAGGATTTGTGGCTGTGAGCACAGGATGTCTGTATTACAGATATCACCTGGGGCATTTGATTTTAATTGACTGCTGTTGCTGTGACCCACATCTAAAGCAGTATATTTGGATCTCACAATTTATGTATTACTGTCCTGAAACCAGACTCTTGCTATCTGAAAGGTTACAAGGCTATGGTAAATGGCAAATGTATAGTGCCAAACTCGGTGTAAAGTGTGGACCTAATAACTTTCGACTCTACCAGCAACAGCTCAGGAACAGAGGAAGTTAATCTGCAGTATATTTCAGTTTAATTGCTACTTTCTCCTTGTTCCAGAATACTTTTTTTTTTTTTGTTTTGAAATACTGTATCTCCTACCAAAAAAGTCCAGTATGCTGGAGGCCATGTGTAGAGTACCTTTGGCAAATGATCTGTGAGTGTGGGTGAGGGGTAACACTTATTACTGTGTCACATTCACTGTGATTTGAGAGCTTATCTCAGATGCAGCCACCTCTTGCCAGGAACAGAGCAGAAGATGACTTGAAGTATATAATATATATCCCCATTAGCTACTGACATGAGCCAGCGTGTACTCGCAGCTCGACCCTACCGTGCGTAGAAATATGGGACACTGAGCTGGCAGATCTGTTGCTGTTTGCGATGCGTATACATTATGGGCAGCATAGGAATTCAGGACATGGGTCAGAAACCAGCCACTAAGTTTGAGTTCCTGCTCTTTGAGCTGCAGTCTGGTGAGGTGGCCAAGCCCACGTTACAGTGAGACACATACAAGTTTTAACTAAGCACCGCAGTGTGGTAGTTACTGGGCTGAAGAACGTCAGACTGGCTCTTTGGAGAGGGGAAGGTAATGTTGCTGTTTTGAGGAGGTGTAGGAAACAATGTGAAGCTTTGTTGGAGAGAAGCCTATATGAAGAAGAACAGATGGTGGAAGAAAATGGAGGAGGACGGGAGTGATTTGGGTGGAAGCCTGTAGCTGGTGGGAAGAGAAAACCACGAGGAGAATCGTGGCTTATGAGGAACACTGCAGTCAAGAGGAAAGGAAGAAAGAGGAGTACTTGCAGAAGAAGACAGCATCTTAGAAGAAGCAGTAAGTCCAAATACTCAGAGAGCAAAGAAGGTTGCATGCCAAAATGTTACAGTAAAATGCGTGTGAACATGAGATATGGCTGTTAGGGACAGGACTGAGGAAGAGAAAGGGCTTGGGAGACCAGTCCTTAAAGAGGAGTTGAACACAGGAGTACCCTGCAGGATCTAGGGGATTTGGCTAGAATACAGGAGAACCCACTCTGTTTTTGTTGACTTTGGCTCCTCTTTGTTGATATTTTAATAAAACATAATGTGCCTCTGGCAAGTTAAGGCTAAATGCTAGATAAGTTTACAGGATTTTTTTTGTTTTGCTTCATTTTATATAAAATCTTTCTTTGGAGCTATCTTAAAATCTCCTAAACAGCAGGAAATTGCGCTCAATATTTCAAAATCTTCCAGAAGAAGGACCCCAGACCCTCTGTTCTTGTTTATTGCTTATACAATGCAGAGTCTTCCTGCCTGCTTAAGCATAAGTCAGACTGAATGGCCTCAGGACTGTATCCCCAACTTACACTGCACACATATCTTCAGTGGCAGGAGGAAAGCTCTGTTTGGGGAACAAATGGAGAGGAAATCCCATCTCAAGATTCATTCTCTTCCTGGAGCTCATCCCCTCACCACAGGGTGATGCAATGAGTCAGTCACCGTGATTCTGTGACATGCTTGATTTCCCTTCCCTTTTTGACATGCTTTAGCCGCTCGTCTCTTTACCCTCCTCACACTTCACCTTCTTTTACCTTTAAGCGAGTAGCAACCAGAATCCTACTGCAGCTGTAGCCCATCCAGATATAAAAGCGGGTGGGTTATGTGTGCAATATGTTCTTTTTATTTGCAAGTTTGCATGAAGAACGTGTCTGGCAAGTTCTCAGCAGATGGATCAGAGCGCTATGGTTTTTTTAAAAAACTTTGGCAAGTACTCCATACCTTTGTATTTTGGCAGGAACTCTGCATCTCATATACTACTCTCTGAAGATTCTGCCTTCAGTTTGAGCCTGATTCAGAGACCTTTGCAAGTAATGGAAAGACTTCCATTGATAAGCAGGGGGGCTGTGAAGCCTTTTTAACTCCATAGCACTGGAGGCAGAGTCTGACTTACTCTTGCAGAAGTGGTTACAAGAAAAGCTTGAAAATTCTTACTGAGAATTTTTGAAAAATTACGCAGTCAGTCTCTTGCACTAGTGGTGATAAGAAGAAGCTCAGAATTTGATGGCCAGTAGATTCCCAGTTATTTGGCAAAAGATACTATATGGGGGCTTTGCACTTCACAACATATGTTTCCACATATGATGAGTAAGAAACTGGAGAGGTTTGCAACAGAATTCAGGGTTTGCTTATCCTTGTGTCCAAGATAGGATCAAAGACCTTGAACTCAGCCAGGTAGTGAGAAAGTATTTAGAATTAGCATAGTCATTTTTTACCTTTAAGCTTCAGAAAGGGCTGGATGAAGTCCTTGAGAGCTGTCTGAGGAGACCTTTGAAATCTGGAACAAGGCAGTGAGTGAACCTTTCAGTAGACTGAATAGTACGGAAGAATTTGGAAACCACAAGCGACTGCATATGCAGACCTTGGGAATCTCTTTATTCTGCTGTGGAGGGTTAGACTGGAGTCCCCTTCATGTTTCTTCTAGTTCGGAAGAGGTTATCCTAGACGGCAGTTTTCAGCCATGATGTTGTGCATAGCTGAACTTATCTCTCCTCTGATGTTAACCAGCATTAGCACATAATTTACCACTAGATCTCATTGTTTGGGCTTATTTACTTTGAGCTTACAAGTAAGTGTCAGGTTATTTCCATTATTTTAAAAGGCCCTTGAAGTTCCAATGGAAACCATGGATAATGACTGATAAGTAAGAGAAAGATTAGTGAGCCTGCCAAGATGTTGTAATACACAAGAACATCACAGGAGTCTGAAATGACAGGGAAGGGAAGGAAGGAAGTTATCAGGAAGCCAACAGCATCTGGAGGGAGGAGATCAGACAGTCCAGAATGAATAGAGGAAAAACAGATTAATAGCAGGTTTTTACAAGATAATGCCATGTTTACTCCTATTCAGTGATTGCAGAATCCACGCTGGATGACAGCAGCGACCATCCCAAGTTCCCAGGCAATGCAGCAGACAGGGTAGATATTTTTAAGTGGCCATATAATCTTGTTATTATGTTTTGAAAGTTCATCAGCTTCTTTTAAGAAACTGTAAGTCACCAAAAATGTTTCCTAACAGTTGGTGGCTGTAATTCTCAGCTATGAAATGCCCCTGTTGTTGCTAAAGCTTGGTCTCTGATATGTGCCTAGGGTTTTCTTGGCTGCAGCAGATGGATCATTGATGGATAGCCTGTGTATCATCACTGCTGAACCATATTCAGTTGTTTGTTTGTTTGTTTGCTTGCTGGGGAGGTGATGAATTTATTAGGCAAAACTATTACACTGTAAATTATACTTAATTTTAGTTTTCCTATTCTTCTGCCTCTGATTGTGGTAACTATAGAAGACTAGAAGTAATTATGGGCCAGACCATCAAATCTGAAATAAACTAAGCAAGTTGCTCTTCTGGAGCTCTAGTTATTTGAAAGAACCACTGTGTCTTTCTGTCATTTTTTTTCCTTTTATGTGTGTAATGAGTCATGAAGACAGGCTGTTCTGGCGTCTGCTCTCAGTGGTTATTGTCTAGAATACATACACTAATATGTTCATTCAGTTATCCCCTGCTTTAGCTGCCTATATATATGAGAAGGGGAGTAGGCAAAGGAAAATTTGAGCAAAATAATTACATTTCTATTAACAGTCTTGGGTTTTGGAGGGTTTTTGATGTTGTTTTTGAACCACTATAATTACACTGAATGCCAAATGCTCCTGCTCTGCTTATATCAGCCTCTGATATTCCCCATTTGTTAAAAAGTCATATTTTTGCTAATTTTGCAAACATTCTGGTTTGTTTGTTATTATGAACTATATAGTGTTCTCAGTGTACTTTACAGTTTATAAAGTACAGACTAAGACAATCTTTGTCTTTATTTTTATGCTCACAACTGTGTGATAGTTGCTTAAGAGTATAAACCTATGTGCATATAAATAAAGTTTCATCCTGTGTATTTTAATGAAGATTTCAGCTACTTGAAACTTAAATTAAAAAAAAAAAAAAATCAGTTAATGCTCTCCAGTTGATCTGAAAAATAAGCATAGTAGGTGGCAGAAGTAATTTAGAGATCAGTATTTTCTGGAAATTGACTTGTCATTCTTCTGAAAACAGTTTCTGACAAAACAAAGCTTTTCACTGCTGAATGCCCTGGTTATGGTGATTTGGGATATGCTTCCAAGATAGCATCATGGTCCGGCCTCCTCTAACGGACGAGGAGGAGCGCAGACACATCCCTGCCAGCAGAGCAGAGGGTCTCCCCCTGAAGACTGAGCAGAACACCTTTGCAAAACCAGTGAAGACTAGATTTCAATGGGATTTATAAAATACAGAAATCTGGCAGGCCTGATGAGGGTGGCACGTGAGTGCTGTCATCACTAAGATCCCCAGCTGGTCTTCCTAAACCTTTGTAGCTGAGTAAGCAAGAGCAATGCTTTGTTTGCATCTGGCTGCTTCATGAGCCCTTTCCTGCAATTAACTGCATTATTTGTGTATTCACGTGTTTGTTTTGCCTTGATCTGCTGGCAGTAGCAGCATATTTGTGGTACCTAGAGATCCTTCATGGGTATTTGTAAGATAATTTTTTCCCCAGGTGTTTTTAAGAAGGGTCAGAATAGAAAAAAAATTGATGAGGGGAAGGTTAGCAGTGCTTGTAGAGAAAGATAGCTGGAAGGCAGAGCTTAAGTGTACAAGATACTTTGTAAAGAAGAGATTGACAAGCATTTTGGCTAACTATTTGATTTCCTGTGAAAGGGAGGAGTCCTGTGAAGAAAACCAAATTGTTATTAGAATTTAGAGCATTGCTACTGAATGAAAATTATCTTGCGTACTGAGCTGGAAGTCTGCTGGATAACCTTTTGGTAACACTTCTACTTATTCAGGTTATCCACACATGATGTGATTATATTCATATGTAAATAATCCTTTATTAGAAAAGGCAACGTTGCGTTATCACGTTGTTGAAAGGGAGACCAAATAAACAGATATACTGGAAGAACATCCCCCTATTCAGAAGATGCAGAGGTTTTGCACAACCTGAGTTTTGAGTTTGTTGATTTTGAATTGTCACTCAGGCATGTGTGAAGGTGTGCGTGCTCGCACCTGCACGGGTGCAGTTGTGCATCGTCAGCTGCTTGTGCATGCAGGTGTTTAAATGTGTCGCTCCTAAGTGAGGGAGATCAGTTTGTGTGTGTGGAAACTCTTGTCTCCTCCTCATGCAAGTGATTGAATCTGTCATCTTTACATGCAGGTGGTGATGCACATTACTGCCCCACGGCGAAAGCCCTAGCCATCCAGGTCATGACCCATAGACATACCAAACTTTCTGCCTCTTTAAGAGGGAGTATCTGGACAAGGTGCCAGAAGGAAATGAGAAAGGATTAAAGGGGAAGTTTAACTCAATCTTCCTTCTCTCCCGTGGTTTGATTTTTTTTTTTTTCCCTTCTGATAATATTTTTAGTGCACTGGAAACTCTTTTGCACAAAGGCTGCCTGCTTTTCAGGTCTGCATTTGGCTCCTGCAGATACAAGTTGTGCAGTAACATTTCTGATAACGGTGTGTGATGTGGTTGTGATGGGCTAAGCATGAAGGTAAGACAGTGTTTATAGGCAAGGCAATGTTTATAGGTAAAGGTAATATCTCTTCTAATCAGTATAGTTGGAAGAAGTAGACAAGCTTTCAAGCACAGAGCTGCAAGGCACAGAAAAGGCTTCTTTTTTTTTTTTTTTTTTTTTTTTTTGCAACTAAACTAGTTGATCTGGTAGAAAGAAAGTATAGGAAATACTGAAAGAGAAGTTTTTCAATGGGAATATAGGCTTGAGGGTGTATTAGAAGAAAAAAGTGTGTTGCTGATGGGGAAGGTAGGACCAGAAATGTACTGCAAAGTACAAAGAAGCAAACCAAAGAGGGGAAATGGCAGAGAGAACCTGAAATGCTTATCTCATGTAGTTATTTCTAGAAGACTAATTTGATGAACACAGTGTAGCTGTAAAAATTTCTGATAGGTTCCTACAAATAGGCCACTTTGTTTAGCACTATATAGAGTGCAATTGCTTCAGTATGAATGGAAAACACAGTGTAGGAAAAGAAGTGAAGAGTCCTTCATCAGGTTATTTTATGGGAGAAAACAGACTCTGAGGATCCAGCCTAGAATTTTATAATTTGTTAGCTTTCCACGCTTGCAATGATGTAACAGAGAAAGAAGGAAAAAATGGAAATAGTGAAGCTAGAAGATCATTCTTGCTTACAATCAATCAGGCTGTTGAGATCATACATCACCCTAATGCTATAAAGATACTTAATCAGCCCAGGAGAAGGAGATTCAAGCAGACATGCTAATTTCACTAAGTATGGCACTCACCACACTTAAAAGCCTTTTGCTTCAGCACCAATTGTGCAATTGTGGAAATTATGTCATACTTAGTTTGTGACTTTTTAGCTCATTCTTTATAATTTTCTTCCTGAACATGCAGCGTTAACAAGATGGAAAGAAGCCTTATTTGCAGATATCATAGATACTGTAGTATGGATAATATCTGTCTCTTCTAATCTACAGTGTCCGTCCTATCCCACAGTGTCCTACAGTTTTGAAACCTGCAAACACTTTTCAGTTCTTTGTTGAGGATGGATGTTCTTTGTACCATTGGGCATGTGCAGTGATGATTTCTTGCACTTTTATAAATGCCTTTCATGCCAGATACACACTTCCAGACCTCAGCTTTGCCTTTTGATAGCAATGGGATTGGGATAAAGACATTTTATTTTGGATGCCCAGGCACAGCTGAGTCTTCAGAACATGTCTAAGACCAGTTATAGTTAACATCAGGAGATTGCTTTTGGCACATTACTTACTTTTAGATCCTTACATCACTGCCAAAACTGAGGTATGCAGTTTCTGGAGTCTTTGGAAAGATATGACTGTGCAGAAAGGAAGAGAAATGAGCCAAGTTCTTCTGTCCCATTTGCCTCACACACACCCCCGCCCCAACACATCTTTGCAGAATGACAGCTGCATTACATCCTCAGAAACACTTGAGTTGACCTGAGAAAGACCAAAGGGAAGGCAAAGTTATATTTGTACTTCTCTGGGACTTTCCCAGCATTGATTACGGATTCTCTCATCCCTCTGGCACTTCTGAGCAATGGTAGTCCCCTTGCTGCTGCCAGACTCTCTGTAAACAGTTGTTCAAACACTTTGTTTGAAGGTTGCCTCGTAAAAAGGAGTCCCAGTGTTCAAATTTGAGTGTCCTCAGTTTCTACTGGAGAGCTCAGCATCGCCTACTAGGGGAATTTGTTGGTTTCCTGGACTTGGACCAACGTCTCATGTCTTTTTGCTAAATGTGCTGATCAGAAAGACGACGAAGATCTTGTCATGCTGCTGTTCTTCCCATAAGACAAATGTTATTGTGGGAGCCGCACTGTTGGCCTTTGAGAGGTCCCTTGAAATAAATAGGGAGGCTCTACATGTTGGACAGAATCTGGCCTTTTCAAGCCTGTTTTTCTGTTTAATTATGAAAAGCCTAATTTTATCATGATGACATAATTTCACACCTCTTTTGAAATATTTTTCTTTACATGTATTATGCAGTTTCACCATTGTTTTATTCCAGCAACGTTTGCTAGATGTCAGGTTGGTCTGGGCTGAGAAAATGGGAGGAAACAATGAGACATTGTCAGTTATTCATTTGGAGATGGACTTGGATGCGTAAAGAGAGGATGAACCCAAAACAAGATACGAAGTCACCCAGCTAGCATGCCAAAAGTTACAAAGTGATGTTATCGTGTGGTATCTTGATTGGAGTTGACTTAATGTTGCATGGCATTCCAGCTTCCTGCGTTGCAAAACTATCAACATAGTAATAACTGGGAAACCAGAAACCTGTCAGCAGCCAAAAGTCCAATTGTTTTTGTCCTAGAGTTAGGGTAAATAATAGCAGGCTACATTTGTATGTGGGAAAGCACTCACTGAATTGTTTAGATAGGAGGAAGACTGTGGGCACTTGAAATTCTAAGCATGCGGTGCTCTGTCTTGAAAGGAAGGGGCTGGTTTGTTTTTTTTACAGGTATTTTTTAATTGCATGCACAGTAGCAGGCTTTGCTGAAACTTTTGACACAAATACAAATACAGCTGGCATCGAAGTTTGGATGGCAGCAGTATCACCTGTTACACAAATCCATGTGTGGCCAAGATTCACAGCAGGCTCCAGGTTCATGACCCCAGGTTACCTGTATGGACAATAACTATTTCCTGTTTAATATATGACCAGTACCTGAAGTCAGAGGGAAGGCTGGAAGCATTAATAAGGCAGTACCATACAGATTAGTTATGGGTCAGCAATATAATATCTTCAGTGTATGGACTACGTTGTGTACAGGCTTTACTTTAGCATCTGATGTTATGCTCTAACCAGTGTGTTACTGAAGAAGGTGAAATAGCCTCTTTTGATGTTCTGGTTACTGTGATGTCTTGACCACTTGTGTTACAGGAGAAGTTTTCAGGGCAGTGATTTCCCTTAGAAAGGAATATGTAATGGCATATTTTGCTTGGGTGCATAAGCTGATTTCATTAGTGTTTGTATATCACCTTCCTCTTCCCACACACCCTAAGAAAATTCTTTCTGAAAATGTGCCTGAATGTAAATCTGCTGCCTAGAGGTTTGAGCTGTAATAGTTTCTTCTGCTATTTTATAACATTGGTGGTCCATTTTAATAAAAAACAGGTAAATATTAACCTGTAGGCAATCATATTTCTTGTTCCTCGCAGGTTCTAAAATCTAAAGAATTATCATCACCGGGACAGCGCTACATTGACAGCAAAGTAGTTAAAACAAGAGCTGAAGGAGAATGGTTGTCTTTTGATGTCACTGAGGCTGTACATGAGTGGCTCCATCACAGAGGTGACAAGTGCTCTTTGCCTTCACTCCTGCCCCAAGTGCTCCTCCATTAACTCAGCAGTATTTCAGGGTCATGCCATGTGTAAAAACCAACTTCACTTACTTTTATGTTTTTCAGACAGGAACCTTGGATTTAAGATAAGCTTACATTGTCCGTGCTGCACCTTTGTGCCTTCCAATAATTATATCATCCCAAATAAAAGTGAGGAGCTTGAAGCAAGATTTGCAGGTAACAAAAGAGAAAAAAAAACTTTTTCAAATGTTGTAGTACTTACTAATTGAGGAGGGAAACAAAGACCTGTTATTGCCTCTCTAAAATGCCATTCAGCTGGTTGAAAACTTGCTCATTTGAGAATCTTGATTCTCAGCTGGTAAGAAATGGTATTGAAGGCACAAGGGTGAAACTCTCTCAGCTGGACTGTTCTAAAACAAGATGGCATGAATAAGCCATCTCCTTCCATGCATGCAGTTTTGATGTTCTTAAATGTCTGTGTTACAGTTTGCAGCATGCATACCAGATACACATACAGTTTTGGATGAAGGGAAGACTTGCACAGTAGACCATCCATTGCTCAACAGTCATGAGAAAACTTGCTGAGTGTTTTCAAAATAAACCCTTTGACTGCTGTCCATCCTAGCACTGTAACAGGTTCAGGCTTAGTAGAGAAGGCTACTGCTGGCAAGTTGAATTAGGATGGTGTTTGGCTTGCATGTAAGCTGCTTCCAGTAGATACATGTGTGAGCAGGGTGTTAGGAGTGTTAAATAATACTTGTGGCAAATTTCCGAAGTATAGGTAAGGCAACAGTTGGCTGCTTTGCTTACAGAAGCACCTTCCTTTGTCCTCACTAAGTGTAGGGGGTCTCAGTCTTTGTAAGTACTTGCACACATAATTCCAGCTCTTCAGGCACACTAAATATCTCCAGCTACTCTTTTTTTTTTCCCTTTTTTTTTTTTTTTTTTTTTTTCATATCAGTAGTATTTTACATTACTCTGAGCAATGGCATCAGTTGCTTTGGGAAGATGTGAACAACAGGTGCCAAACTTGTATAAATGTCCTGCAGTGATTTACTGCCAATGTGTTGTGGGTTGAGGAAACAGAAATGGTGTGCCTGTCTGTGTGCTCCTACTTCCAGCAGTGGAAGTCTGATTCACAGGTGAAGTCAACAGAACTCCATTAATTAACATTGATTATCTCTATATACATTGGCACGTAGAATTTATTGTGCCATATTTGTGTATTAATTACACAAAGCATTTTTTTTTTTTGCTGACAGCTTGGTAAAAATGTAAAGATTGGATTAAGTGGGCATTAAAAAATAAGCAACAGTGTGTAGTTAGGGTTATGGATATATGTGCTTTTTATGGACAGCAGACAAGGTGATACAGAGTAAATATATCAAGGTCACATAAGCTCCCTTGTGTTTTTAAGCCATTCAAGTTTCATTTTCAGAAAGGGAAATGTTATTTGATTGACTGTGCTATAGTGATCATCTACCAGTACATATAAAACTATGACTACATTAGAACCAACCTAAATTCTGTTTATCCAGTTCTCATTTATTGAAGTGTGTCATGATTTGGTTCATTTATTTTCCAAGGATTTGGCTATATTCCTTGTTAAGTATAAAGTTTTTCTAACCATTGTTTCACTGCATTGGAACTTTTTCTCTGAGTAAATACATGTACTGTACCTATGATCAAAGTTATTGTGTGTATTTAAAAAATTGTTAGTATGATATTTGGTCACTGTAATTGTAAATGTTACAAAAGGAAAGGTGTATCTTTTTCTCTTTAGGTGGTATTATCTGGTTCAGGAAGTTAATTTTCAAAAGGCTGGTAGCAACAAGCATAACATGAGCTGTTTGGACTCCTAGGAAAGGCTAATATCTTGAGGGTTTTCCCTGTGCTATTGCCATGATAAGAAGTTAGTAAAGCAGTTGGTGTTTCAAGAGAAAATACAAAGTGTGAGGTCATTGATTGCCACTTCGAGAAGAAATATTTTTATCAATGTCCTTGCCATGCTCATACAAATGAAGGGGCTAGAGTAAGTGACTTTCTAGGAAAAAAATAGCCATTTTAAATAAACTGGCAGTGGGAGACAGAGAATTTACAAGCGTTAGAAAGAGGTGAATGTGACAGAGAAAACTAATGGGATGGAAGTAAGCAGTGGGAAATGCAGGTGAAGTATCCAGAGCAGCTTTAATGGTGTTGCAAGGTTTTAAAAGGTACATAGCTGTTAAAAGATGGGAATACTGCCTTAAGTGAAGTGGCAAAAGCATCGCTGCTTGGAGCATTTGCAACTAAGCAGTGCAGATGCAGTGGCTGAAGTAGTCTTTTCTGTTGCTCATTTCAAGAGTTCTATTAAATGTACTGAAATGCCATTAAATGGCTATGAATATGTGAGGGCTGATACAATAGGTAACATGAGAACTGTAAATATCTCAGGTTGAAATTTGCCCCCACTTCCCCAGTACATATGCTCAACTGACACCATCATTGCCCGGTTTCTGAGAGAATTTTTTTAAGAGATGGTTTATTTAATTTGTGAAGAAAAAGCAACACAATGTTTATCACCAAAATGTATTTTTTGAAGGTATTGATGACTACACATATTCCAGTGGTGATGTGAAAGCTTTAAAGTCCAATAGGAAAAAATACAGTGGGAAGACCCCACATCTTCTGCTAATGTTATTACCCTCCTACAGACTTGAGTCGCAACAGCCCAGTCGGCGGAAGAAGCGCGCTCTAGATGCTGCCTATTGTTTTAGGTAACTATGCATCCATATTCAGTATATTTACATAGTAGTACCAGCCTGTGAGGTGTAATGCAGTTGCTTATCATGTTTCTTTACAGTTGGCATTTACACAGAGTGCAGACTCCTTCATAGACCCATGGGGTCTCTGTGCAGCAGGTATCTGCTCAGAGGTCTCCAGTCCCACAGAGACAGTGGCAGATGAGGAAGATTGTGGCCTTAGAAAGCAGAGGCTGAGCTTCATCTGGGATGATTTCCCAAACGTGTCAGTCCCACAATTACAGCCAAATTATCCCCTCCACTGTGCTCACCTACTCAGAGAGGCCACTCAGTAGGACCTGGAGAAAAATACTTAATAGTCCTGTCTGTATAAGCTCTGTCTGTATAAGCAAGTCCTGCCACGTCTAAGCATCTGATTTCAGTTACAGTATAGCCTACTATTGATGTGATTTGGTTGTGAATTTTTGGGACTCGGGCTTACCTGCCTCTAAAGCATCATTCAGGGAAGCAACTGGATTATTTTTGTTTCCTGTGTTGTTTTTGTTATGACCAATGTGTTTGTCTGTATTTTATTTCCTAGGAATGTGCAGGATAATTGCTGTCTGCGTCCACTTTATATTGACTTCAAGAGGGATCTTGGCTGGAAATGGATTCATGAACCTAAAGGATATCATGCTAATTTCTGTGCAGGAGCCTGCCCGTATTTGTGGAGCTCAGATACTCAGCACAGCAGAGTAAGTAGTGATTCTGCTAATTTTCAGCTTGTATTTTATAACTGCAGGGTGAAATATGTTTCTAGGACTGACATCAGCACCAGTTCCCAAAGCTGGTATTTATTATCTCAGTAACTACAAATGATGAAATGCAGCCCTGTAGAGGGACTTGCACATCACCTCAAGGTAGTGTTGAAGCAGTAGGAATGTATTGGCTCAGAGATCTTTTTTTTAATGTGTTCATCAATATGACAGACGGATGAATGGATTGAATGCTCTTTGTGAGTATGAGCATGGTGTAGCTTTGGGATGCTGCCTGGGAAGGGACCTTTCATTACTGAGCATGAGTGGAAGATGGCACAATGAGTTTGGTCAGCAAAGGCGCTGAGGGAGGCACTATTAGAGTAATAAAAGAGCTGGGTCGTACCGTCTGATCATCACCTACTTTTATGACCTGCCATTTTTTTTTTCATTGTTACTGATATGCTACCATACTGAATTTAATGAAAACATACTGATACTTGTACTTCTTTTACTTCAAAAGATATATTCATTCTTGTAATTTGAATATTTATATGAGAAGGAGGAACCTTGTGTCTGGGATGCCAAAGTACCAGTAATCATCTGAGATGGGATTTTTTATTTTAGAGATTAGGTGTGGTATTTTAGCCAACTGCCTTAGGATGAGTAGTATTCTGCTGTGAAGCGCTTATTTTACTCAACTGTCAATAAGGATGTCTAGACAGTAAGCGCAAGAGGCAGATATTTGCATTGCAGTTGTCATAAAGTAAGAATTTCACCCTCAGGTCCATACAAAGAATGATGTCTCCCTTTTTTCAAGCCTCCCTTAAAATACCAGATCAACATCAGCCAGCAGAGAGAACTTTCTGTTTCCAAGGGACAGTTTGTTTTCCCTTTGGTCTGTAAAGCCACGATAGCGTGTTCTTCCTGAACTTACAGACCTCAGTGTGGCTGTCACTGGCTGTGCCATTGTACTATTAGCAATGTCAGCAGACAGAGGTATAAATAAGGTAAGTATGTTTTCATGCTGGTGTGGAGTAGTAGTGTACCCAGTTTGGAGCAGCACTTGTTTTTAAAGGAAAGAGGAAGAATAACTGTCATGGTCACAAATACGTGGTTTGGATAGTTGCCCGAGGAGTTAGAAGTTGCTTAATAAAGTAGTTAGTGTTGCTGTCCTGAACAGATCTTCTGTCTCTCAAAGCTGCAAATGTTGTGTTGAAGTTCTAGGAAAAGGTCACTTGGTGTTTGGCTAAGACATTAATGGCATCCTCAGAAATACCTATGCATCATCAGCGGGTAACCCTACATACTTCCCTTGCAGAGAACCATGCGTATGAATCCAATGTGGCATAAAGCACCAGCACTCCTAACTTCACCGCCACTGGTTCTCAACAGGAGCAGCTGCAGCTTGCGTCGTAGTGCTTGCAGGGTGGTGTGAATGGACTTACTAAAACATAAACAGAGAGGAAGACAGAGGGGTGCTTAGGCACTGAAGGGCTCTCTTCTCCCTTTAGCACACTTGTAAAGCCAAAATCCTGTAACAGCAAATGGCAATCTGAAGACACAGATAAAAACCTTTCCATTTCTTCTTTCCATATCAATACAGTGTGCGTGTTGATTCAGAAGGCTGTGTTTTAAAGGCAGTCTCCAGGCATGTGCCTCTTTTGAGGTTTAAGATCGTATTGGTAAAACCTTAGGAAACTCAGGCAGATTGTGACACCAGATTGAACTGGAGAAGCATAAAAAAATAGTAAAATCCAGGAATCTTTGCACTGCTTTCAGTGGGTTTTCTCTCAGGCGCTGTGGGAAGAAGCGATGCAGAAAGGAATTTGCTCTGCAGTGGCAGGAAGGCAGAGGTAGCTGACTTAATCTCTCATTTTTTCCTTTCTCCTTCTAGGTACTGAGCTTGTATAACACCATAAATCCAGAAGCTTCTGCGTCTCCATGCTGCGTGTCCCAGGATTTGGAACCTCTCACCATCCTCTACTACATTGGCAAAACACCCAAAATTGAACAGCTGTCCAACATGATCGTAAAGTCTTGCAAGTGCAGCTAAAGAATACCCCTGAAACAGCATGACGTGTGGGTATTAAAAAAACATAACCAAGTTAAAAAAGAAAGAGAGAATGAGAAGGAAAGAAAAAAAAACTGAAAACCCCGGTTCATCAGTGTTAAAAAAAAAAAAAAAAAAAAAAAAAAAAAAAAGAAGGAAAAAAAAAACGGTACTAGTCTGAACTGTTCGAAAGTTTGTTTTGTTTTTTTTTAAACTGGCATCTGAAGCAAAACATTGAAGGCCTTTATCCTACATTTCACCTTAACATAGTGTGAGATAGACAAGAAGCAAAGAAAAAAAACCTTTTAAAAAATAAACACTGGAAGAAATTTGTTAGTGTTATTATGTGAAAGGAAAAAAACAGGAAAATCCCATGAAGTGGAGTTGCTGTATCTGTCCCGTGCCTGACTTGATCTCTCTGTATTGTTACGTAATAGGCATCCTACCCATTCCTCTTAGTTGTAGAGTTAACGGTGCATTATTTATTTGTGTGTAAAAACTATCAAATGAACATTTCCGTATCGCCATTGGAAAAAAGAAAACCAGCCAATGTGGACAAAGCGGAGACCAAATAAGCTGCCAGAAATATATATAAACCCTAAAGGAACACAAGCTCAAAAGAATCAGAAAAGTGATGGTTAGTTTAGTTCGATTAAAATAGAAATCAGTTATTACTTTATTGAGAAACTCTGCCTTTAAAATACCTTATTTTTCATGCCAGCTGCCTAGAGAGGCTTCTTGTAAGGTCTCAAACCCTTGTTTTAAATACTGAATAATTTACTAATAAAGGACACTCTGTTTCTGTCTCAAAGACAAGTCTATAAGATTTTTTTTTTTTTTTTTTTACTGTAAATGATTTTAAATGTCAGTTTAGTAAACCAGTGAAATATTTAACATGTACTGGTCTAATCTTCAGACCTTAATATGTTGCTGTATAGCTATGCTATGGGATTTTTTTTGTTCTTTTGGTATATGTAACCATACCTAGAGTATTACAATAGGTGGGTAGTAAAAGCCAGCTTAATTGGAAACATATCTGTAGATCTCTATTTGTAAACTATTAAAAAATTAAGTACTTTATGTGTAATGTGTAAATTTTCACCATATTTTTGTACTCTGTAATACTGTCAGCTCTCATGAGTTTGAATTTGAATTTGGGGCTCTTTTTGATCACTCAGAATCATGTGTTTCCCTCTAGCTGGCCAGTATGAGTAGAGTCCCTATATTTTGACTTGCACTACAAATACATGTTTTATAATAATTGCTATACATGTGCTTTGTATATTGTTCATCATTATGACATAAGCTACCTGACTCCATTTGTTTTTCTGTTTTATAAAAGAGATGGATTAAAATGATCTCTCCGCCCCCCTTCTCCCCTCCCTCCTCAGTCATCCTCATTTGTAACGCTTGAATCGCGATGCGGTTCGAATTCCTAGACCCTTTTTATTCCCTTTCGGCTATAGACATTCAAACAGATGGGCAGGGAGTGAGATGTTCCAAAAAGAGGTGTCCCAGCCTGGCTGAGGCGAGGCAAACCGTTGCAGAGAATGACATTCACCACTGTGCAGAAGGCTGGTAGGAATCGTCTGCTGCGGTGATGCCCTGAAGCGGGGTGTGAGCAGGATCGGTTTGTGGTCAGAGGCCATGCGTCGGCCTTGCACACAGCGGGGACTTGCCCCCGCAGTTAGTCTGTGGGACCGATCCTGCTCCTACTGCAGGTAACAGAGGTTTGCCTTGAACTTCTGCAGTGGCACAGCAGGCCCCTTTAGGCTATAGGTGTGTGTGTAAGGATTAGCAGGATCAGACCCTTGATTTTTGTGAGTTTGCCTTTATTTTTCCAATTGAATTCACAATAAAACTGCTTTCAGAAAAAGGAAAAAGGAACATGGGTTCCTAGGATTTGTTGTTGAAACACATATTTAAATATTGTAGAGGGAGTAAAAAAAAAAAAACAAACCAAAACACATACTCCTCATTTGAAAAAAAACCCCAACCTAAATTAGCAAAAAAATTATGAAGGCGGCGCATTCAGTTCATTTCACGTGATGAATGGTTTTGCACAGCAAAGCTGGAAAACTGTGTTAGAAACATACTACTTGGATGAGAAGGATGTTTTCTGTCATTGACCAGAGCGGTGTCGGGAGGATGCTCCTGAGCTTGATGCTGTCAGCTTGAGTTTTAAGAAGTGCAATTTCTTTGGCTTCAGCAGAACGCTGATGCAAAACTGAAGTACCACAGTGGCTTGCGCATGCCGCTCCTCGCGACTTCAGTAGAGCCTGTGCTTATTGCCTAGATGGAAACGTAGCCCCACAGATGATCTAATCCCACCCGTTGACTCAGCGCAGAGGAGGAGGTATGTTAGATTTCTGATTTATGGTGTGAGTTGAGATGAACTCACATCATGACAGAAAAATCTGTCCTGCTAACACTTGCTTGAGCCAGACTTACTCCAGTGAGAAGATGCACTGAACTCAGTGAAACTCCTCAGGGTAGTAAATACTCTGGATTTTGTTGTATATGGCAGCAAAATTAGTTTTATCAGGTTCAGTATGAGAACTGTATATTTGTTGGACAGGAAAGGAGACAAGGGTGAACACATTTAAAAACTTTAAAACATTTTTGCAATTCTCTGGTATGGGAATGCAGCTCAAAACCAGTTTTGAAGCTTTGAAAAAGTGGAATAGGAGATAGCATGGTTGTCCAAATATACTCACGATGCGCTGGACGCAGCTGAAAATTTCAGTTCGGGTTTGGAATTATACTCTAAATTTCAATGTAAAACCTTACTTCTGTAAGTCATTACCCCAAGATTGAATACTTTTCTTTTTACTTTTTTTTTTCCTCAAAATGCACTGATAGTATCTGAAATACTCTATTGCAAAGCTCCTACAAATATTTTTTGTGTTTGTTTATTAGGCATGTATTTACCTTTCATTTCCAAGGATGTTAGGCCTGATCCTACAATGTGCAGAATCCACAGGTGAAGTTACCCTCTACAGAGTGGGTCAATGTGAGTCCTAAGCACCGCTCAGGTCTGATGTAAATCCCCCTTGAATGATGTTTAGATGGGTCTGCAACAGCTCAAGGACTGTGCCAGGGGCCTTATCGTGATGAGGTAATTGCCACTGTCTGAGCAAAGTCCCTGAGAACTGGGGGGAAATGTTCAGCACCTTGAAAGATCAGACCCAGGGGCTTGCCTGGGACTGAGGGGGAATCTTAGCACTTAGCTGGGTGGGGTAGGACTGCATTTTTTATGTGTTTAGCATCAATACAATTGTATGGTTGGCATGGTTTAAAGGAGGAAAAAAAAAGGAACTTAAAGGACAGCTGTGTTGTACTTTGGTGATCGATTACTCTGTATTTTAACACATTGTATGTCTGTTTTTGTGGTGCTCTAGTGGTAAATAAATTATTTCAATTATATGCTGGTGTTGCTTTCGTATGGCACCGTTCTTCTGGCGTAGGTGACTCCTCAGTAATGGCTCAGCATAATCCCTGCAAAGCCTGATTAGGTGTGTGATCTTAGTGTGTGTGACCTTGACGCGGACCGGCACAGGCTGAGGTGAGGAGCAACCGTCCAGGGTAAGCGTGAATCACATCTACTCTGAGGATTGCTTTCCCCTCAGCCACTGCAGTGTATGTCTTGGTCTGTAGGCAAGAAGCGGCTTCTGGGTGACTGCTCTGAGCAGCAGCACTGTCTGATGTGTGTGCAGGACAGGTACTGCACTGGGCAGGAGCGGTGTTACCCCATGGTTCCACCGTGCCTGATGCATCACCAGAACTGTGCCCTGGTGGTGGCATTACTGCAGGGACCAGTTTTGTGATCTTTCCTTTCTGGTAGAGGATCTCAAAGTAGATTCTTCCTCATGTCTGTAGTGCCATGGGAGGTGTGAAGGTGATCTGTTTCACAATGCCCGTACACTAAATGGTCCTACACCAGTGCGTCCTTCAGTAGAGCTCAGTGAAACTGTTGGGTTTTGTATGTTGTATGAAATAGTCTACAACGTGATGAGATGGGGTATTGGAGGAGAAGCAAAAGACATGCGTTGGAACATGGCACATTCTGGCTTCGTGAAAGGAAAATACTTTTATGGTTGAGGTGGTCAAGCCATGGAACAGGTTGTGCAGAGAAGGCATGACATCTCCATCTTTGGAGATGCTCAAAACCAGCTGGGCGAGGCTCCGGGCAGCCTGCTCCCACTGTGCCTGCTCTGAACAGGAGGTTGGGCTGGAGACCCTGCCCACCCCCATAGATCTACAAACAGTCGTGGTCCAACCCAACCACTATTTCTATCACTGGCTAAAAGAGCACAAGAAACACTGGTGCTCAACTGCTTCAGCTATTTCAGTTTGCCAGGAGCAGCCACATAGCCATGTGGAAGTGGTTTTTTTGACAGAAAATAGGATTCCCTAGTTTGTTGCAAATCTCCCTCCATGCGCTCTGCAATATGCAATTGCATTATCTAAGCAAGTAAGAATTAAGGAGCCTGGTATTGCAGCTTTTCTTTATCAGACCTTCTGCAGCTCTTGTCACTTAAATAAATAAAACTGATGGGAGGAAGGGCTGTGGGACTGAATCATTACTTTTAAAGTTGATAAAATCATATCTGAAAATGCTTCCAGACCAGGGACTGATGACAAGAAGGGGTGAACATCTGCTCGTCCCAGTGCCTTCTCTGGGATCTAAGGGGTGTGTAGCATTTCTTGGCGTGAATGAAAGAATATGTTTATGCCAGATTGTTTAGTGTTGTTGTGATAAATTAGAACAAATGGACCCTGTGGTCCGTGAATATGTGTTTAAGAATGCAACTTGGGATGAGCATTAAAAACAATCTTAGGGGGCGTTTTACCACAGTTACGCTCCAGCCTTACTCTGCCTTAATTGATTTCAGTGAGTTTACACTAGCATAAAGCTATGGTCCTGCAAAAATTGCCAGCTACTAACTTGCGTTCTAACTATTTTTCGTTACCTAGCTGTGTCCTTTGACGTGAATGTAATCTGCCAGCCCTACTCTTATCCAAGGTAGCCTACACGCAGTAAGGTGAGAATACTTTGTATTTCTGTTTGCTATATTTCTGAAATCAGTGAAGAACAGGAAGGTTTGAGGAGGAATGTTGATTGGAAATTTTAGATTGGAAAGTGGTTGTAGTGCCTGTAACTAAAGAAGAGCAAAGTGGAGGGAACACAGTGTGCTTTGAGAGATTTTTATAGTGTGGGGCCGAAATGATGGAAGCTCTCCCACGACAATGAGATTTATGCAGAATATTTTGATGTCAGGCTTGTCTTTTCGTTTGACTAACGCAGCCTCTCTAGACTGTATCAGTGAAGCTCTTGCTGCTCTGCTTGAATCAAATTGTGGTTAATAAATGTGGAATATTCAATATAGGAAAAAACCCAAACCATGTAAATGTCTTGAAAACCATTTTTTGGGCCAAAATCTGCCTCTTAGATCAGACGGAACAGATTCTGTGAGGAGCCATGAGTTCTGGAAGAAAATAAACCAAGAGGTTATGTAATTATATGTGGTTATAAAGTAGATGTGAAGTAATGTAGTTGGCTTGTCAGTGGGTCTGGGTGTAACAGTAATTCCTTCATCTGTGTAAAAATAAAATTAAATGGAACAGAAAGCTGATGAGAACTTCCAATCAAATTTGATATGCTCATTTAGTGAAGTAACCTGCTGGAATCTAATACAGAACCCCTGGGGTATAAACCTTTCTTAAAACATACGGTGGTCCAAGAAACAAATATTTCCTTTGAATGGGGCGTTTCAGTGCCAAACCAAGATGATGGCAGGAATGGAGGACTGGTCAGCGGTCACTGATCTCTCATATAATGTAGGCAGGTCCCAATTAAAAGGTCCATGCAACTCATACCAAAAACATTTACCACAAGAAAGGGAACAAGGAAGATACAAATGGCAAAAGGGAAATGAGCCTCTTTTTGTTCAGTAAAGTACACCATGAGGCTCAGAAAGGAGTTCTTACATACAATTTCATCCAGCTAATTAGAGCTAGATCAATCCAAATGTTAACTTGTGAGTCCACATTTTACCAAAGCAAAAAATCAAGTGCTTGAGGCTCTGATGTAGTGTTCAAACCTGAACCACTTTTACAAAACTCAGTTCGGTCCAGTCCCTGCAACCGGTTTGTAACCAACTTGACTCACCAAATTCACTGCTGGGGTGTGTAAGGCTTTTAGCTTAAGATGCTGGAAGTTCTTGCACTTGAATACCTCTGAGTGTGCCAGATGCAAGTCTCACAAAATAGTCTTGTATTTTTTTTTCCCCCAAGCACAAAGATGTATAAATCTGGTTGCTGTTCATAGTAATGACAATCAGAGACAGTCAAAGTGTCCTTACACATCAAGGTGGTTTCCAGAGAACTGGTAGTGGGACACTGCACCTTAGGTCACCTCATTCTTTAGTGATTAAAAGACCTTCATGATGGGACTATGGGATGGATTTTTTTTGCCATCTCATGGAACTCATTTGAAACTAATTGATGGCTTCATTCCAGTTCCTAGTGTAAACTTGTTGGCAGTCTCCAAGGATATGCAGACTAATTTCATCCATCAAAAGCAGAAAATATTTTTATCCGGAAAAACCTGCTTTTTTTTTTTTTTTCCTTTGGAAAAATGTAAATACAAAGGACAAAATATGCAGCAGTTCATGAGCAAGTTATGCATTCCTCTGCAGTGTGTAACCTGTTCTCAAAGAGGTGGTCTGGATCAATTTGTGGACATTTGGGAGAGAAAGCTGGATTCGGAGATGTTCTGAAATATATTGTTTCCTCTGCAATTCTATGAAAAATTCAATTACAAAAAAAAAAGCCCCAAAACTGTAAATAAGAATATAAGCTGACTTTTTTTTTTTTTTTCACATGGATATCTACCTATGATGGATAACACAGGAGGAGAATCACTGTAGATCTTGAGTGTCAAATACAGTCAACTGATGTACACAAAGTTGGGTCACAGAAAGCGGAGCAGGAACAAGAGGTTTATGTCAGCCTAAACTATAGGCGCTACATAAAGCTGCAGGAAACCTGGACTGGTTTTCATTGTACTTTTTGTTTTGGACTTGGCTGTGCTTCCGTAGCACAAAGGGCTGTTGCCATTTCTCATCCTTTGTCTTGGGACAGGGATGTCTTTAGGGAGGTAGGAATTTACCTAGGAATAACTGAAAGTCATCAATACATTTTGAGATCATTATCAGTCAGGAGACATAATTTAAATGAGCTGTTAAAAAGACCTTAATTAACTTTTCCTGTAGCTAAGCATCCCTAACTGCTCTCCTGGCCTCTATCTCTTATTTTAATATTAAAATTTCCTCCACTGCTTTGTGGTAACAGGGGATGACTATCAGGTGGGTGAAATCTCAGCGAGTATCCCAAGGACTGAGGAAGAGATCTCAAGCATTAAACCTCCAGGTTTCTCTAGTGCCAGGTCCCTTAAAGCAGTGCTGTAACATGCCAGGTACTCTGCTGGCCAGGCACAAAGCAGGACCTCAAACGCACTCTCAACAGTGGGCTATCCATGTAAAAACCACTAAAATATTGTCTTGGCCTCCACAAGACCCTCATGGACTCATTTAAACAATATCTCACTGACCACAACTCCCCCTCCCTTGTAAGCAGTGTAGAAGGAATCAGTGACTCACTCACACCAGGGGAAATCTGTCCTCAGAAAGTGATGAATATGCATATGCAAAAATACGTGTCACGGAGTGCAGATATGAAAACCCCTTCTACATATCTGCAAGTAAGAATGCACATAGGAAAGGAAAGAATCAATTCATGCTTGATCCATTTCTGTGGATGCGTAAATTAAAGTGGTGTATATAAATTTAAAGACCTTTTTTAAATTTGCATTGAATTGCAATATTTATATAGTTTTTTCTGTATTGGTAAACCTCTCCCTCTATTTGCTAAGTATCTTTGCACTTTCTGGACAGCTTCACTGGTTATATTCTTAGCAGTCTTACTGTATGGTTCCTGGGAGGAAAAAAAGAAAATTTCAGAGGCTGTTTCACTTCTGGGATATATAGCAGGTTGTTTTTGTAACTTGTGTTGCTGGATGCAGGAAATGACTTTTGGAGGCAACTGACTTGAACTGACTGGTCTTATTCCCAGCTCTCTTACTTTATCTTTACTCCAGCACAACTATTTCAACAGGGGACAAACCAGGATTTAAAGTCATGTGGCTAAGAACAGCCAGGCTCAGTTTGCCATTTTACTGGTGGCTTACACAAAGCATGTGTGTTTGTAAAGTGTTTGAGGATTGATTGCCACAGTGGCCTATGTGAAAGCATCTATATTACACATTTGAGTTCCTATTTGAAATCTACAAAAATGAAGAATATGGCAGTTTTCTAAAGAAGGAAATTGATCTTATTATCACTTAAATTGGCTTGTTTTACGAGGTGTTGCTGTAATTTTTATCTCATCCAACAGTATTGACAATAACATTCTTTAATGCTGGATTCAATTCTTGTGCTGTATTTATTGCATGGGTATATTATATGGCTATACATAGGGGAAGTTGTCCTTTTCTGTTGCGTATAGTTTCCTCAAATTGTTTTCAGGCTGAACTTTTGATATTGGAGTTCAACCTGGAGAATCTGTCTGAGAAGTTTTATCAGTCTTTGTTGAGGTATCTTTGACTTCTTAGAGAGCAGGTAAGTATATTTGCCTTATACTCTGCAGTCAGAAGTGCTGTGCACTCATAGCTCATCTTGAGAGCAGAATTCAGACATTCACACTCTAGGTTGTTGGGGTTATATAGTTAGATTAGTGTATCAGTTTTCATTTCAAACATGAAAGCAAGTTTCTGGTGTGTGTGACTGTAAAGAAATGCTTGAAACCATGAGTTGTGTTGAATGAACACGACGATATCTACTGGAGTCTGCTGAATAACTGAAACAGAGCACTGAGTGAAGTTGTGTTCTTTGCAACTTTTCAATGGAGAATATACTTTCTTCAGAGGAATGTCCTCTCCCTCATGCCTCTAGCACACAGCAAAAAAAAAGTCTCCCAAGTGAAATAGTCATCTTCTTTCCTTGGTACCTAAGAAACAAGAATGAAAATGTCAGGTTTTCATGTTTTTCTTGACAAAAAAAAAAACAAAACTGAAGAGAAAGAAATAACTAATCATCTAAACTGTTTTGAACCCTGATAATATTCTCTCCAGAAATTTAGAAAAAAAATATATTTGTAGTGTGAACCGGTCCACCTGTCTAAGTGTCCTACCGAGAAACCTTTCCAGAAACAGCCCAGTCCTCTCCTGCCTATGATAAGAGGGCAAAGCACCTCAATGCCAATACTCTCCACCAGCTAATGGGAAGGAAAGGCAGACACCTCTTAAAGGAGTTTTTAGCTGTGCTTCTCACTTCCAGTTGGGCTTTTAGTCACTGTCCATTAGTGGCAAGCTGACACAAGAATAAAGCTATGATGGACCTTTGAGATAAGGTAGATCTCAGCAGAAGACAAACTGTGTTCAGCCACATCTTGTTCAACCTGACCTAAGAGAAAATCTAATTGTGAAGGAATCTCATTCAGAAAAAAAAAATACCACAAATAACAAGAACTGTAAGCTGCATCTCCAGAGATGAACAGGCAGAATGAGAAGGTTTTATACCAAACAAAGACCTGCTTAGGAAAGAGCAGGAGCAGTGACTATTTCTGTCAAGGCACTAAAAACACAATGATACATCGCTGGGCTGGCCAGACATTGTGTGGGAGTAGCTTCATCGCGGTCTAATTTCAGCTTCATCATGAACTTGGGTTATTTACTGGTATGCATCTGTCTCTGAATCTTGATCTATTCCTTTGAAATCTTTTCAAGAGTGATCTGCCACAGAATGTGTTTGTATAAAGGAATGAAAAGTTGCAAATGTCCAAATGAAAAATAAAGGTCAATCAGACTCTTTCTGTGTGAATCATCATTGCACCCATATTTCCTGCTGGAATAATTACAGGATTTGTTAAGAAGATTGTGATTTTTCTGCTTTATTCCAAATCTCTTATAAATTACTTATTAGAGGTTGCATACTCTACATCTTTGTACTAAAAAATTCCTAATCCATACCAAAAAAAAATTTATTTGCTTTAAGGGAACTGCTTCCATGGGCTAAAGGACAAATCTTATCCTTGTATCTCTTTCTTCTGTAGCCTGTCTTCTGAGGTTTGGCTGTATCAATGCCATGAGTGCATGGTGTTGATTTTCTAGTATCTGATGTGGACATCTCTTGGAAAAAAGTATGGCATTGAGCCATGTCCATCAGTTTGCCATACAGACCGTCAATAACTAGGAGACATACATGTGACTTTGAGTAAAGTGGATTGGCTTGAAGCTGGGTTCCTCAAAGTGAAAGAAGCCTCCCAATCTCCTAAGCATTGAGGATAAGTTCTCCAAAGTATTTATTGGGTTCCCAGTCCCAGTCACCCCTTCACAAGTCTGCCTACCAGAAACCAAACAGACCGCTGAAGGCACTTTTCATGATGGAAACAGAGTGAAAAGGCCAGAAAGCTCTTAGATCTTTTTATAGACTTGGCAGCCTAAATATATTCATAGCTAAGGAATACTTACATGAATACAAGTAACCATATGCAGTGATCAAGTAGGGTAAAACTATTCTTGTCTCTAAAAATCAAAGAAGACATCTCTGCAGAAACTGTATGACAGAGGCTTGTTAAAAGGAGAACAAAAACAGTAGCTCCAAATAAATAATAAAGTTGACACTGCTGAAAAGCCATCAAATTTCCACCATTCAATTAACATCTTATTTGTTTTATTATTGTATTTCTGTTTTTTAAAAATAAAATTTGGTGCATTCTCTCAGCCTTCAATTCCAGCACTGGTTCCCTGCTTAAAAAAGAAATATTGTGTTTTTAAGTTGCTAGTTTCATGCAGCAAGCAAAGAGAGATCAAAGTGTCTTGAGAACTACATTTAATTATAATAGCCGCCACAAATGCCAGAGCAAGATGTGGCTCTTTCATAAAAGAAAAGACAGTAAAACAATATTATGCAGTTTACAAATTCCATCAAACCACTGTACAAATAAACAATGCTACTGAATCACACAACAAATCATCTTACAATTAGGCCACACAAGACCATCTGGTTTACAAACCAGCCTACGAGCCAAAGAGGAAAACTTTGAAGATAAATATTGCCATATGTGGAAGCCCAGGAAAAATATTACTTACTAGCACGGAGCATCATTTTGAAATGTAATTCTCCGTGGGAATTGAAGATTTCTTACTGAGGCTAATATGTTTTGCAAGAAACCTCACAAAATGGAAGCATAAGGTATTACAGATAGGCCCAGAGACTGTGAAGGAATGAAAGCACTTTTAAAGCAGCTGGATTTAGCCTGTCTTCTGGTTAAGTACCTAACTAAATTTGGAAGTTTTGACATTTTCTCTGTGCAGGACATATGTCTAGTTGCATAAGGGAAACATCTTGTTGTTTCTCAGTCAAAGTGTACTGATAATGGCAAAAAGTAGAATTTGGTCTACATGAGCTTTGAATGGCTAAAGTAGAATTATTTTATCACTCCTTACAATACTGACAGTCAGGGGTTCTTAGCGTGCTGCTGGACAGCCTTGCAAAACTCCAGAGCTAAAGAGCAAGAATTACCAAAGCAAACAGATATTTGAGATGTCTGTCTTCAAGTCACACAATGATTGTGCAGTTCAGGAGACTGGAATTCAGCATTTTCTAAAACCCAAGGCACTGTAAGAGATGTAAAAATAGACATGAGCAATCAAGATGTATAAAACCATCTTTCAAAGATGTTGACCAATGAATACTTCTTTTCCAAAGTCAGTGGCACGTTTCTTCTTAGTATCAGTGATGCAGGGTTAGATCCTGAAGCCCAATGGTCAAAAGAGGAGAATATAAAAAAAAAAATCAAATCATAAAAAGCACAAAATCAACATCAGTTGCTTATCCATCTGAACAAATTTTGATGGAAATAAAAAATACAGAAGTGTTTCATTTGTTTGAAATTTACAATCTCTGTGAAGTTCTGCTGGTTTGTTCCCAATTTGGTTTGCCTTATACCATGAAAGGCCATGAACATGTGAAGAGGGTTTATCATTCACACTTTGAAACAAATTAATAAAAAAAAAAGTTGAAATATTAAAAAGGATAGTTTAAGACATTTTTAGAATGATAAAATATCCTTTAAACTATATTGGTTTATATGCATTATATAGGGTCTAAAATTTCTTGAAAGCTCATAATTGACATCCCTGGCTCATTAAATATTTTCTTTCTTTCACAGGTATTTCTCATAAAGTTGATCAAAGGTTTGGATTCTCCAGAATATGGCTCATATGTTAAGAATAACTCAGAAGTGCTGAAGTCACAGTTTTGTTCTTCCAGGACTGCTAATGAAATCTGTACTCTTAGTACTGAGGTTTCAGAGATGTGTTTAGGCAATGTTTTTGCAAACTAAGAAAATACCTTTAAAAATACAGCCCCCACTCTCAGTTTTCAGCCTCAAGGCAAGTGTAACATCCCTATAGCTGCCTTTCTCTAAATTATTTTCCCATCTGTTGTGTCCAGTGCATCACCCTTTAAAGAAATTATAAAATCTAATTGGGGGTTTTGGAGCTTTTGCTTTATTTCGCTGAGACACGAAGTTGCACACGACTGTGCCACTCTCAAACTGTCCTGACTCATGCTGAGCCTTCACGCTGAAGCTCCATTTGCTGCATTAGTTCAGTCTAGTGCTTTCAAGGGAGGTCTGATTTATGTCAGTGCAAGTCTGAGCCAGGCCTTGGTAAACCAGAATGAAAAACAAAGCCATTGTTGGCCTGACTTTGGGTGGTACTAGTTTTGAGGTACCAGAGTATCTTAGATTCATAGGCACTGCATATCAAAGGGAACACTACCTTGCTTTGTGTGTGTTACTAGCTTGTGAAAGCATCTCACTCCCTGAAGTTTCTCTAAAGGTTCCCTAGATCACAAGGTGGAAAAAATGTGGCCTTCTGTAATCCAACGTATAACAATTGACTCTTCTCTCATGTTTGCAGGCTGATTTCTTATTTAGTTTGAGGTGAAGTCCCTGCATTTGGAGGCTGTTTGGATCCAATGGGCAGTGTAGACTGGGTGATCTTTCCTTTTGGCATCACTGGGCAGCAGTTTTCACAGAGATTCAGGAGCTGGTATAGAAAGGCCTGACAGCTTACATCATACATAGATCCCAATTTTGTTAGAGTTATGTTGATGCCATGGATTAAAATGGTGAGCAAGCAGGCTGTGCAGAGTTTCAACTCGTGATCTTTCCATTACTGTTTTTTCAATTCAGAAAGTAGCAGTTATTTTGCAGGCATTAACAGTAGTCCTAAACCTACACAGAGCATAGAGGAAGACCTGATCTTTGCCCTTTCACTGCAAGACAGGTAGCTAAAGCTGGGGAGAAAATCGAGTCAAAGCTTCTCACTTAAAATAGTTTTCTTCCCAGATGACATTGATCTCAGGATTCTTTGACAGAGCTGCACCAGTTTATCGTGGCTGAAGATCTTCTCATGGCTAGGCAGCAGCACTGACCCTGAGGTGGCTTAAAACATGTGTGAGTCACAGAAAGGAGAGTTTCGGATGGGAAATTTGGTAGGCATGTGCCAGGGTAGAGCAGGGCAGGGCAGGGCAGGCAGGAAAGGTGCCCATGTCTGGGAAAGAAGGGCACTTACGGTTCTGCATTTTATTTATGTGTTTCTTGCCCTACTGTCTCCCTGTCTCCTGGTATTTCCACCACAGCACAGGCTGGAGCCCTTAGCACGCAAAAAACCAAACAAACAGAAATAAAGAAGCCTTCTCCCGAGTGCTAGATTTTGGCTGAAATGTGAGCAAGAGATTAAATCTCTCTCATCCTTGCAGAGGCCTGTCTCTCTGCAGCTGACGTTGAATGGCACTGAGTCACAGTGAAAGACATCATTAACTCCCCAAGGCCAAAGAAACCCTTGCCAGCATCCCAAAGGGGATTCCCAGCCATCTCACTCATGCACAGTGCCTCTGGCATCCAGTGACTTGCCTAGCTTTATTTATTTATTTGTTTTATTCACCTCTGTTTTGTCTGGAAAAGACTTATCTATTTCTCCTCCTGGGGCTCAGGTCTTTCTTTCAGCTCCTGCCAAATCCCAGAGCCACGTGTTTTGGGAGCCTCTTTGGAGGAGGAGCCGGCCCGTGTCCCTTGGCTGGCTGACTAGCAGCTGGCTCGTGGGAGGTGGCTGGGACCCACAAAGACAGGGAAGCAGTGCCGTGGCTGGAGGGCAAGATGGCAGGTTGGAGCTGTGGTGTTTGGCAATCCATGCAGGCTGCGGGGTTCAAGCTCCACCCTGGGAGGCCGCTTTGGCCCCAGGCTGTGCTTCCAGCAGGGACGTGGCCTCCTGGTGCAGGGGTGTGACAGGAAGGGCAGATAGAAGGAAGGGAAATGGAAAAGCGAGGCTCAGTGGTGCTGGGAAACCTTGCCAGGGAATACATATTACCCCCAGCACCTTGCATGTGTGAGCTAAGCACTGTCACAGAAAGCCTCCTTCCCTCTTCCTCTCTTGGGCAGACGCAACTCCAGTGAGAACCATTCTGGCCAGGACAAGACCCTCAGCTGCTGCCACAGCCAGGCCACTGGCGTCCACGGAAATACATGAGTTTGCTCCATCTCTGTGTTTTCATCTGTGTCTTGCTTAGAAAGTTGCCCATCTAGTGTCCCCAACGAGACGAGCCTCCTGCATGCGCATCCCCTGCGGTCAGGCTGTGGCAGGGTGGAAGGAGTAGGCCCTTCCTCCATTTTGGGGGTGCCTCAGCTTGATGTCTCCCACCACAAGGCTCAGCCCCATGGAACGCAGAGTAGAGTGCTGTCAGCACTGTTGGGATCCAACACCCTTCAGAGCGGTGGCATACATGGCACTGTTCTGATGTTAAATAAATAATTTTTAAAAAAGAGAGGGAAAAAGCAAGAGAGAGGGAGCGAGTGAAACGTAAACCCTCCATTTCATGCACTGTCCAGAAAGCCTGGCTGTCAGCAATCCTCTGGACTGCCTCCAGGCAGGTATTCATTACATAGATTTGACTTTTTAAATACGATAGAAATGAGAGCTGCAAACTTAATATGTTTTTCTTCTTGGGAGATGAGGGGGCAGGAGGGAGGGGATAGCGTTTACCTCATAATTTCCCTTTCTCTTCCCCCTTCTGTGTAAGCCACATTATTCTTTCTGCAAAGGTACTTGGGGAAACTTGCTAAAATTTTCCCTCATGCTTGAAATTTACTTACCCTGGGTAACAGGAAATGTGGAGTCTTGTGATGTAGATTGTTATACCAGATGGTAATCTTAGCACATGCTATTTGTGTAGATCTGTGGTGCAAGTGAGTCATCATTCATAGCTGACCTTCACTGCTGTGAAAATACTTCTTTCAATAATAACAATAACAATAACAATAACAAAAAACGTTTCATCATGGTTCGGCTCCACCTGGCGTGAAAACAAGGGCACGTTGTGCAGCTGGTGAAGGTGGGTCCTGGGCTCCCTGTGGAGCACAGCTACAATCCCTCTGGAGCGGGATCCAAGGCTCATTACAAGTCTTTCCATCGGCTCCGCTGAGCTCTGGATCAGGCCCAGGTCGTGTTGCATCACATTTCTTTACAGCCTCCTTATGTTCCCCTCTCTGCACTCCTCCATTGACAGAAAGCCCTTGCCCATTTTCTCCTTTATAGGAAGACGCACAGCCACATAATCAGACCCAAACAATGGGACCAGTTTGCTGCTCTTTCCAAAGTCCCTGCATCATGCTGAATTTAGGAGAGAGAGAAGATGTGAGCTGTATTACCTGTGAATTGGAATTATGCTTGCAATTTCCACACCTGAAAAAGGAGAGTTTTTACCTGAGCCAGGAAGCAAAAACCCTTGATATTTTGATGGGGTCATCAACTTCTGCTGCAGCCTCCCACAACACTTGTGCCAGCTCAGCGTTCCTTATGCCTTTCCATTGTCTGTATGGATAATTCTGAACACAAGTATCTGCCTTGGCAAATGTGCAGATCTAAGCCCAAATCCTGCAAGGACTCTATTTGTGCAGGGCTGAGCCTTCAAATTGAAATTACTGTTGTTATTCGTAGTGCCACTGCAGTCCTGTAGAAATCCAGACGCAGTATTTGACTCCAGTGTTTCCTGCAGAAATTAATTCCACTCTGGGAAGAAGCATTTCCTTTCCTTTTCCTGAAGTTGTCCTTGTACTGTGGGATTTCAGACAAAGATTCATTTTTCTTTCCATTAAAACTGAAATACTGGATGCTAACAGATAGTGATTTCTGGCCCTTTGTAACTGTAAAAACCTGAGCCCTTACAGCTATGCTAGTTTTCCAGAGCCGTTCTTCTGGTCATTTCAGCACCTACTTCACTGTGTCCTAGCAAAACAGGTGAGAGTTTCAGATCAGGTTGCCTATTGTGCTTAGAAAGTTGTCTGATAAAATAAAGCAAGCATTTAAGTAAGGAGAACCCAGAAGCCTATCATATGTCAAACTTTTCAAAACCCATTACAACTCACATCTGAAAGAGTGAAAATCACACTGGCAATTAGATCAAGAATGGCTGATTAGATTCCTCAGGCTTCCCAAATCACAACGCTAGTATTTGTTTCAAAGACCTTGTAATTACTGTATTTAAAAGCCTGTTATTCAATACCCTTCTCTAACTCTAAATTGCTCCTGATGTCAACTCAAGGTACATGAAATTCTGTCTACAGCATACACTAGAGCCGATCAGTGACTATGACCTTCATGGCAGCGTGTACATCTTTTGCTTTGTACTAATCTTCTCCTTGAAAGATCAGAGTAAATGGATATTGTAGAAGAGGCAGTAGGTCTGATTAAAAGCCTATGGAATCAGTGGAAAAACTTCCATCTTCCGTGGAGGTTAATGGACTTTGGATCAGGTTCCTTGTGATGGATTTTGCTGGATCACTGTCGCCATAATAATGCCTGTTTTCTGATGCTGAGCTGCACTTACCTCCCAACCGAGGGAGTACAAGTGACACATACATTCATCTTAACCTAGTCCACATTTTTCAGCTGCTTTGATGTCATTAGATAAGAGGATCTGACAAAGTAGGAACTAGTTGCAAAGCGAAAAAAAGTACTTTGGAGTGCTGTGAAATCATATATTTCTTCAGTATCCTGTCTTGTTCAAGAGAGTGTTGTGTTTGTTACACTGTCCTGCTGGTAGCAGTGATAAAGAGTTTTAAAACTGAAGTCAATTTCTTGCTCTCACATCCAATATATGCAGCCTTTGTAAAAGGCAGAAGAATTCCTGATGTTTGAAAAAGTTGCTTTTGGTGCCAAAGCAGACAGAAAACGTCTATGCTCCTGTAGAAATGCAAGGGGAATAAAGCTGTTTCTAGGGGGATAAATGTCTCTTCTATTTCCTATTCCCTGTTACTTTGGTTACTGTTACTTTTAAACATTCCTAGCATTTTGCACATAATAAAAAAAAAATGGCAAAATCCCTGTTCATTTCTAGACACTGTTTTCAAACCAAAGCTCCTTGTGTCGGAGAAAGGTGTAAACACCAAAGTCCATCCCGTTCTAGTATAACAACCCCTTCTAGGTGGAGCTCTTGCCACTCTGGTTGTTGAAGGAGGAAGTTACAGGGAAAAAAAAAAAGAAAAATAAAGAAAAAAAAAATAAGCAAGCATAAGAATTTGAAATCATAATCATAAACCCCATTGTCTTTGGTCTTATGATCACCGTTGACTGCATTTCTTCCCTCTGTGATTTAGTCCGTGATGCAGATCCTACCTATGGTCATGCTATGACGTTCATATAGTCCTCAGCTGTAGACAGTGCATAAACGTGACTGTCACAGGAGTTATTCTTGCAAAGTATTGGACTGAGGAGTTTGATTCCAATGAAGACAAAATAGCTTATTACAGCCTGTCCCTCATACCTTATGTTCAGCTACCATCGTCTATTCCCCTCTACTGTCACTCTTTCCTCCAAAACTGTTCTTCAGAGGAAGCAAATGGCAAGCAGCCCCACTCCCCATCCCCTTAGCAGAGCCACAAACCAGTGCGTCTACATCAAGACAAAGAGCTTGCCACTAGGAACATTTGCTTCTGACAGCCTTGGTTGCTGTCCTGTAGCTTGTGTTTCTTTTATTATTTATTCAGAAATCTCTTTCAGCTTGGTACTTAATTGTGCTCATGAGGAGAGAGCAATGCAGCCACTACACCACGATCTGGGTTTGGTTCCACCCAGCAGGTTATAGATAATGAAGGAAAATAGAGTTCAAATTTCCCACTTACTTGAAACCTTCCTTGTGTTTTCCTGCATGACTAGATGAAAGACAGTTGCTACCATCCCATGATTTCTAGGCTGAAATGCTAGGTGGACTATGAAATGCAAAGTTGAGTGGGGTTATCTGCACACAACCTGACCTGCCTCTTAGAGGGCCTCACGTACACCCTCCCAGCACAAAGCTGGGCTGGGGCCAGAGTCTGGGGACAGTCACCATCATTTCCCACCTGGCTCCTCACTGGCTCTTTCCACCAATTCCTCTTCTCCATCTGTGTAAGGCTGGCATCTACCTTTTCATAAGTAGTGCAGAACAAGGGTTTACTGGGCATCTGAAATATTTTCTTTCCATAAACATTGTCTGGGAGTGGCCCTGGTTTTGTGTCTTGCAAGACAGACTGCGTGGGATTTCATTTGCATTTTTATAGCCTATTAAAATGACTGAGAGCTACCACTACAGCTACCACTTACTGTTTCTGAAAGGATTTTAGCTTTCATTTTTAGCTTTCATTTAACAGTAGCATCTGTCTTTGCACTGTGCCTTTTTTTTTTTTTTCTTAAAAGTATAATGAAACTCATTATTTATTTTCCTCCAAGCGTTACATAAAGTAGCATCCCTGGCTGAATTATCTACAAATGTGGCAGTCTCTGATGTTCCTCATTTGTCTGTCATTAGTAATATCCTTTAGTAACCTCTGGCTAAGGCATTTTTCAGATATGCAGTTCTTCTGGTAACTTGTTTACTCAGGACAGTTTAATTCAGAGGCAACATCTGGATTTCCATGGAAGCCAGTCTTACAGCTTAGCTGACGGAGGTACCATAGAGGTCAAGTGAATTGCCTGTGGTGATACTTTAGCTGCCATTGAACTTAGGACCTTCCTGCCTCCAAAACACTGTGTCGTAACTGTTAGACTCTCCTCTCTCCTCAAAAATCATATTCCCGGGATGATTTTCTTTCCTCAGGCCCTGATTATATCCTTCCTTTTTCATGTTCATTTTTAGGCCAATTTTATCTGTTCACTGTATCAGCCCTGTAGGACTGTCTTAAGAAAACACTGCTTTGGCTCTGCATTTTCTTCCAAATCATAATTCAGTGCAAAACTTTTATTGTTTTGTTCAGACCACAGACAAGGCTTGAAAGTGTCATTGAAACCCATGAAAAATGATTTTCTATTCCTTACGAATTTCTGAGATGCACAGATATTTCATCAGCTGTGACTGTCTTGTGAAATCACGTCTTATGAAGAGGCTTCTGAAGCCATGGAAATCCATACAAAATAAAACTGTATTGTCTTCAGCTATTGTTTCTGTGCTAATGAAACATCTATCTGAACAAACAGATTCAGGATCGTGTAAACTCTCTAATAAACTTGTAATGAAAGAAATATTCAAAGCCTCTGATTAATGAGCAGATGTTAACAGGCAGTGCAAACTTATGGGAAACCATTTCTAATAGTGATGTCAACAGAGAACAATTCACAGACATAATTACTAAAAAATTATCAGAGACTTCCTTGTCAAGTATTTTGTATGTTTATAAAGCTGTTGGTGACTCATTTCAAGCAGTCTGGGAGACTTATTTGATTTGGAATCGGGGTTTTATTATAGCTTAGCTGTTATGTAATAGTTTGCTCAGATGAAATGGTCAGCTATTCTTCCATCTCAGTATCGTCCTTATGTGTGCACTGAGATTCCTTGTAATTCTCGCAGCACATTGTATCTAAATACTTTTCCATACTTTCAACCCTTGGAATACGGTCCTTGTTAAAGCTGAGCAGGAGAACAGCCCTTTGCCTAATTACCCACTGGGTCGTCTGCCATCCACTGTAAAGTTCAAATGCTATGGTGCTAGCTACCTTGCGTAGTTCAATTCCCCGTGCCATGTGGAGCAGATCTCTCTGACATGCAAGCAGCCTCAATAAATTTGGCTGATGTTTATTTCAGAGGTAATTTCATAGCAAGCAGAGTGCTGCTAGGTAGGTGCATTCACTAATTTCTTAGGCTGTAGCACAAACTGCAATTAATGTTGCCTGTCTCTCCAGTGGCATTAATGTTCAAGTGAAGTAATCTGGATGTAATTTTCCCACTGGCACTAAAATGACATTTCAGTGATTCCACGAGTTTCTTTTTCCAAGACATTCCAGTACAATCAGCTGTAGAATTACCCATCTTTTTCTTTGATTGCTTACTGTCATTCCTTCAGATGAACTCCAAAACCCGAACTTGGCATTTCAAAAAAGACAAGCACAGCTGTCCTTCACTTCAGGCTCTTTTCTGGGAGGCTTTGAGCATTTTATGTAGCTGAGATGTAGCTGGTATTTGTAGAAGGCACTGAGATTTTTGGATGTTAGTACAGAGTTGTTGTTTTGATTTTTGTGTCGTATTTCATGGTAGTGACAAGCTGTGGCAGATGAACAATGTCTACCAATGCCCACCAATATTGTATTTAGACTTGTACTACCAAAGCATGCGGGGCATTACCAGCAAACCATAATAGCTTTGGGTTTCAGATCTGAGAACTCTCTATAGCAGACTGCTGGTACTGCTTTACATACTTTCAGGTTTTCTCATGTTCAAATGTTATTAGATTAAATTTAAATTATCAGCTGTATTTCATATCACAACACAATTCTCTAGGGAATTATTTTGCTGCACAAACACAAAATATGCTTTGTAAAGCACCTCTCAGACTGTAGTCATTTGGGGGCAGAAATAGCCTATATTTTTTATATGCAGAGCCAGCATCTTTTATACCAGCAAACTGCTTCTACTACAGATGAGGCCCTAAGGCACACTCTCAGCCTCCAAGGAACTTCAGAAGAGTTGTTATAAAAGACATCTTCCTAGTGATGGCACCAGTAGTCATCTAGTACTCTAGCTGTCAGGGCACTCAACAGCACACAAGAAGGGACTGCTACAACACGGAGCAGAGATGCCAGAGTTTGTTCCACTCAGTATACAAACCCTCCTGAATTACCCCACAGTGTCTTAGAGAAGAAACACCTCAAGGAGTTTGACTTCCAAGGGTCATTAGAAGCCAGTAGGAACTGAGTGCCCAAATCTGCTTTGCAAACTCTAGCCCTGCTCTGGCAGCAGGAATGAGGAATGACTTCCGTGGCCACAGCTTTTAAGGGAACTGTGGCTTCCCAAAAATGATGGAAGCTTTTAATCAGGAAACCAGTTGGTGAAATGCTGTTCTCGGACGTATGGGTAGATCTGAAATGACTCCTCTGGTATAAGGACACTTGATCTTGTACTTTTCTCTAACCGTTTTGCACCTCTACTACAGTCTATATGGCTCTGCTCTTGGGAAGATCTTTTCTGCTAGAGGAATTTTTTGAAAGCAGATGCAAAAATAGAGGGTTTCAAATCACTTTGGTGACCTTCCACTGTTGCAGCACTTATCCAGATCAAGGCTTATACAGGGTGGTTTGAAAACTGGGGATGGGAAAGAGCCATTTACTGCCCTCTCTGCTGAGCTCTGTCAAGTGCTTCTTTGGTCAAAACTGACAAGGTGCTGATGTGTAGTTACTCTGAGTCGACCACGGTCACGTCAGCATCTGAAAAGACTTCTTGTGCAATAAAGAGAAAGGTCATTCTTCCCTACTAGGAGGCGTTTGGTACCTGGTATGATCCCTTGAACCAGCAATGCTGCCACAAAGTAAAGGTCTTGTGTGAAAACACCCTTCCCCTAAGTATCCAGTGAGACTCTAAACACACCTAATCACACAGACATTTACAGACAATTTAAAAGGGAGGAGAAGCAGTATTGATTTGCTCTGAGTGTTGCCTCTTTCCATTTTTCATGTTGCATTTCACCATGAAAACACAAAAGCTTCTGTAGAAGTTGTGGATTGCATACTAGTGATGAACAAATTTTCCCTGTTTGCCTGTCTCAGTGCACAGAGCTCATCATGCTGTGAAGAGTGGGAGAGGCAGAGGAGGAAGCAACCCTGAAAGCCCTCAGTCCCAACTCGTCCCTGGCTCTGGAACCCAGCTGGTTCCATGTGCCAAGGAGAGGGTTTCTACCAAAACCAAGCTATGTGAGGCAGGTGCTGGCTCCTCATTACCTGCAGAGAGTTTGCTTCAGCCTGGTAGCACGCCTAGCAGTGCTTTGGGCTTATGTCTAAGTCTAACACCGTAATTTTGTACATACATCAGCATCATAATGTGATAGAATAGCAGAGACCTCCTAGAGCTTTTTCCTCTTTGTGACTGCTTTTGCAGTGTTACTGGGGAGCTGTTCCTTTGAAGAACATCTATCCTGGAAAACAGGATAGTGTCAGTGTTGGCCATCAACCTGAAAAAACTAGCGAAGTGAGGAGAGAGCGTGACCCTTTTCAGTTCCCATCAGCACGGGAGACTTGTGAGAACTTACGAGGGGGTTCAAAATGTTTGTATTCATTCCTTAAAGCAGTGCCTCCAAAATTTGAACAAATGACTGCAAATGATAAGACTTACATGACAGGGGCACCTTCTGCTTTTGTTACTGCGTTCAGCTGTGGAGCTCCCTTTCCTGGGCTCCAGGCCATGTGCAGTAGCAATCTGGGCTTTGCAAAAGCAGTGGCAAAACAGAACCACTCAGTGGGTGAAACTCATCCTTTGTGAAGGTTCCTTCTTAACCTCCCTCTTGAAACTCTCAGAGCTGAGCTGAATGGGAATTTAGCAATGCCTAGAGCCCAGTGGGAATCTCGCTCATTAAGAGCAAGTCCAGGCCATGCACCATGGTGGGAAGGGACACATTGGCCAGCTTCAAATGGGTTACTGCAGGAGCTGGGCAGCCCCAGGGGCTTAATGTGCTCAGCTCTGTGTCCTTCAATGGCAATACCATCTAAGAGATGGAAAATTTGAAGTGGACAAGAGCTTTTAAAGGGTAAAAAGTATTTTAAGTACATAGTGTTTTCAAACTATTTACGTATCTAAGCTATACTCATTTATGGCATGAGTAAGCAAGGTACTAAAGCCTGTATTTAAGCATGCAAGCACTCTAATCAACTTCTTATTACATGCTTAGAATTGAGTCTCATCATTAAATACTTTCCGCAATTCATGCTTTCAACTGGCTTTGAAAAGCCCATCTCTACACCACTGAATCGCATGTAGGTCATTTAATTCAGCCTGAGCCTCAAGTCAGCAAGCTTAAGTCTGCAATATTCATTGAATAGTAATTATCATCTTCAATAGATCTTTCAATTGCAAAAATGTTCTGCTTTTTTTTATGGAAAAGGCGTAAACAGCATGCTATTTGGTAACGGCAGAAATATTTAGGGATATAAAAGAGGTGGAGAGAATGACTCATGTATGTATAGCTCTGAACACTGTACTTCTTGAAGCGACTTCTGGATAAGAAAGTTAAAATTGTTACCAAAACAATAAAATTCAGGGCTGTTTTTATTTTGCAGAACTTTGAAGTAACTGCCTTTTATATATTTAAATATTTTTTAATCTTTAATAAGACCTTTTGTAAACTTAATATCCACAGCTTCTAAAGTTATTTTCAATTGTTATTTGTCAGAGAAATTTTGTTTGTAGCTTGGTGAGCTACAAGAGTGTATGTATAAAATGAACAGTCATAAACTAACTCAGTAAATTACCAAAAATATGAACAACAGGCACTTTCCAGAAGTGATTTTGTTACTTTTTTATAAGATACGCTTGGAGGAGAAATGATTGATGCAGTGACACAATGGTTAAAAAAGCAGATCCAGTAAATAAACCATGTTTTGCACTGTTTGTATCTAGCTGGAGACCAGAGAAGGAAGGTGATCTGCACAGGGGCTGCTTGAACTCTGTAAAAGAGAAAAGAAGCTTTGGGGGTATCCTATGCCACAGAAAGAAATGTGTGTCAGAGCTGTATGTGTCTGTGTATTTATGTGGTGTGTGTGGGTGAGAGAGAGGGTCCTGGAAGCAGAGACTAAATGAGGGATGTGGTCCTGGAAAGAGAAAACTAAAGAAAGGCCAAAGAGCATTGCTGAGCTGGATCCAGCCCTGGGACATCACTCCAGCCAAGGAAGCTGTGAGTTAGGTTTTTGGGTTTTTTTTTACATGTACATTTTTATTACATTCTGAGTAATTTCCCACAACATTCCACATTTTTAAAGTCTTTTCAGAAGGGGAACGGGAGGGAGGCTTGAGAAACATCAGAACTTTTTTTTTTGAGAAATTCCAGATCTCTTGAGAGCATAAAGCATTTTTAAGGTTCCTTACCCATATTTAAAAAGCTAATGATGACATAACCAAATAGACTATAAAGGAGCAGCAGCTGCTCAGTGAGAAGAAAACCATAGGGGGCAGATCCTCAGCTGGCAGTCACTGGTGAAATCAGAGGCAGCCTGACAGATGTCGGTGGCTGATAGTTCACAGCAATCAATAAAGGCTACAAATTCTCGTTTTTCTGCCGAGCATTTCGTACGCACCGCTGTAAAGTGAGCTGAGAGCGCGTAAAGACAGCATGCCTTGCTTTACACAGCGAGGAACCCAGGGCCAGCTGAGTCACAGCGAGTGTGTGGTGGAGGCAGGGATAAAACATATCCTCCTGTTAAAAGCACAGGGCCAGCCTCCCTGCCGCCGCTTATTCCTGCCGGCACACAGACTTGGGTGAATCCTTGCAAACTGCTTTCAGTGGCTTCACTGTGCCCAAGTAGGTGAGGGCAAGTTGTTCACAAAGCACACAGAAGCAATGGCCATTTCTGTGCCCAGTTTGGGTCATTTTTGCTGCCTATGATAGTTTTTGCTATTATTTGTCATTGTTATGGTCTGTTTTTAAATTTATTCTTACTGTTTTCACTTCTCAGAAGAGCTGGGAAATGGTTCCAGCCTGGAGGTGATGATGGTAAAGCTCACTAAATAATTTCTTAGTACTGTGGGAGACACATCCTCCCATCATAACATTTTTATGGCAAGTTTAATGTTAGTCTCATCTGGAATAAGCTGTGAGAGCCACACTACAGGAAGCTGTCAGGGTTACTGACGATTTTTTATTCTCTTTGGAGAAGAAGAAAATACAGGCTTCTGTCCTCAATGGATTCTGTGATTTGTGAAGCACTGGAAGAGATCAGATTTCTGCAGAAAAGGAATATCCAATGGGTAACTATTTGTGCCAATTCCAGTTCAAACATAAGCCTTTCTTATACAAATAGTTCATGGCAGAGCAAAAGGTATTAAGAGGGATGTGAGCTGTAACCAGAGCGGAGGGAATGCTAATATTTCGTCCGGACTGGGGTTTGGGAGGTGGGTTTATTACTGTTTAGAATAAGAATCGAGAAATTCTGGAACAGCACTGTGCTTTATTTTTGTTCTGTTGTGAAATTCCATCCTTACAGCACAGCTCTGTGTTTCTGGCCATGCAGGAAAACCATTTTCTTTTCCAAATGGGCTAGACTCTGTGTTTTATACACTACCCCACGTTGTGGGCATTGCAAAACTGTACCAATCCAGGAAGCAGCAGCACAAAGCTACACTGCCCCACCCTTCAAAAGTGAACTACTGATGGGGGAAAAAGGTGGAGAGGAATTTACTACTTCTTTTTAAGTGGTGCAGCCACTCTCTTCTGCCACATGGACCACAGGAGGGGGTAGAGACACACTTCTGCCCCTCTCTCCACCCCCTCTTCCCCTCCTCCTCTCTGAAGGGTTGCTCCCGTGTTCCCTTGAGCAAAGAAGCTGTGATTCTTGGCAGACTTCATGTCAGCTACACAGGTCAGGGGGAAGTCATTACTTCCTCCTCCCACACTGTTCAGTCATGTTAGGTTAGGACAAGACTTTGTGAGACGTTGCCCAATATTTGCAATGTGTCTTTCCCATAAAGTAAAGGAAGAAACTGAAATGGGCCATAAACCTTAAAATTCCGGAAAATGAGGCTGCTTGGTTGATAGGTGAAAATGTACCAAAATATATTAAACAGGGAAATTGAATATAGTTGTGGTTATGGCTCTGAGCTGAGGCTGGGGAGAACTTGAATTCTGTTCTTGACCATGCCCCAAACTTCTTTTGGCTTTTGATTAGACTACTGACATGCTGTCTGTCTTTAGTGTTGTTATTGCCCTTACAGTTCAATAACTTCCTGGCAGTAGCTCCCTTTATTGGTAGTTTTGAAAACCTTTGACAAAAGAAGGGCCTTTATTTTCCCAGCTGGAAGGAGATAATCTACCTGGGAAGGAGGAGTGCAAGAAGGCTTTCCTGCAGTAGGGGAGTATTTTGTGCCTTTGTTGTAAAGCAGTCTGAGACAGTTAATAAACACTCACTACAGCTATAAGGCTTTATTTATCAAATACATTCAGCAAATCAGCAGTAAGACTATGACACCAGTAAGATTACAACGAAGATATTTTGTTACAGGGATGACATTGGGATCTGGACTACCATATTTAAAGGAGAGAGAAAAATAGACAGGCTAGTGGAAACATTACTGAGGCTTCTATTCCAAACCTATTTCTCTTAGATAATTGTATTCCCTATTATTATTGTAGAATTCATTAGTGTAACAATTTTTTTATTTCTTGTCACTGTTAAGAGTAACACCATCCCCACAAGGATGGATAACCACAGGAAGAGCACACGGCACTCAGCTGGGGAAACACTGGACACAGAAAGGAGACTCTGCATTAGCATCATGATCACTGGCAACACTTTCCTGTTAGAAAGACAACCCCTACCTTATCAGCCAATAAAATCTTATAAACTTGGGAATTTCACCACTTACGTACTCTAACCTTAGGCTTTACTGTATGGTGGCTTAAATTCCCTCTCCCTGAAATTCCCTCCTCCCTCATTACCATCTTACAGGAAAATTCTGGGTCCTGATATAGTGGCAGATAGCAGATGGCTAAGCAAGCACCTAGCTGCAGAGCATCACTAGTGGCAGTGCCTGCTCTGAAGGAATTAGTATCAAAATCTTGCACTCTCATTTTTTCCATGAGCGAGGCATTCCAAAGCTGACTTATGCCTAGAGTTCATTCCTGTTGATAATACTGTCACACCTTTTCAAAGCTTTCCAATTAGAAGCAATTGCAGGGGGACATTTCTGCATGTCACTCACACCTTTCCATTGGGATACTCTGTCTTTCCCAGGTTATAAAGATCGTGCGTGTTGATGCTGTTCTTAAATGCCTGGAGGAGCTTGGATGCCATATCTGATGGTATGCTCTCGCAATGGCACTGCAGCAGACTGAACTAAGTTTCCAATAATAATCACTGACACTAACATAAATATTTGTGGTTGTGCTTTCCATTTTTTCCTTATAGGAAACAAGTTAAAATTTTGAAATACTTCAGTGATGTGATCAGTGGACAGTAGTGGGAAAGAATTTCTCCAAAACTTGAATTGCAATCAAAATAAGGAAGGAAGATCTTAAAGACTAGAAAATATTTTTGTTAATCAGGATATGGCACTTTCCAACATCTGGATGTCAAAACAAGTGTTTAGAATTCAATACTATTAACATGTGTCACTTAAATGAATTTTTTTCCTTCAGAGACGATTGGGTGGTTACGATTTTTGGCAATGGTTTTGCAGTCTGTTGCTTACATTACCTGACCCATGGTCTGTTTTTCTTACAATGTCTGTGGGAAAACAAAACAAAACGAAACAAGAAACCAGTTCCCCCCTTGTCCCCCGCCCCCAGCCCTGAAAATAGCTCAGGACCCAGAAAAAAAGCTCTAGGACTGAGTCTCATCCTCTCAGTGAACTGTTTTGACCGGAGGGTAACCTCATGGGATTTATGCTGCTTTTGCCTATGACATCATGTAACACCAAACGAAAATGTATCTGATTCTTCTAAATATCAAAGAGATATGATTAAACAGAATATAACAGCCTGGGAATGTAGAAAAAAAGTTTGAATAAAAGGTCAGAGAAAGATCAGGCATCAGCTCTCGCTCTCTACAAAATGATAAAACTAGCTGGGAGTAGTGACTCAGCTTCCCCTGATCAAAAAGCTCCTTTCTTTGCAGTGTAAACAACTGCAGTCGGTGTTCGTGAAATCCCAGACTGAAACATCAACCAGTGCTGGAAAATAAGATTCCTCAGAATGCCTTCCCTACCCTAGGCATACCCTGTCACTGATACTTCAGGGGATTTTATTCCCTGTGACTGAGATCCACTGTCCAAAAGAGGCCGTTGCATGAGTAAAAGGGAAAACAGTTTTGTGTGTGGACTGTGACCTCGAGAGTGTGAAACAAATATTTTGTTTCAAATCGTCTCTTAACTCGTTTCAGCAGTAAATTGAGTGACCACTATTATAAACCAGGAAAAAATTAGGGAAGTGTGGCTTCGGAGGAATGAATGAAAAATGAAGCTAACAAAGAATAACTCTTCCAAGCTAAAGCTTGGTGTCTAATTTTTTTTTCTGAATAACTTATTTTGAAGAATAAGAGACTCTTGCTCTTGCCAGGTCCCTGCAGCTAGATTTTATAGCTACAATGAACAAGTATGCATCTGTGTAAATGCTCTTTAATTTTCTTTTTACATCATATTTACACTGCTCAGACAGTAAAACTGCTAAATGTTTTAATTAGCACTCCCATGGCTATGAAATTGTTTGAAATTTTCAGGTGATGTGAAAAGGTTGGCAGGCAAATAAAGCCTGTAGTCGCTAGATGCTCACAAAGGGGGCGAGATGTTTAAAGTGCACCAATTGTATTTGTTTTGGGCTTGGGACTGACTGTACAGCGGATCGTGTGTGCTGGGTGCCAGATTCCTCAGCCCTTACACACAGTACACGCAGACCTGACCCGCAGCATGGGCAGTGTACTTTGGACTCATGCTGGCTTCAACGAAACGACTCTCAGGAGCGAGCACCGCTCAGCGTGAGCTCAGGGTTGCAAAGTCAGGCACGGTGAGAGCTGCAGCCTGTTCCTGCTTGAGGGTTGTTTGGCCAGCATTTGTCACCTACCAAAGCAGAGGTGGGGGAAGTTTCGTTCTCAACATTTTCAGAAATTCCCTGGTGAGGTTATTAAGCAGAAATCAAGTCATTTGAAGGATATGAAAGCTTTCTATGGAATCCTTGGTTTTTTTAAATGTAAGTTTAATGTAATTTTCATAGACTCATGGAATAAATGAGGCTGGAAAACACCTCAGGAAGTTGTATAGTCCAACCTCACTAAGAACAGTATTTTGCATGTAAATGTGGAGCTGGCAAAACCTGCCAGCTGCAGAGTATCTCTTCTCTTTGTTTATTCGTGGAACACATGCAACTGTGCAAACTCTCTAACACTGGCCTGTCAATTCATTTCAGCCACAATCCAACCCTTGGGGAGAAGAGCAGCTCCTCTGTGGTGTTTGGCCTCTGCGTTGACTCTATCAACACAGTTGCTCATTATCAGAGAACCATACCACTGGAAGAAGACTGCAAGAGATGATCTAATGCAACTGCTGTATTGAGGCAGGACCAAGAATCTTAATGCTATGTGGGCTTGCTGTGTTTGCAATGTAGATTTTTGTCCCCAAAGACCTAAACTGAAACCATGAATGGAGCTGTGGCTTTTTATAATGTTTCTGGAACTTTCATAGCTTAGATTCTAATCTAGCAGCAAGTGATTGGCCTTAGCTTGGACTCAGGATCCCCTAAAGATGAAAGCAGTGTTCTTTCACTTGATGTTGGAGAGAAAAAGGAAAATGTTGGGATACAGTAAGTAAATACGCTTAGGGACCTGAGGGGGCTGTTAAAAGGGATGAGAGTTTATGAAATATAAAGTTCAGAAAAAGTATGGTATGAAATTAAAAAAAGGAAAAGTGGAAGTGAAAGAAACTAAGAAGATAAGTGCTTACAGAGAAAACAAGATTTTTCCCCATGTTTCTTCAAACAAAGAAACAGATAATTAGGAGGACACAGAGGAGCTTGTATAGCAGAGGGTATTTGCCACTTCCATTTGTGATGAGTTATAAAGATTAGATTTTTGTCTGAAGAACCACAGGCCAAAGAGCAAAGAAAGAAACAGAAATCTTTGAAACAACCTCCAGTTTAATTAACACTGCTTTTTTTGGCAGTTTTTATCTTCACATTTTAATGTAATTGCAGTGTTCTAACTGAATCCAGGTTTGAGGTCAGCTCCTGGTTCTTGCCATCTTGTGGTGTGGTGCTGCACTGCGACCATCCCTCAGTTCCTCCTCCTCTGCAGATACAGCCGCTGTAAAACAATGCGCTTTCATAAAGATCTCACAAGGAAAAAAAAAAAAAAGACAGTTTCTCTGATGATTCCTTTCTATAATTTGCAGTTTTTCCAGGGTTTATGGCTTCATTCCCAGCCTGGACCCTGAGCCTGACAGAGAGGATCTCTCTCCAAGTCTCTTTCTAGCCTGATCTCTTGAGCCATTTCCTACTTGCATTGGTACAGAGTCTCCACACTCTTCTTGAAACTGTAATTTAATTTGAAAAAAAATCCAGTTCATCATAACCTTAACTCTCTCAGACACTCCTTTGACAATGCTAAGACCATATTTTTTTAACAGCCCTTTATAGATAGCCATACAACTCAAGTTCTTGTCGTCCTCCCTCTTTTATCTTCTCCTTCCTATCCTTCTCAGGCCTATGCACTTAGAGACAGACATAGCGGACCTCCAAATCCCATAGGCTTTAAAGGGAATCGCTATACTGTTGCAACGCTTTTTATTGCAACAGTCCACGTACAGGAGCCAAGTCCCACAGAGTTGCCACGGATGTTTCTTATTTTTTTTCTATTCTAAACGTTGGGCATGCCAGCTATTAGGGGTGTGCTGTTATGCTTCAAGGTGCTGGAAAATGCTTAATGTATAAAGGTGTCTACTGCCAGCTTCTGATCCAGGTTTACTGGCTTTCATTGAACTGGCTGGGAGAACTCATGTCTCTTGCAGTAGTTCTGTCTCAGCAATCTTCCTTACTGAGAGGTCTCCATGGAAGACGTCTGAGGCTTTGCTGACTTTCAGTTTGTCTCAGACTTTTCCAGTCTTAGTAAGAGCTGAGCTGTTTTGACACTAGGGTCCTTTCTCTCCCAGATTGCCAGAATGATGACTTCATTCTGAGCCTGAAGAACTTGAAGGTCAGTCAAAAAGATGTCTTGCTAACTCGTTTACCTAAGGCTGGCAAGCTGTGGCTGTCCTCTCTACCTGATAAGCCTGGGATCTAGTGAGGAAGAACCTGTGTGTAACAAGACTGCAGAAAGGCAGTAGTTCTGTTTAAGAGAAATCCAATAAGGAGTTTAGACTTTCTTCTCCCAGTTGTATTGTAAGGAAAAAAAAATATCCTCAGATGTCTTAGTTTGTAGACCTGGTTGGAAAAAGGTACAACAGAGGGAAAAATGAAATAGATGAGTTAAACTAACAAAAACAAAAACAAACAAAAAGAATATTTTCCAACTCAAAGTTCATGTCAAGGTTTTGTTTGTTTTCTTACTTGTTTGTTGCTTTTTTTTTTTTTCTAAAAAAAAAAAAAACCCAAAACTGAGAGCCAGGTGAAACCATCAGTAAAGAGGAGGTTTCTTTGCTCTAGGATTTTGATCAAAATCTATAAGCTACTTCTGGATGTCTGGATTCTCTGCTTCTGTGTGTCTCTTTAGTGTGATTTAAGAAAGCTTGTACTGTTTGTAGTTGGAAATGCAATATGTTGCACTTTGCACTGTCTGATGTGTGAAAAAAAACTTGAGTGCTAGTAGATCACCTGAGAAGAATTTAACCAGGTTTCACCAAAATTCTTGTGTTCAGGAAACTTTTTTTTTTTTTTTCAGCTGTTAAAAATTTTAACTTTGGTGAGTTTCTCATCCTTTTCAAAAAAGTTTGGTGGTGAATGACAACAGCCGTTCTAAGTTAAAATCTGCAGTGCAAAAGTGAAGGGCTGAAATACCAGCTGTCTCCTGTCAGTGGCTAGCACACCGTGAGCTCTGTGCTAACTGATCGGAGCCATACGGAGAGCAGGAGGTGCAGAGACTACAAGTGTAAAGAAGAGCTAAGGCTTTGTGCCTGCCAAAGGGAAAGCCTTCTTCCAGAAGGATGGTGGGTTGTCTTTCCATCCTCTCAAGAGCCGCACTCGACAGCCACAAGGACTGCGAGTGCTCCACACTCACGGCCTGCCTATGTACACATATAGGATGTTCAGTTCCACCCATCCCCTTCCCACTTCCATCTAGAAGTACCCGCATCTAACATATAGCGCTATATAAAGTGATCACACAGATTGGTTAGTGCAACAAACTGCAGCAGTGCTTTGAGTAGTTGCTCTGTGTATAGGAAGAGGAAGGAATTCCTGCTGTGTAATGCTCTCCCATATTTGTTTTTTTTTTCACAGTATCTGTAAATATTTGCTGCTAGAGAAGACTCCACAAGCTAGAGAAAGGCAAGCATAGAGTACAGGAAATGATGAAATGAAACCTCTCCTCACTCAAGTTTACCACAGACTCCCTACAAGACACAGCTGCTTGATAATACATGCTGGAAATCTGAATCATACCATACACCAAAAAAAAAAAAAAAAAAAAAAAAAAGAAAGAAACAAAAGAGTGACTACATACCAAAGTGTGAAAGAATCAGAGATGGAAAAAGGCTAACAAAAAGGAAAATAGTCACCATGTTAAAAACTGGTTTCCTTTCAGAGTTTTGACTAATATCTGGGGGCCAACAATGAGTATACCACATCAGAGACCCTTTTCACCTTGCCCGAAGTGATGAGCTCATGTTTGCAGATTGTCTAACACTTTGTTTTCAAGCCAAAAGTATCAGATTTACACTCGAGTAACAAACTGTTACAATGTGGGAAGAGGTTATGGACAAAGTACAAATCTGTGGGGTGCTTTAATGATCTATGATTTTGTCTGTTAGACTGTGTAATAGAAAAGAGCTGATCCCAAGGGCCGTACCTCCTAACAGGGGGAAGATGCCATGGTGCGGTGCCATTCATTCCCTGCTACCTCAAGGTATTCTATTAACGCAGAGTAACTATCTATGTATTTTAAAAATGCCTTCAGTGATCTCATATGCTTTGTGGAGTTCCTCATTTTAGTCAGAAGTAAGCATAGTTTTGAATGTTTTGACTGTGGGGAAAAATATGCTGGGTACCTTCTTCCAAAGTGAAGATTTGCCTCTTCTGCTCCTTGGTTAGAAGAAGCACTGAAAACAAGCTCCAGTAGCCCAGCTGCTGTCCTCTTTGCAGGCAGGAGTCAATGGATGTGACTTATAAATGTATGTGTGTTTTACCTGTTCATTCTATTCGTCTGCTCTCATCTACTTACTTCATTCTCCAGTTCTCTGCTAAACCTTGTCAGAGTTAAATTAGAGGAGTACTTGTACTTCAATAGAGACTATTAAGATGTTTCAAGATAGACCAGCTTTTAGTACATCCTATTTGAAATTCAGCATTCACTGCCTTCATATATTTTCAGTAAGTACCTAAGAGCAAGAGTCACTATTGGGTCTCCAAGGAACACTTTGAAAATATTAATATATCTTAGGTATGAACTATGACATGATAAGCTCTCTCACTGTCTTCTACCTTGGCAAGCATGGTAGGTATTTTGGAGTAAAGTGAACTAATTGACTTAGCATCTGTTTCTGCAAATACTTTTTCTATACAATTGGGTGTTTTTAGGGACACTGCTTCTCTGTGCACTGAAACTCTTTCCTTCTGTTTTATTTTAATTACAGATTGGAGATGGTTGCTGTAAATATATAAAAATCAGACTCACTTTCTTAATTTTATAGCTTGAAAAATCCCTCTCTAATCCTGGCTCAGAAAAACTTAAAAGATAATTCTCTTGCTTTGAGTGTTTAGACATTTAAAAAAGCTTAAACCAATGCTCCTTCCTCTCTCTCTCTCCCCTCCTCCCCTTGCTAGCCTTCTCTCTTGATATCTTATTGAACAGGAAAAGCGAGGGGAAAAAAATGCAGGGCTTGAAGGGAAGTCTCAAAGTCATGAGGTACAAATCCTCTTTCCATATTCTTTTCCTGTTTCCATTCCCCTAGGGTCCTTGAAGACAAAGATAAAAGTATCTCAGATGGCGAACAAAGTGTCTCCGCTTGATTTTGCTGAAAGGGAGAACATGAGCTAAAGCAGACTCCAGTGTGGTTGCTATTTAAATTAGCTACAGAAAAGTGTGATGACAGTCTTAGCTAATTAAGAAATCATTATTACAATTTCATACATTAATATTCTGACTGCAGTGAAAACTCTACATGTCTTTGAGGACACTGCACAAGCCAAAAATACTGCTTTGTTATAAGTCATTCAACAGATGATTTCCTTCTGTTAACAATACTCTTCAGAAGACAATTTAAAGCCTCAGAGGAAAAAATATATATTGCTACAGTCCTGCCATGAGGAACAGAATTTGGGAAGATTTCCTGAATTTAGCTTCTTTGCTGCAGATTCAGGAGGCTCAACTGAATTGACTCAGCGACTCTTCTGAGCAGTTTAAAGAGAGCAGTGACTATTGTAATTGATTTTTTTTTATGTTCAGAACTATGTACATAACACATGCCTTAAGGAATTAATGAGAGAAGTGTGATACTCCCCATTTTCAGCTAGTAAAATACCCTCATAATCCTGCTTTTACTGATCTTCCTCTTACAGAACCTCTACCCTCTACTGCCCATGCACTTCCCTCCCACTCTCCAGTAAATCCCTCTGTGTTTTCATCTGGCTTCAAAGAGTTGTTTGAGGTGAGAAAGGCTTTGGATTGAGCTGGGCGTCTCCATGATAGAAATTCAGTGTTACTGATGACATACTTTGATGATGTGCGAATCACACAGAAAAATAAGGAAAAAGAAATGTGTTTTGGGTCCATTGGAAATATTTCATGTAAATTGAAATTAAGAGTTCCAATGAATTTTCAGATTTTTAATATGTAAATAAATAAATAAATTACAAGTAGAAAAACCCCAAACAAATCAATTTAAAAATTCCAGAATGAAATATTTTGGGTTCTTCAAAATTCCCCTCCCATTTGATTTTGTCAAAATTGTTTATCAATTGGAACATGAATTTGAAGGTGATTTTGAATCCCCTAAAACTCAGTGTTTTATTACCTTTCTATTTTGCGTACTGCTGCTTTAAATAAGATGAAAGCTGGAAGATTTTTTTTTCAAGGTTCTAAGGGAGAAAAATGTTTTGCATTGAATTGGAATTGCAAAATGTTCTGTAGTGCCAGATACCAAGTAATAAAGGAAAGTTAATAAACTTAGCTTCTTGCAAATGTGAATTAGTATGTATCATGCTGCATGCTATTCTGACTAGAATACTTCGGGCCCCTGAGACAATGCAATTAGAGCTACCTGAAGTGTCTCCATAGCCCATCAAGCAAAAATATATGAGGAGCAGGCTGAGACCAAATCCTCCTCTCTTACTCCTGGTGCAACTTGGAAATACTTCCATTGAAATTAGTACAGTAAAACTAGTGTGCAGTATCTTCTCTGAGGAGAAAAAAAACTGGCCCAAGGTTTCTAAGTCTTTGGGTAAAGTTTCAAAGTGAGGGGCACCATATGTATCTAATATTATTTGGTGAAATGCAAATATATCACTGCTGTGGCACTCAGCACCTCGATCACAGCTCCCTATAATAATATGCCAGGAGGCAGTGGAGGCAGGCAGCCCTTTCAAGAACACATTTCATCCCTAATCCTGACTCTGCCTGCCTTCCCTCTTCATTGCCTCAGCTGTTCTGTAGCCTCAACAAAGAACGTGTTTGGACCATTGTTAGCTGAATGCTCTCAAACAGTTTTATAATATCAGGCTAATAAATTTACCACCACTAAGAGATTTTTCCAAACAAACATTTCTCAGGATGACATAAGAGTCTGGAGGATTCGTGGTTATTTTCTAATAGGGGGAAAAAGAAAGAGAAATTATTCCAGAAATTTGTTGTTAGGAAAAAAGAGAGGAAATTTAAAATAGGCTCCTACTATATGCAGAACAAATTGAACTGCAAAGTTTTTTTTTCAGGGAAAAGTAAGGCCTGTATCATAAAGCCACTGGAAATACTGTCCAAACAAAAAGAAATTATTCCCATTTTGTTCTGTCAATAAGAAAATAGCATCACACAAGTTATTATCAGGATGAAACTTTATCCACATGATGTCTCTGCTTTTGTTCTTGCATGATCTCTGACTGTATAGACTTCACTGTTCCTCTGGGACAAAACAGCAAAAGCAGAAGCTTTGTACTTTTTTCAGCTATTAAAAAAAATATTTGACTTCTTTTTTTTTTTTTTCTTAGTCGGGCCATGACTGGCTTCTGTTATTAACACTGGAAAACTCCAGGGATATGCACACTTTCCTCTTTTGCATGGAAAAAAAAAATACTCTACTTTCAAATACAAAAAGTTCACATATATGATGATGATGATTTCGTATGAGGATAACTTAAACTGTAGCACCTTTCTCATTCTCAGGTGGTTTGTGTGCAAGTGGGTTGTATGCCAATGATTTCTTTACTGAGAAGTAAACTTTAGATCATCTGCCTCCAAGAAAGAATACTGCAGATTGACGATATTAGATTTCTTTCAGAGGTGAAACAAAATACATGGGCTTACAGAAGGATTACAAAATTATATCCCAGATGTAAAATTTTATGGGTACAGAAAAAGTTGTGTGAGTGAAATACTGGTATCATAAAATAAATAACAGGAAATATGGTAATTTATGTGATAGAGAAAATTGTCACTTTCAGAATTGCCAGAAAGTCAACAGCATTTCACCCATTTGACTTCAGAAGTGAACTTAGACCTCAGAGGCTTAAAAATATATGAAAAGAAGTGAAATAAAATAAGAACTCATTAATCCAATAGGGATTTCCAAAGAAGAAAGCAATTTGTGCAAAAAGAGTTTTATAGAAGAATGCTTGTAATCAGAATATAACTTATTCCTGGAAAGTGATTTAGAATATGCCAAATAAATTAAATTCCATTCTGCAAGATGAGCAATTAATGGAGGTCTTAATTTAGAAAACATCACAATTCAGAAATGGCCTTTAAGCCTGTTTAACCTTAAGCACATGTTGGAAACCCACCGAATTTAGCTGGAGATGAAAATTAAACACAGAAAGCAATAGAAGGTCAGGCATGTCTACTCAGTAATTTGCATTACTAACACTTTATATTTCTGGAGTTCCTTGCATCTCATGAGAAAAAAAAAGTGCTTTACAAACATTGATGACTAACCAGTCCTCTGATAGTACAGTTTCCATCTGAGCAGCAGAGTTACGAAAGGAGAAGCGGGGGTGCTTCTCATTTCTCAGACAGCGTAAGTGCAGCTACCTCCTCCCCGTTACAGTGGACATGGAACAAAAAGGCCATCTCACATCGAATGACCTTGCAATGGCCACCCTTAGACCATAAGAATGAACCTACCGCTGCTAATTTCTATTTTAAGTGCAGTGGAATGCTGCGGTCGCACTGATACTGCTCTGTAGACGCTGTTGGCAAGTGACAGCATAACATTTAATGGCAATTACTGCATGTATAGAAATTATACTTGCCACTGGGAAGCAGTTGTTGTAAAAATGTTGCTCCTGCTCTCACAGTTGCTCTAAAGCCTATTAGAAACTGCATTTTCCCATTTTTATCCTGACGTTTGTGTAATTTTAGCTTCTATATTTTGGCAAATACTGCCCTATATTTTTGGCTCACCCCTAAGTTATCTGAAGCAGAGCAGTGTGATTCCAGGCAGAAGAAGGCAGAATTGTCTCAGAATAACAAGCAGATTTTATTTAATGCAGTGCAAATGGTTCATACATTATTTTTGCATGAATCAGACATTTATTTTCTAAAGAGAGAGGGGGTGGGAGGAGGAGGGCAAAATCTTTTACTTAAATCCTCTCATAGTTCATTGCTGAATATCAACTTCTAGCAATAAGCCAGCGTATGCTAGGCTTCTTGGTTATTGTGCTTTTGGAGATTAGCTGTTTTGAGTCATGAGGGTGTGTTACCTCACCCCAATTACAGAGCTCCAGTAGAAATGGTAAAAACAGGCAGCATGAAGGAAGAAAGGGAACTTTTCTAGCATTCATGGGACATTCACATGAGCTACATGGGCAGGATGAAATCATGCAATTGCCAAGAAAAAAAAAGCAAGTAGTAGAGAAAGAACAATTATGAAATAAAAGGAGTCCTACAAGTGCTAGAAGATGGAGACTGACTTGCTTTTGTTCTATGATCTTTCTTTTTGTTTTACTTTCAACCGTAGAGCTCTACAGACGAGATGGCACCAAGTAAACCTAAAAAATGACTAACTGCCAAGATAATTCAAAGAATAATGAGGTTACAACAATTGCAAAGACGCAAAGAAAACTGATATCAGTTATCTCTTCACAGAGCTCAGTAAGCAGGAATCAAATGCTTAGTCTTTAAAATGAACGGGCCTATAACCTGAGATCACAGCTCTGCTTATCAGGACATGCTGATGTGCTGGATTATGCAGAAGTCACATGGAGGAGTCTTTGCTTATGCTTAATTTTGTAAAATTAGTTCTTTTGTTCTGCAGCACATTCTATCAGTTTTACACTGAAGGGAGAAAACTTGTCATTTGCAGAGGACTATGGAATGAAACTGTTAAAGTAAAATGAATGTCAGTTGTAAGTTGAGCTTTCTAAGAAGACAAGTCTTAGGACTCAGTTGTGACTTGGACTGAAAGACTGCAGGAGTAAGAAATATTAGGAAATCTCCTTATTACACTGTGTGTGTTAAACAGGCCTTGGACCCTGATTGCTGGGAGCGGACTTCTCCTCTCAGCAGATGTGCAAGAAAGTCAGGGAATGGGTGTAGGCTTGGCTGTCTCCCAACCTCTGGCCATTGTGGCTGATCCTAGAAAGGTCAAGAACTACCAGTACATGCTGATTTTAAAGGGTCTTCCTTACTGAGCAGGAGAAGAACGGCACATGCCAGTGACGTCTTAGAGAGATGTCCCCTTTGCATACATCCCTCGGGACTGCAGTTCACATGGGCTATTGTGGCAGTCCTAGCTGCCACAGTGAACTTGTTCTGCCCCTGGCTGAGTATTGATGAAGATCAATCCCTACCTGTATTGCATTGTTTTGTCTGTATTGCGGTTAATCTGGAGTGTCATGGTACAGGTTCTTTTTCTAGGTGCTGGAATCATGGTGTTGCATGAAGGTCTTTGCTTTCATCTCAAGGACAGTACTATATTCTCATTTGCATAACCCATAGGCTATACAGAGCTCCGTGTCACTGAAAAAGGATGTGGATCACAAATATGAAGTATCTTAAAGGGATACTGTTAGAACCAGCTCTTGCAAACAAGTGCCTCTGGAACAAGCCTCAGTTTCTCTCAGCTTCTTTGGGAGCTCTTTTATAAACACATGCCCAGCTGCTGAAGCAGACAGGAATCTGCCTTCTCATCTGTGCTTTGAAATCCCACTTCCCAGCATCTTGGCAAACTCAGCACCTGCCAGGGAGAAAAGCGTGGAAGGGGTGTCTGATCTCCAGTGATGGCACAGCAGGAGTTGTGGATGGAAACCAGAGGCTGCTGTGATGAAAGGCATGCCTAAGCAGTCTGCTTGGGTGAAGATTTATTTAACAATAGCCTTTGTCTTAAGCTCTTCTTCATGCATATTATATTATATGCAGAAAAACACATTGAGCTGAGTATTTTTGGGAAGCATGAGGAGAGGAGTTGTCTGAAAAAGTCATTTTAAAATCTCAAAAACAAGGCATCAAATGCAATGAACCCAAACATATGATTATCATACAGACAAAAGTCCATGTAATTTCCACACTGATCTCATGAGTTTTTGGGCTCAACTCATAATTTTCAAGTTTTTTAAAGTTGACAGCATATATTCTTTCACTGTGTACCCAGACATTTTCTCCCCTGGGTTATTCCCCTGGGTACTTGTACAAGAACAAATTCAATACACTGTTTACAGTACCAAGCTTTCAAATATGGAGCTGAAAATTAAGAGAGAAAGAGAAGCTGGTGAAAATACGAATTCCTCTCTCTACCCTTCATTAGCAACTTCACCAACACTCTTCACAGCCCTTACAGTTGAGCATCTCTTCTTCAGGGGCACAATTGGCTCAGGAATGGAAAAATGGCACTAGCCCATCAATCAAGTCCTGGACATGTGACTACTATTAGAGTAACATTACCTTGACTCCTAGCCAATGGTTAGAAGAGGCAATAACAACAATAAAAAATTGGACTGTTCTATCTGTACTGTGTGTCAGCAGTTTACGAGCACCATACTTTCCCTGAACCTTTTTACCCCTCATTGTATTACAGCTTCATCCCAGCAGCTTAGTATGTCCAGTATCCTAGAAAACCAAAGGCACACAAAATAATACTGTTTAATGAGATACAGCCTGAACCACGTAATCCATAGATAGCCATATGTCTGGGGAGATGACAAGTTTAAGTGACGAGTCTTGTTGCATGTGTACACCATTCCTCGGAAACCTTTTGCTTTGATTTAAAAGGTACGGTGTAGTTGGCTTGTTCCTTCCAACATGCATTAATGTTCTGTGTTTTTTACTGTAATAGATTACTTAGCAATTCATACTAATGTTTTGGAGGAAAATTGCTTTCCCATGTTTTATATTATAAACACTTGTTCAAGTCTGATTCTGTAAGGAACTGTGTACTTTTAACTGCCAATTAAAACCATGAAAATGGAAGGCACACTACGTCTCGCAGATGTGCAATGCTATTGCAGCATCAGTCCCCTGGTGTAGACAGCGTGGATGCTCTCCGAATGTGGAGCTAATACCAATGACTCATTAGAGGCACTGTACCAGATTGTCAGAGCACATAGGAGCAGCAATTCATTTTGTCAGGAACTACAGTGAAAAGCTATCGATTTATTTATTTATTTATTTGGCTGTGTGCAGCCTAATTCCCATCTCTTTCTTAGTAACAATGAGGAAAATACTTAGGTCTCAGCTTTTCTAGTGCTCATACAATGCATATTTAAAACTCTGCAATTTACTGTACTCGTAAGACATCATCTTCCTCATTTACTACTTATTTTTAGTATCCCTGTATTGGTGAGATATTGTATTCTACTGTAGAATCATAGAATGGTTAGGGTTGGAAGGGACCTTTAAAGGCCATCTAGTCCACCCCCCTGCAAGGAGCAGGGACATCTCCAACCAGATCAGGTTGCTCAGAGCCACATCCAACCTGGCCTTGAATGTTTCCAGCGATGGGGCATCTACCGCCTCTCTGGGCAACCTGTTCCAGTGTTCTACAACCCTCAGTGTAAAAAAAAAATTCCTAATATTTAATCTAAATCTATCTCCTTCTATTTCAAAACCATTACCCCTCTTAGTCTCTCCCCATCTTTCTTGTAGGCCCCCTTGAGGTACTGGAAGGCCACTATAAGGTCTCCCCAGAGCCTCCTCTTCTCCAGGCTGAACAGCCACAACTCTCTCAGCCTGTCCTCATAGGAGAGGTGCTCCAGCCCTCTGATCATCTTTGTGGCCCTCCTCTGGACCCTCTCCAACAGGTCCACGTCCTTCTTATGTTGGGGGCTCCAGAGTTGGACTCTCTATTCATTAAATAGTTTTCTTTTGGTAATTTTTAAGCAAAGTTTTGAGCTCCATATCAGCACCATGTGTGCATGTGTATGTGTTTGGGCATCTCAGTGTTTGTAGTGGCTGTGAACAGGCAAATGTGTTTGCTTTCGTACACAGACAAACATCTCCCTTCCCATCTTGCATCAGTTAATTCATATGCTAGACTACATTTTTGCAGTTACTTAAGTGTATATCTGAAGCTTAATGCCTTTGTGTCCCCTGAAATCCTTTATAATACTCATTGTTCACCTAAGTAAAACATATTGCTACTAGTTATTTACTATCCCCTGTGCATTTAAAGGAGGGAGTTAAACTCAGACCCAGGGAAAGCAGATACAATTCCATGGTACTCCATGTATTGGTGGCTTTTGTCCCGGGTTGCTCTGGATTCAGTAATTAAGAAATAAGTACTCCAGAAGGAACGCACTCTGGAATGATCTAGTGAAGTAATTTGTGAATGGCTCCATGCTGGATTGTCCTTGCTCAGGCATAGTATTTGGAGAGGCCATGCACCAAAAGAAATTAAGGGTTCTTAGGTTCACGGAACTTAAATAATGTTATAAAAAAAGTCCCTGTTCTGCTATTTTGTGCTGCTGTTTGAACCCCGTAGTGTCTCCAAAAGGAAAGCTATTTTGTTTTCATCATCACTCCTTATATATTGCAACTCTCATCACCATGATACAACAAGACTTCTTTGAGCTCTTAGTTCCAGTGAAGAAACTTAAGAGCTACCTAGAGAAGCAGCTAGCTCTGTTGAAAGTAAACTAAAGCCATTATTTGAATAGCTTGCTTCTGGATCACTCTTTCTGCCCAAGAGCCAAAAGACAAGCTGAAAAAAATACAGGATAACAGCTGACAGGTACAGTGACCTGGTTATGGTGCAAACTGTCGCAAAGGTAATAGATAAACAGACAACAATTCACTAAAAAGGGACTGAAGAGTGATTTGTTTCTTATGCTTGACAAATAAAAGAATGCCAAGAACTCAAACAAGTAGTAAATAAAATTGTTAGACATGGATGGCAATTTATCCACTATCTGGTAAGTATCCACATACTTTTTACATGAAAGGAAGTTAGACTTTAGTATAGGTAAACAGATATGCACAGAAATGATGTTGGCTATGTGGTGTTACAATGCAGCCCCTCAGCAGACTCTTGCATTGATTTTTAATGCATAGATATTATACAAGGCTATATAGATCATTCCTATCCTATATTAGTATGTCACATCTTTATCCTCCAAGAAATGTAAAGCATGATTTAATACTTTTCCCTGAAACAATTTGTCATTCTATTCTGAAACAAAAAACTCTGTAATCTCTGTTTCTATCTAGGGTTAACAGTCCTATTGAACAGAATTACTGAAATGTCATAAGAAAAGCTAGCCTGGAAATATTTTTTACAGTTCTTCAGAAACTTCCACCTTAGTTTTGGAAGTCCAAGCAATGTTGGAGTTTTTATCCATGTTGAGAATTTTTGAAGGTTTTTATTTAAAAAAAAAAAAGGTTCAAATAACTGGAAAATTTTTCCTCTAGTTTTGGGAAGTGTTACCAAAACAGAAAAAAAAAAAAAAAAAGAAAAAAAGAAGATTCTGTGAATTTGGGGTTTAGGTGAATCATTTTACACTGTTGTCCTGCCAATTCCAGAAGGAGTTTTGGTTCTGGTAGTAATGCTCTAAATATATATATATGTTAAACATACACAGACTCCCTGCTGCCATCACATATCATGTGGTTTATTCAAATCTAAAACTGACAAGCAGTAGTACGCACCTTCATATTACATTCCATTTAATGGGCGCCAGTGAGCTGGACACTGTTGTGTCTGTGTCTGCTGTGGCTTTAGCTCCCACAGATAGAAGTAAACAATACCCAAGGCAAACTCTGCAGAGACTGAGCTTCCATCCAGTCGTCTTTAATCTTCAGCCAGTTGGACAGCTTGGGAGTACTTCAAGAATCCATACTGTATGTGAAAGGGAATCCCATACCCTTGTCTTTAATTTTTTTTTTTTCCCCCAGTCATCACAGTCTAGTCTTTGGGAGATCATCTCCCTTTGCTTTCTATATTTGTATATCTCTAGGTTTCATCAGTCATTGGCACTTGTATCATATGTTTCCACATTGGAAGAATACGTGGTAAGAATTCAACACTCAGTACAAATGGATTGCAACTAATTTATGAATAATATGTAAGGCTAAGTTTTAGCCTCCTTTAATTATTACAAGACTGCATAGCAAGTTGTCAACTCGTCTTTCTTTCCAGCTCAGTTGAAACAGTGGTGGACAGCATGATCTGCTCATGTGCGCAAAGCTTGCCAAAGCATAAACCTCTCCCAGCACAGGAACTCTTTTGTCCTTTGTGTTCAAGGTCTTGCAATGTCCTGTGTCCAAACAATAGACAGATCTCAGCATCCATACTCTTTGCAGTCAAAGCCCTTTAGCTGTTTTATTAAGATTTCATAAAAAAAAAAATTCTCATATAACTAATGTTAGATATCTACAAAATATGGATTGCACACATGTGAGCAGATTGGCTTCTCAGTCCATAAAATAATTTCATATTTAGGCTTGCAAATCTGTGTGAGTGTAATCTTTGATCTGTGGGTGGCATTCTGTATTCAAACGTGCAGTACAAATATTATTTATCCTTTCAGTCAAGTCATTTATGACCATCTGACTTCAAAGAAAAGCCAACAAGATGCTGGTTTAAAAATGTAATATTCAGAACATTTTTTTTGTTGTTGTTTTCACAAATCACATTTCATGTTGCCAGGCTCTCTTTCAAATAGATTGTTTTGCAAGTTCTAAACACTTAACAGTTAATTTGTAATATATTCAGAGTACAAAACAATATACACAAGGAACTCTGTCTGATCTCTGCCAGACAACTGAAGAATTGGAATTCTTGCTGAAGTTACAGAGAAAAATTTTGCAAATAACATTTAATAAATTACTGGCTTGTTCTATTAACCCTTTCTTCATCGGTTGTTTAAACTAGCTAAGCTAATGGTTCATATAGTTTTCTCTAAATGGTAATTTTTGCTATAAAGATTGATGCCCTCAAATTATTTTTCAAATTATCAGACTACTTTAGGTATTAAAGAGGCCATTTAAAGTCATGAAGTGACTGACAGCTGTCTACCTTCCATAAAACAAAAACACATTTTGTAGGGAACGGAGTGGCCGACAGCCAGAGCAGCTGGTGAGCCAGGGCGAAGCGGCTGGGTCCGGGCTTGGCTGGGAGGCTTCGGAGAAGGTGCTGCAGGAAGCTGTGTCTGCCGGTGACTCATAAAGTGGAATTCACCTCCCAGAGATACTGATGAATGAATGCCAGAGTGGTATTAGGGCACACAGTACAAGGCTAGGGACGATATGCTCACAACATAGAAAACTGGATACTGACCAGTAGCTGTTAAGATGTACCCCTTGCCTTTTTCAGAAGAATAAGGCCAGTAGCCCAGTGTCCTGGCTGTGCATGTATTTACATTTGTCTATCTAAAATTAGCCTGCAGCACAATAGTCCCTGTCCAAAAGCATTGAGTCCATTGCTTTGGGCTGTTAAACAACGTTAATGTTTCAGGGATAGAGGTGTTCAAGGAGTCAGTGGAATGATACATTTTTGCTTGACCTCTTTGTCTAGACCTTTCCAAAGACCTAACGAGCCTGAGCTCAGCACTGGAGTCACACAGCCACACTTGCTTTTGCAAACCATGTAGTGGAAACGTACTCGTATGTATGTGTAGATTAGATATAGATAAAGACACAAATGATATAGATGAATATAGACATAGACATAGATAAAGATAGATCTATAATTGACAGAGATAGAGGTGTAGTTACAGATAGAGGCAGAAATAGAGGTAGATGTATGCACATAGTTGCACGCACTAATATGCTAGCACGGCCAGAATTCAGAGCTGGATTACCAGGGTCATTGCTCCAGGCTCTGTAGCAGGTATGCAGACATGCCTTGTGTCTGCTTAATACTGGAGCTGCTGTGACAATGAGAATCAGACCTTAAAGTTTATTGAAAACATTACAAAACTCTACAAATAAAATCTAAAAGTCTGCAGCCAATTAATAAAGCTGTGGCTCTGCAGCAACTGTGATTACCGCACTGTACACAAGAGCCATTTCACAGTGATATATGCAACAGAATTTGAATTCTTCTCTTCCGAAAATGAAGGGCCTTGACTAACTGGGAACCTTCAGGAATGGCTGAAAATATTGGCCTCACAACATGCTGGGGAATGGAGCTGATGCACAAATACATCACATCCTGAAACACTATCATTTGCTCTTTGGAAATTTCTTTTAAAAGAGTTTTAAAAGTTTTCAAATTCAATTTTTCTTTTTACACAGATTTTACAACATAAACACATTGGGTATGTTTCCTCATTTAAAAATTTCTGAAAGAGAAACACAACCTCTCTTCAGTAGAATTAGACCTTGGCCCAGCATTGGTTACCCCCAGGGAAAACCCTCTCCCTTAGTGCAGAAGGATTTTCAGTGGGAATGGATGTACTTTTGAAAGTTTTCCAAGGGGAAATTTCCAGCCATGAGTAGAGTTCTGGCAGCTTGTGACAGTTTGGTTTTTTTTTTTAAGAAAAAGGAACTGAAGAGGGATTAGAACATTCCTGGGACAATGCACAGGACAAATCCTGTAGCTTTTCATGCACAAGTTTATGTACTTATCTCCTCTGTCAACAGTAAGTAAACCTCAGACAGCGTAAAATACTGGATAAGAAAATAACACTTTATAGCTGTAAATTAAAATTAGCACTGTATCTAAAAAATGAAATTGGCTAATTGATGCCAAATACATTTGTTAATGGGTATCTAATTTTACCTGATTTGTCTATGTATGATTTACTGCATAACACAATTATCCTTTGTTACCTAAGGCATCCTGGTTTATCTGATTATCTGGCAGCAGTAATCTTTTATCTCCTGAGGTATTGGAACATGACACAGACTGTTCTTGTATTGTGTTAATGTGTAGAATACATACACACCAATCAGTCTTACCTTGCAGGTGCAGCTGTGGGGGGCAAAGCAGAGCCCCTGATGGGAACTCATTAGACACAAGTCTGCTGTCCACACCACTTTCCCTGCTGTGGCAATCAGGGACCACTTCAAGAGTCCTTTTCCTCCTCCTCTTCCTCTTTCCCCTCTGCATGGGCTACATCCTTGTTATCTTAGTGACTAATTCCTACCTACATCTGCTAAACTTAACAAGGAGTCCAGCTAATGGACCCTAGTTTCTGACTAGTGACAAGGAGGGGGCCATCACATCTACTTGACATCCATGTATTACGGGTCCCTGCTTGTTTCCGCTATTGTTACAGTTTATACACGACATTGTTGATGGAGTCGCTAGTGAATATTTACAGTCAACCTCGCTATGACAGCATTCACTCAGGAGTACCAGCCCCTTCAGCAGCAGGATGCACAGTTATAAAGAGCAAAGAGAGGAGGGAGGTATGGGTCCCTGCGAGGCAGCAACAAAGGCTACGAGAGGGGCTGCACGTGCACAGGAAGGGTGGTCCGCAATGATTCGCGCGCTAGGCGCGGATAGGTGCACGGGCGCAGGGGGCGGGTGTGTTCGCGTGCGTAGCAGGTGTACGCGCTTGCGTAGCGGGCGCACGGGTATATATAGCAATGTGGCGCAGCAGTAAATTGAGATCTGACTCCACGGCACCCGTGTCTGTGTCTCTCGCCCCGGGACGGGATCCCGGTAGGGTGGGTTGGTCCGTTGTCGCGCGGCGACACATGTATTTTATTTAGGCTACATAACGGCTTTTTTTTTTTTTTCCCAATGCTATTGCATTGTTCAATGCTGAACTAACTGTGCTAGCATGCAGCCCCTGACTCAGAAGCACAGCAGGCTGAATAGACTTGGCAGGTGAGAGCTAAGACAGGAAACAGAAGAGTAAAGGGACTTGCCCAGCAGACAAGCTGCAGCTCATACTCAGGCTCCTCGACAGGTATGGAGACCTGACCTTTGGATTGCTGTTCTTTGCCTACAAGGTTGGTGCAATACTCCGGAAAGGCTTTCAGACAGCAAGAAACCTGACTAGGCGGTGTTGTCTACTGCTGAAGGAGGGAGCTGCCAAGATGCTGCACCTTGATTTAGCCTTCCCAAGAAGACAGGGTTAGGCTGAATGAGCATGCCTGTGTATGTGTGTTTACCCCAAACTCTGCTGCTTCTGCACATGAGGAGGGACAGGGACAGGGATCGGGGGCAACAGAGGCTGCTGGAAAAGGGCAGGAAGGGTGGCTTGGCACTCCCTGCTTCTACCCCCAGTGGCTAAACTCCCATGGGACTGCTGCTTCCTCTTCCCCTCTGTCTTTTTCTTTGTACCCACACTCCTTCCACCTCTCCTCCAGCCAAACAGTGTTCAAGCATCATGGCAGTATGATGCCATTTCTCTTCCTTTTCGCCTCTCTCTTCCTTCTTTGCCCTGTGAGCTGAATGGGAAGCCCAGGCAGAAGGTAATATGTAGGAAGGGACAGTATGGGAGGGGTGGTGGTAGGTCACGAGATAAGGAAGAGGCCATGGACAGAGGAAGGCTCAGACTGAAGGGCTTGTGCTGCAGATTCAAGGAGAAAAATAGGAAATACCAGAAAAAGAGAGCTCTTCCACAACCCACATGCCCACATGCCTTTGTGGACCACAGCTGTCTCCTCAGTGTCCTCACTCCTACCCATCTCCTCCCTGGGCCACTAACAGAAACCTGAGAGCCTTCATGCAACGGAGAAACCTCCAGTCGTCCCTACTGATTTCATAATTTGTATTTGATAAACATACATAAATAAAAAATATAATGATTAGCACTTTATCATTTGCATTCTGCTGCTGCACCCCTAAGTCACTTTTATTTACCATGACACGCAGCCATGAGGTTTATATTTTCGCCGTAGTCCCTCATCCCCAGAAGTCTTGTACTAGCTGTTAGCGTATAGGAACTAGGTATTACCCTTTAAATGGTCTGTAAGTCCTTTAGTTACCCTTATCCCTGTGTATAATTAAGAAATTTCCAGAATGCTTCCAGGGAACCAGTTTAGTGAAGTATTGCATATTGCCTCCACTATGGCTGGAGGTGTTCGAACTTTTTATCGTGTCATTGGGTACAGAATATGTAACACAATTCGCTTCTAGAAGTTATGGCTACTGCCTTCCCATACTCAAAAATATACACTTGCAAAGACATTTGGTTTCAGTGTTATTTCAGAAAATTCACTATAGTCTTGTATTCAACTTTTCTGAAACACATGCAACCTCAATTTTCTTCATCCAGAATCAGTAAGAAATGCAATTCCCTGCCGCACCTGGAAGTGATCTCTCTTTCTGGTCCAACATTTGTAGTATGTCCAGCTGAGCTGATAATTACGATTGTTAGTGTTGTCATGCTTTCTTAGGATCCTATTTTAATAGAAGGTAATCATAAAACATGCCATTGTTAATTATGCTTATTCTTTAGCCAATTGTGCTGTCACTGAACTGATGTATTAGCAAAAATTTGAGGACCTTTGACAAGCACAGAGTGTCATATACTCAGACATATGCGGGCACTCAATACTGAAAGAAATAATGCCAGATGTGTGTTTGCCCAACAGTATGATTCATGATTACCGAAATCTGTGTGTCGGAAAAAAAAATAGTGCTTTTTAAACCATTTTGATATTATTTTCCATTGTAACACTGCCCTCCTTTCACAGCTTTGACAGAAAGGACCTTCCTATTTCACCTTTCTTAGTTCTTTCTTTTCTTTCAGGTAGAAAGCATCATGTCACAGATGCCATCACTCCAGCTGGAAAATATTCTTCAGACATAACAGGATTCCCCTTAGATGTAATCTGCCAGCCTATACACTTTGAAAGTCAGTAATTTTATTGACTTTAGTCAATAAAGGTACTTAGGTATTTAGTCAGCTCATATTTTACAGTACTTGTAAGCCTTTGTGTGCCCTCATGCAAACTTTGCTCTCAGACACATTGCTTCCATAAAGTTATTTGTAACATTATATCATAGCTGCAGAAATGTGAAATTGTGTACTTTTATATGTTTTCTATTAAAGTAAAATAAAAGAAGACTTTTCTCCTAAGAAAATGCCTTTCATAGGGAATAACTTCTAAAAGGGTTTTACACTCAGAGAAAAACAAACAAACAAACAAAAAACACAACACAAAAACAACCAAACACCTGGTTACTCCTGGTTGAAGAATCTGTTCAGGGTACAGTGGGATTTCTGTGATTGCTGCTTGCAAAGGGCATTGCACAGATGGACATTTCCACAGCTAGGCCTCCTCACAGCCAAATCCTCATGCAGGGAGCAATGGACAATGTTGCAGTCCTATGCTGTGGAACTGACCTTCTAGAGTTTGTCAGCACCACTCTACCTTTTGCACAGCTGCAGTCCCCTCCTCTGCCTATGACCATGACCCGTGCTTGTGAAAAACTCATGCTGTTGGTGCAAGATAAGTGAAACAGAGCATCCTCTGTGAGAGGGTGAAGACAAGGCAAGCTCTCTTGATAACAACATGCAATCCTAATAAGAAACGCTAATGAGCATATTCCTGCCTTCACCATGATCTCAGGCATTTCCAGGCTTTGTGTCAGCAGCCTTACACTCAAATGCCATACCTTGTTCCACAAGGATCTCAAGAGCACCTAAGAGATGAAGGATATCTCTTGGATATATTTTCTATACAGAAATAGATGCGGTTCTCAGGCACTTGTCTACCCTTGTCCTTACAATAGGATACATATTTTTTTTTCTATGCACAGTAGTTTTCCTTCTTTTATTAGTTCACCATACTTCCTGCCAGGTGTCTTGCTTTCCACAGGTTTAGGCTTGTTTTATTTTACAGCTGAGACTATTTAAATTAATATCTCTGTGGAGATATTCAAAACCTGAGTGGACATGTGGCTGGGCCACCTGCTCCAGCTGACCCCGCTAGAGCTGGGAGTGGGTTAGATGATCTTGGAGGTTCCTTCTAACCTCAGCGATTCTGAATTCTGTGAAATAGAAGCCAATATAAGTTTTCCTGCCATACATAAATGAAATTTTTATTTCCCGCACTTCAGAGAATTCTTATAACCAACTTAGAGGAAAATAGAAAATAGCATTTAGCACTTGCCTTAAGATTTGCAATCTCCCACAAGCACTTAATGACATGGATGATGATGACACATTTCAGGTCATGTATGTTTGAAGAATATCAAAGGATTTTTTTTGGCATATAACTCTGCTCCTTCATTTTCACCCTCACTTATTATGCTCCATGACTATATAAGAGAGAAACTGTCTTGACAATATGCATAACACCACTGAAGAGTGTAAACAAAGTTTCCTGCAATTGTTCGACGTTGTCTCCTCATCTTTTCAGCTTGTCATAAAAATGAGTGACCTGATTTAGAATCAGCAGAGTTCTCAGATAAAACAACTTTTTCTGAGCCGAAGAGAGCCAATACCTGATAAATACCAACTCTGAAAGGCTGTATTATAAAGGAGGAAAGTATCTTTGAGTGAGATTTGGTGCACACACCTACTAAAATAGACATCATGCGCCCCAGGCACTGTCTGCTTTGGGATTGAGGAGGAATTTCATACTCCCCTATTGTGCAAGGAGGTCTCCATTAAGAGTTTTGCAATCTGTTTTGAAAAGGTAAAGGATAGATTGTGTCCATTTGAATGCTGCTCAAATTCTCCTGTCCCAAACTGCCACCAGAGCAGAAAGAAAATCTTAGTATTCTACATAAGCCACTATAACAAACAGTAGCAAGCTGGCTAATCAGATTTTAGCACAGCTAGTATTTTTCAGGGGGCATATTTTTTCCTGCTCAGAATGGGGTTTATTGTGCTAGGTAGCATAGTCACCTGCTATTTCTCATCTGTGCACCATTGGCACGAACACCTGAGTATTAATATTTACTCCAACTTTTAGAAAAGGTAAGCCTGAGGTTGTATATCATTCTACCTGGCATTCAAATTATATGTAATTCATCTTTTGGAATGTTTTACTTAAATGCATGCAAGTATCTGGAGACTTGACGCCTAAGGCCCTATTGTCCAAGCATATGTAGTGTGAAGTTAAATACTTCTTTGTTTAGTTATTAGTTTCTTCTCAGCTGCTGCAAGAACATCTGTTACAGGCTGCAAGCCATTCCAGCACACAGAAATAGCCTTTCACTTCCCTGTCTTCCCAACACTCTTCTTTTTACTGCCTTCTGAAAAAGAAATATTAATTCCTTACATTACAGGAGTGAAACAAAAAATGGCATAGGTGTTTTCAAAGCACAGGAAAAGACAATGCTGCAGAGAATATATTGTCCAAGAAATACACGGAACCTGTGAGAGAAAAGGGTGTAACATGGAAAGAGAGTGCAAAGAGTAACCGCATACCTTATTGGTTAGAATATGGTTTGTTGTTAATTAAAGAGATGTGACTAAGCTCCTTTCCTGTTACAGAACAAGCTTTAAGACTCTGGTTGACTGTATATGGAAAACAGATTGGAAAGCTGGTCTTGCAGAAATTTACTCAGCGCTACTGTCTTCAAAAGAGCAGAAGCCAGAGATTAGAAATCAGAAAGTAAAAAAAAAAAAGAGCCAGACAATTTCACTGAAGCCATTATCTGGTTATATTTTTATTTAAAAATAATGAAAACATGTTTTAAAGTAGAATTTTGAATAACAGTGCCTAGCTGTATCAGGCAATTAGATGTCAGGAACTTGAATGCCATGGTGGAAGCCAGTTTATGCCGCAAAATCTAACAATTAAATGAATAAGTAAACAAAACGAATAGTTACACTGTAGGTGTAGGGCTTGCTTAGCAAAATATAGCAGGTCTTGCCAGACTGGGAACTGACACACCTGCTATTTGTGGACCTGCCTACCTGATCTTAGTATGGGTAACGGAGAATCCAAATCACTACATCAATGCAGAGCTAAAATCAGGATGAACTCTCCTGGATTTTGAACCATTGTCCTTTCTGCATTTTGCTTTGATGACTCTGGATTGCTAGTTCCCTTTCCTGATTCTTATACCACAGTAAACGTACATCAACTTTCAGATGAGTTTTTACCAGTAGTACAGAAAGCTATTCTCCTAAGTAAGTACTGGGAAATTCTCTCATAGAAGAAAATTTCTAACATACATTCACTGTATAAAATTAATATTTTGTAATTCATTTTTGGTGCTATATTAAATTCAACTTTTAAGGAAGTGCTAAGTTCTGGTCATAATGTGCTTAATTAGGATGTTATCTAATGTGTCCTTGTTTTAAGACATATTCAGATACAGAAAGTTTCAAGAAAGTTTAATGTGTATATATATATATATAAATATTCTCTGTAACTGTACATGATGCCTTCCATAAACTTCACTTGAAAGTAAAGTGTAGTTTGAGTAGAAGTGATTCAACCCTTCTATTTTTTTCATTAGTCAACATAAAATTCCCCAGAAAGTTGGTGATATCTGTGAAATCAGTGCTAAACTTTTATCATGCCAATATTACTCTGTCAACTTGAAGAGTTAATGCAACTTCCTGAAAATAATTTAAGAAAAATGTGATAAAACATGGGAATGTCTGACCGTAGAAACCTGAGATTTGCTCATATACAAACCAAAATGTACCAGAAAACAGCCACTGAAACATTTTTCCAATTGTCTGTAAAAGGAGAACTCTAAAGACCTACAGCAGGAATATAGATGCACGCTCTGGGGACATTTCTGGCTTTCAGGTTCTTGCTTTTCTGCTGCCAAAGACCAAAGCCAAACATATTGTTAAGGATTTAAGACACATTTTCATCAGTAAAATATCTTATAAAATAGATCCCCAAAACATTGAATGTCTGCCAAAATGTCATTTTTTAATGTCCTCATTGAACAATGAAATATTTATGTTAATAAAGTCTTGTTATCATAAATTAGTGTTATGGAAACCACCATTCACAGTTTTTAATTAGCAGTAAGCATTGCAATTAAAAATAAGGAGACTCTACTCTCTTCCTTCTTTAAGTTCTCTCATCAGATATCAATGCTCTGCAGAACAAAAACTTTGCAGTGATATATTGCAGCAGGAATGCATGACACTGATTCTGATTTTGTTTTTTCCAAAGTTATTTATAAGTAATCTGTATTACCCTGTTGCTTGACCAGAGTCCAATTTGGTGCTGTAACACTGTAATTGCAACTAATCACAGTTTAGGAAAGGTGCTGATCCTATGCATAATTTTCACTTCCAGACTTCAAAAGCACATGTAATTGCATTAACTTAAGCAGTTCTTTCACATCGTTAATGCATAGGAATGGTTTACAGTCTAAATGCTAGTGTTAAATTTCTTTGCATGCAAAAGGTACAAGCTATCACTCTAACATTAACAAGTGCTCATTTCCAGCATCAGTAGGTTAAACGGTAAAAGTTTAACACATGGAGAAGCTTTCATCCTGCAGCATGGAGACCTAAATGATATTGCATTACCACTCCTGACCTGGCAACTGAGCTTGAAGCAAGGCCTGGCACTGAAGCTTGCTTTGAGAGCAAGCAGTGTTCCAGATTACTATTTCCTATTTTGGACTTAAATTTAATCCACTTGCAACTGATGTTGAATGTGGCAGATAATATCCTGGATATCTAATTTATATTTGATTATTTAAGATGACATTTTACAAATGGGCTCAGTGCTGGAATAACCTCTCTCCCATTGAAGTCATTGCCAAAATTGGAAGACGTTGAAAAAAACCCCCACCCCCACTAGCCATTGAAATATCTGATGAAGAAACAGGGAGCCAGATGCAATATTTGTGCTGCTACTCAAATGCACTGACTTTTAGAACTTTCTTTAAGAGCTTGGATACCTCACATGGCTCCCTGTTGAAACAGCACACAATAGCAGGTGCGAAGTACACATTTTCAACTGAGACAGTTGTTATTTGTTATTTCCCTCTTCCTCCTCTAGATACCAAGTATCTGGAACTGTGTCAGATATCCTATAAATAAGGAAGGCCTCTACTGTGAAAAAAAACAGAGTCTGAATTTAATGCAAGTTGGCAGATAAGCAGAAGGAATGGTGACAGGAAAGAAGCAGGGAAAGAACAAAGAGAAGATCCTGTAGTAATTTGCCTAAGCACACCACTGAAATGATACATATTTTTCCTGAAAGAGAAAGCTATTTCATTTTACTCTAGCCTCCCTTTCATCCACTTTTCTCTCATGCAATATCAGAAGCAATATTTTTTGATCTTTAAATGGTGTGATTTCAGTCAAGCTATTCCAAAAATAAAGTCCTCCTTGGAAAAGGATGGAGAGAAATGTGCATTATAAAGACAAGAAAAGTCAGATGTCACTTGTTAAGCATATGGATTGAGAAGAGTGAAATGAAGATCCAGATGCTTAGAGAAGTATCAGGGTACTCAATCTTCCAGCATGACATACTCAGTCTTGTCACAGAATAGACTAATATAATAGTTTGAGTTGGAAGGGACATTTAAGGGCCATCTAGTCCAACCCCCATACAAGAAGCAGGGACTTCACCACCCTCACTGTAAAAATTTTTTTTCCTTATATCCAGTCTGAATATACCTCCTTCTAGTTTAAAACCATTACCCATTGTCCTATGCCCTTCTCCTCGTCTTTCTTATAAGCCCCCTTTAGGTACTGGAAGGCTGCCATAAGGACTCCCTGGAGCCTTCTCTTCTCCAGAATGAACAACCCCAACTCTCTCAGCCTGTCCTCATAGTAGAGGTGCTCCAGCCCTCGGATCATTTACATGGCCTTCATGGCCTTCATCCTGCAAATAGTTGTTAAGTGTCCTTATGCTCATGTAGCCCTCAGATTCCACAAGGGTGTGAGAATAAGACAGCCTTGCAGACACACTTTTAAGGTAGCTCTCCTTTGAACTAGAAATCTATCTAGTTTTGACATCAGGAAATTTTAGTAATACCCCTAGCTGTTTCCCATGGTGAGTTGGCCTCATCAAGCAAAATAATTGCCCTATATTGAGTTAAATAAAGCAGCACAGTGCATGGGTATCAGAACTTATTCTCCTTTCTTTGCCAAGCTGAAGACCCTGATACAATCAGGTCAATGGAGCACTGAATCTCTCCTGTCACCTTCCAATAGTGAGAGATAGTTGAAGTCAAGATTGGGCATTAGACCCATCTCCTTAGGAACAGATGTTAACGGGGTCATTTTTCACAATATCATAGCAGATTCAACAACATGACTTCATGGACTAGGTGCTCTGCCCCTGCCAGGTCCCACTGCTCTGCAGCAGAGAGCCATGCCAGCGGATGAGTGCTAGTGGAGAGTAGCTCTGCTCACTGATGCCAGCCCTGGCCCTGGCCCATCCGCGACTCTGCAGAGGGCTCAGGAAGAACCTGTGATGTATCTGCCAGTGTTCTGGAAGTGTGAAGCTTTCCTGGCAGGGAACATGTCCTACGAGCCATTTCCGGGCAGATGGCATTCGCATTGTGCAGCGTGAGTGATGCAAGGCAAACCTGGCCAGTTAGAGCATCTGTTCCAGTGCATTTTACCAACAGTACATCAAAAGTCACACTACTACAATAAAAAACACACCAGTCAGCTCCTCAGTGGGTAGAGCTGCAGTGATTCACACCAAGTTGATAATCTGGTCCACTGAGTATTTAACCCACACAGCTGTGGGAACAGCAATGTTATACATATATACTCATATGCCTATAAATGCTAATCCATTTGCAAGATTCAGGCCTGCTTGTGAACTAAGTGCTGCTCCTTGCATCACTATATGCATCAGATACTCAAACATAATAATGATGGGAACAGATGTGGAAATATAGAGATAGAACTGGAATCTGGTGAGTGGGCTGCCTCTCATAGTGCCATGCCGGAAAAGAGAAAAAAAAAAAAAATCAAAAGAAATAGAAAAGATCCTTGTCATTTAAAAGAGACCACAATTTCTTCTTAATTGTTTGTTATTTTTTTTTTTGTTAGTATTCTCATTCTCTACGCAGGCCTTAAAAACAAAAAATGCTTTAGGAACACAAAGCTCTCACTGTCTGCTGAAATGGCAAAGTTAGTTGCAGCCAAAGTAAAATTTCAAGATTTCCACTTTGAAGTGGAACTTGGAGTTAATGGGCTGGGCATGCCCTGATACATAATACACAGCAACATACCTTGGTTGAATCATAGAAGCTAGAGATGGAAAAGACCTATTAGGTCATCTTTTCCATCTCCCTGCCAATGTAGGATTATTCTCTGCCAATTCAGGATTATTCTCGAATGTTTTCTAGTCTAGCTTTAAATGACTCAGGCTGTGGGGCTTCCACCGCTTCCCCTGGGAGGCTGTTCCACAGGCTAATCGACTTTGCTGTTAGGAAAATTTTCCTGATATGCAGCCTGAATATTACTTTGTTCCATTGGATCCTAGTTCTTGTTATAAGTGTATAACACTACCCTAGGTAATTTGTCTCCCTGCGGGGTGTTTATGACCTTCAAATACTTTGAGATGGCTTCAAAATCCACCTTAGGATGGATCTTAACTAGCATTATACACTACTGCTGTCATACATAATATATGTGTAGCATCAATTATATGATCATACTTAAAACACATTCATATTTTCACCGTTGTGCTTCAGGATCCTCCAATGAGGAACACATATTGCACCGCTTAGTAAACCCAAACTTGCTTCCTGCTCTTTGACAGCAATTGTTCCCTAAATGATTGAAAAGCACCTACAGCTTGAAAAGTGCCTGAAGCTACTTGATCACGCAGTGCTGACTTCCACCTGTGAAATCACAATATGTGATGGGCTAAATTAACACAAGTACTTTCAGTATTGCCTTTTCCATACATTTTCCACATGGACAATTCAGAGTGAGCAGCTGATGGGGAGGTAGGGGATCTCACTGGGGACGGGAAAAGAGGGGGGCAAATGCAAATCGCTCTGCATGTGTGGTCCCTGAAAGTGTGGAGACACCCTGGTTTAGATGAGTTTGGATTTAAAATGCATCATGTATGATTAAAGCTCTCAGGGCACAGTGTGGGCCAGTGGCTCCCTAGGGCTGGAGCACGGGGACCAGAAGGGCTTCCCACAGGCAGGGTCTTGCAACCAGGGCCATCCCACCACCCTCAGCTGAGCAGCACGGCAGTACAGGACTGGAATGGTAAGCTTCATTTACCAGTGCCTACTGCAAAATGTGTCAAGACATTGCTCTTAAGTTATACAGCTGAGTATATTTTAAAGACCTCCCTATCTGTGCTGATCCCCTCAGAGGGATGTGAATGACCTGCTGATCTGTAAAAACCAGACCTCTTTAGCACCTACTGCAGTGTGTATTTTAGTCCTAGACTCTCTCTGCACTTCTTTGCGTGCTGGCCAAAGCACGGCTGTGTTACCTATAGCTGACCTCTTCCACCAATTTTTTCTATTGTGATGTAACCATGAAGGCAATTGTGAGAAAATCTTGATCTTCACTGAAGGAGATACAGAGATTTCTTATCCTGAGCAAAATTTCCAAAGTTGTTTTTCAATAAAAACTTGTCTTTTAATCTTTGTTACTACAGTGATCATTAGCAATTGTAGGGGCAAGATGCTGACGCCTCAGACATCATCCATTTATACATGAAACATCCTCGAATTTTAAATGTACTGCTTGATTCAGAGTCAAGTGTTTTGAGCAAAAGAACTTATTTAGTCACAAATTAATGCTAAAACTTTTAAATACATAAAAGCCAGCAGAACTAGAAGACATATTTAATGAGGGACCTTCTTAAGATTCATTGGGCTACCACAATATTTCATCTTTGCTACACACACACTCATGAGCATGAATAATTTTGAAAACTAAAAGCTGTTTAGCTCAAAATTTTATTAACAACAAGAGGTGGAAAACCAAATGAAAGACATTTCTTTAGATGTCAAGCAGAAACAATTTCATAAAATAATGTTGCAGGAGCAGTAAAAAAGCCCCACAAAACAAATCAGAGAACTTGAGAAGTGTCATAGTTCAGCCTATGTACTTGCATGCATGAAACATCTGCTTTTGCTGTGTGATTGCTCCTAGCTGCTCCACAGAGGTCAATAACTCACTGACATTTAGTTGTATGTGTGCTCAGGGTCCATAAAACACATGTACAGACCTTTTACACGCTTCTAGCACTTTTGGACCATCTATCCCAAGACCATCTGTCTCATCAAGAACATTTGATGTACTGCATAGTCACTTTGAAAACCACATTGCCTTTCCCATAGGTTTATATTGCAGCTTGTTAAGGACTAGATGAGTAACAAAGAATAGTTCCCTCTGAAATCACAATGGTCTTGGGTAAAATCATCTTGTGCTGGTTTTTGGGTCCTGCTCTGGCTGTTTCCCTTTCCCCTGCCCCCAAATCCTAGTAGAGGGCATTTTCTGTATGGGACTGAAGGGCAGCTAAGGAGAAGAGCCAGATCTGTATCACAGTGTTACCCCTGACCTGCGACTGGAACCACTCAAACAGCTGCAGTAAGCCTTGACAAGATCGACTCATGGCAGGCACCACAGCGAGGGCACCCTCACCAGCTTCCAGATGGATGAAAAACGGAAAACCACCCACAAACATAATTTTCAACTTTCCAAAAAATGTTCTTGCTGTTTCTATTCATATCCATTTTGCTGCATTCAGGCTCAGCATGCAGATCAGACTGGTTAATTAGTAAATGAATTATCTGCCAGATGCACTGTCTAAAAACTCGTTAGTGTGGCAGTCATAACTATGAGAGCCGGTGGAGTCCAGTGGGGTGTAAGAGTACTGGTCAGCTGCTTTCTCTGTACTCCACCTCCTTTTTACTTTACAGTTTGACTTGCACCCTACAATTTCTAGCCTCTTCAGAGGTCTCTAGAATTGACACAGTATCATTCCTGTTATTTTTAATGTCAATAGTAAAAATTACCTCAAGCAGAGAGAGCATTGCTGGATTAGACACTCGTATTCCTGAAGTCAATACCTTTTGGAAGATGGTGTAATCTGAACAGACAACACCTTCAGGAAATGTAGCCATTTTAACTCTGAAGGATTGACCTAGACAGCAGTTACCTTCACTTTGCAAACACTTTTAGACATATACTTAAAAGCATATTACTAAGGAATTAATTCACTGGCTAGACAATGATGGTTCATGGGAATGCAAAAGATCAGAGCTGTTTTGTGAGAGTCAAATTAAAAATGGGAGGCATTATTTTCTGGCCTTCTATTAGTATATAAATGCACTTAATTATTTTATTCCTTAAGCCAAACAATATGTACAGCAATGTTTTGAAATACAGAGTGAAGGGAGTAGCACAAATTATTTCAATATATTACATGTGTGTGATATGGATAACAGCTAAGTTAAAGTTGCTTTGTGAAGATAAACCCTTCTGGTTCTTTCTTTATCCCTGTGATGAAACTTTAAAGAACATTAACATTTTATAAAGAGACCAGTACAACTACAAAGACTTTGGAGGACCCTATTTTTTTATCTGGATTAAATGCTTTAAGTACACCAACCATCTATTCTTAATGTTTTTTGCATATATGGTAATGCAGCCAGACCACACAAAGCTGTGGAGTTATAAGGGGAAACATCTGGCCCTTCCTTTCCCTGTACCAGCTTCCCCTGTGCAGGGCTGACACAGCTTCTGCAGAGCTCCATCACCAGCTCCCTGTGGCAGGTGGGTGAAAGGGGAAGGCAAGATGGAGAAACAGGTTGTGCTGTGGCAGCAGCGGTCACTTGGGACAAGCATATGCTGAGATGAGGCTGTTCTTGGCCCAGTAAAGCTCTTTCCTAGCACACTGGGTGGACCATGACTGACTCTAGGGTGCTTCTGTCTTTAAAAATGCTCCAGAAGCACTAGAGAAACTCATTTTCCCTAGTACTGCAAGAGCCACTTCTGAGCCGAATGCTGCAGGTATAGGAAGAGAGCGCACAAGTCACAGAAGAGAAAGTGGCCCAAACAGCATAATGCCAGTTACTAATACCCTTACTCATAGTCAGTAGCATTCTGCTTCATAAGCTGTCCCTTGTGGCACTTCTAATTTAGTTCTCAGAGGAAGGTTTTATTAAGTCAGAATATCAGGGGATGATCTTAGTGTTGAAGACTTCAATTAGGCAATCAGTGAAAATCCAAGGACCATCAAGGCTGAGAGAGCTAGATCTTGTGTCTCTGTTTTCTTCAATGAAATGTGGTTTAAGGCCTTCAGGGACAGTTCATGCATTTTTACTGATTGGTGTGCGAAGCCAGCTGAACTGAGTCCCTCCCGCTTGTGCAGCAGTAGAGCTGAAGAAACTGAAGAAGCAGAGCTGGGAAGACTTTGTAATTGCTTGTTTATGGAAAAGAATAGATATTAAAAGGTGCAATTAAAAGGAAAATATCTAATGTCAAATCAATTAAACTCATAGGCATCCCTAACAACTGCGTTAAAGGCATTACTATTCAGTGCAAAAACAAATGGTACTAGATTAAGTGTTGGGCACTCACATTTCAAATTATGTTAGTAATCTGGATTTCTCATTATAGAATTTATGCCAGAATAAAACTCTTGCCAAGGATGATTTAACTGTTCACAGTGTCAAACTGACCTTGTGGCTCATAGAACAAGAGCATTAATTGCAATTTCATTGTGTTTCATGACAAATTAAAAACTGGGCAGTATTTCAAACTATAAGCTCAAACTATAATGAAAATCTTCTCTTCTTCCATTGAAATCAAAGGTATTTCTCCAATGATAAGGTAAGACTTGCTCAGAGAAAGGATGTCATTATCTTCCCAGTGCTTTCTGCAGTTCTGCTTTCCCAGCATCCAATTACAATGTAAATATTTGCTTTTCTTATCAGTTCTCTGCTGGAGCACACAAGGTCTTAACAAGACTTTCAAAGTGGCAGAAAAGAGTAATGATGGCATAGTTGAAAGAGGAGGATAGGAAGATATAACTGTACTATTTTATTTATTGTGTTTCATTATACTGTACACAAGAATGAAATAAACCAATGTTTAACTCATCCAACAGAATAACCAAGTGCAACAGACATAGGTGAATATGTGCCTTAGACCCACAGGTATTTACAAATTTTAAATCTTTAAAAAAATCCTTATTTACTACAATATTTATTTATGTTAAATCTACATCTTTAAAAATTTGCCTAAAACCCCTTTATAACAAATATTCTAGAGATGGTAGTAGAAAAGCCTTGTATAATCTCATTGTGCTGAAAAAAGTACATAGTGAATGTTATTGCAACTTCTTATTTGCAGTTTCCCTCCTGTAGGCTGCTAGACTGTGCTCTGCGATTATTCCTAAAAAGTTTGCAAAATGCTATGGAAACATTTTGATATTTATAGCTTATGATTAATGCTTTATTTGCTGGTAAAGTTTATTTGGTGCCAAGTCTCCATTATTGGATTTAGCTCCCATTGCTTACATAGAGTTTAAATAACAATGTACACCAACAACTGTTTTTAAGCTTAAGATCAAATTGAATATGAATGTACGGTCCTGCAATTAATAAAGGACTTTGCATGTTGCTATTTTCCTTCACCGTCATCAGCAACTGCTACTGCAGGACACATTAGTGCAATATGGCTTTTTGATAGGCAAATGCAGTGTCTGCTCCAGATTCTGTACAGATATGATCCTACACAAATTAATTATTTCAACAGTAGAGAATATGGTTAGAAAATCTGAGGGATAAAACCTGTGACCCTTCAAAAGCAAGAGAGATTTCTGACTACTTTCGATGAGATAGCTCAAGTGAAAACAGAGAAAGCATTTCAGATTTTTAAGGAAACCATAGAAGCTGTTAACAGAAAACCCTCTCAGGTCACCCGCTATATCCATTCAAGATTCTCCTTTACAGAATAGTAGCATTACAGTAACAACAGCAGTAATAAATGTATTCTTTCTAGAATGCTAAGAATATAAAAGTGCTTTGCAACTAAATCATGACTGAGCCATGGCTGAGTGCAATATGTGTCCTTGGCATGTTCTTTTGTGATTTCGCACCAGTCAAGATTACCCAAGTTTTTCTTCCACAAGGGTGCCAAATGTCACTGTGCCCATGGCAAAGTGCAGAGAAGAAAGGTGGGAGAGAAGGGCACTCTCTTTAGCAGAGCCTGTTGTGATAAGACAAGGGGTAATGGTTTTAAAATAGGAGAAAGTAGATCTAGACTAGATATAAGGAAAATAATTTTTACAGTGAGGGTGGTGGAACACTGGAACAGGTTACCCAGAGAGGTGGTGAATGCCCCATCCCTGGAGATATTCAAGGCCAGGTTGCACGGGACTCATGGGACTCTGAGCACCCTTATCTAGCTGGAGATGTCCCCGCTTCTTGCAAGGGGGTTGGACTAGATGACCTTTAAGCGTCCCTTCCAACGCAAATCATTCTATGATTCTATGATTCTATGAAGCAGAGAGCAAGAGGTGAAGGATGGGCAGATCTCAGAGTGGGGAGTTATCAGTTGCTAGATGATTGACACTGACCTATTCTGAATTCAGTTCTGGCTTAAATAGCCTCAGAATATGTCATCATATTACTGATGTTAGTTTTTTCTTATTCTCACTGCATAGGACCTTATTTGATCATTGTTTCCATCAGCATGTCTTTAAGGACAATGGTGTTCCAAACAGCATCTTCATCCTGTGCTGATGCCAGATTCTGCACCCGGAGAATTTCTATTTCTCTTCTAAAGACCTCTTCTCTTTCTCTTTTCTCACCAAAGAGGGTGAGAAAAATGTGGAAAAGATAACATTTGATGCAGTCGGACCTGCAGTAAGTGAATTGTATTCCACTGTAAGTGAAAGGAATTATACCACAGTCCACAAGAGATGTGGCTCAGAAAAACTCTAAAGGAATTATTCCACAGCCCAGCAAGAGATGTGGCTCAGAAAAACTCTAAACTAACTGCATAAATCTGCCTCCAAAAGATTTGTCCATATCCTTTGCTGCTCCTCCGATGCATTTTCTGCAGTTCTTGACTCTGCAGGATGCTCCTTCCTCTACCCTTGTTTGCTTAGAGTCGGACTCAGCTGTATTCACTTGTGTGAAGGGGTTTCAATCTGCATGGTCCCTTGTGGGTCACTGGACTCATCTCCTCCTTTGCTGACTTGTACTTCTGGCATCATTATTTCTTTGTCCTCATATTCCTGAAACCAAACAGTGTCAGGGATCGGGTAGTGATTTATAGAAGTATATATATAGGTGTTGAATAAGACAAATACAGGGACAGTAGAAGAATTACTTCTCACTTCATAGGTTCATCAGAGGTTAGAGGTTCATCATGCTTAAATAATCCATTCAAGAAGATCTCCACATGGCATTGCTTTCTATTAGTTTTATTCTTTTGGGCCTGGTTTGTTTTAATGGTAGTGAGTAAAGAGGAGGTTAAATAACAAATTTATTATTTCAGGCAAATGAATTGAGATGGGAGGAGAGGTGAACAATTGATGCAAGAGGCTTCCAGAGCCAGTAGTCTTCAACAAACCTAACAAATACTGCAGATTGTCCAACTTTGTTGCATTTATGTTTTCCATTTTTCAGTCATAGCACGAGATAGGTTCTCTGTTGCTATCCTTACAAGAAAGACAGGGATGTGCTGTAGTACGTTAAGGGAAGGCCATCAAGATGACCAGCAGTCTGAAACACATGACATAGGAGAAGAGGCTGACAGCTGCATTCTCTCAGTCTTATTAGGAAAAGGGTGACTGAATATCTTACTGCGCTATTCAGCTACGAAACAGGACAAGGTGGAGGTCAACTCTTCCCACAGAAGCACAGTGACAGCTTGAGAGTCACAAGCTGCAAGAAGGGAATTCTGACCAGATAGCTACCGTAGCTATGTTAGTTAGAATAATTCTTGGTGCAATTCATTAATAAATAGATATGACTAGAAATTAAAATTATTTCATATTCTTATAGTTACACATTGTTGAAAGCCAGTTTGGCGACAAAGAACTTAAAGTTACACTTAAACACTGATTTTCATATCTGTTTTCTTGACACCACTGTAGATGTGGTCTAGGAATCCAGTGGAGAGTAAGAAAAATAGCAACTGTTTTTTATTAAGAGCAAAAGATTAAATCAATCCATTGGACCTGAAACTGCATGAGTAGGTGAGGCAACATTCCAGTTCATCTTAGTTCCAAAATACGCCTTCTCACACTGAAGCTCCACAGCAGGATATGAAATCACGAACATCACATCATCAGAACAAATGCTCATTGCAAGATCATGAAGGCAGGACACCATAAATCAATGGCTTCTGAGAGCTGCTGGGTTTGGACTTTTCTAAAGACAAACGAATTTTTTTTTTTATGGCCTGTCATTGTAAAATGAACCCAAAATAAAGAAAACAAAAATACAGCCGTGCAGAAACCGTAACTGAATAAGTAGAACTGGCTAAAAAGCAAAAAGTCCCCCTCAAAAGGCTCCTGCAAATGGGCCTTAATTCAATAAAACACTGAATCATGGGCTTAGTTTTAAGTGTAATTCCACCTCAATTTACAAAGAATTTAAATACTTGATTAAACTTAAATAACGATGTATGTGTTTTGCTGCTCTGGACATATTCATTTACATTTTTAATTAATCCAGTTCAGCCTTGATCACATCTGTCTGTGTGCTTTCTTGCAATGCACATGCACACAAATGAATGTCTAGCCATGCAAGTTGACTCAAAAGGCTTCTGAAATTATACAAGTGGGTATTTTCTACACTTAGTTTTTTAATATATTAATAACTGGATATGTTTATGCAGCACACTTTGGGAATTGAAAAATGTGGTGTCTCCCAGTGGCCTAATAGCAACAGAGCTCTAATTTTAAATAAAACTAGTTAATATAGAAAAAGTAACAGCAAAGTGCTTGAAAAGCCTGTGATGTGCTGTTGGGTATCCTACTGGCATAAAAAAAAAAAGAGCCCAATATAAGAAGAAGGTGTTCTGCTGTGAAATGATTCACTCGGCTCTTGCCATCAATTATTTTGGCCAAGATGACTGGTTGTTTGGCATCGTTGCGTGTTGTATAGATTCTCAGTGGAAGGTGCCAAACTCTTCTTATTTTAGCATTATTAGTGCTGTTACTGTTCTTCTTTTGTTATGCAGGACTTTGTTGTTGGTTTCAAAACATTTGATGCTGGGTGTGGTAAGCAGAAGCCCTCATCCTGGGAAAGAGAGTTCTCAGTTTCCAGAAGTGGTTGTTATTTTTTCTTTTCCCCTGGTTGCACGAGGACCGTTCTGCTGCCTGAGTGCTCAAGATTGCTGCGCGCAGCATCAGGAGGGTATCCTGGACAATCCAATTCCTGCCTGGCTCTGCTTCTTCGGTTGTTGTTGTTTGTGTTGCTTAGGGTACCAAGCCATTTCTGCTGCGGCTTTTCCTTTCCTGTGCTTCTCTAAATTCTGCTACTACCCCCTGCTGTAATCTTATACATACAAACGAAACGAATTGCTGTTGGATGAGCCAAATGAGCCTGCTGGTGAGCATGCAGGGCAATACTTCCCTAGAAACATTCTCTGTAAACTGAAACCACCTAAACAGCACCAACAAAATCTTTGCACCTATTCTGACATACAGACCTATATTTTTTTTTTTTAGCAGAGATGTAAGCAAAGAAAAAGTTTCCTTGAGATAATGGATTTTTAATTAAATAGATCAGTCTTCAGGCTGCCAGTTTTTCTCAGCTGGTAATGAATCCTCAAATCTCAAAGACTTTTTTTGAAAATGTACAGACAGAAATATGAACAGATGAGAACATATGCAAGTTTGCATAATTGTTTATTTCTAATTTACACAAACATTCTCATATGGATAGGCGCCCTTGAAACTTAACACTGAATTTCAAACGCCCCATTTAAGCTTAAACATTCTTCATCCAAAAAAAAAAAAGTCATAGGTGAGAAGTTGGCACTGATTTCAATAGAATAGGTAATTTATACCAGGTGAAGGTCAGGTTTTAAATTTCTTAGCCTCTACTGTTTCTTATAACTACAACTCTGAGTAGATGGTAGAGTAGTACATCTCCCCAGGAACCAAAGGATGATGGATGGTGTTTCTGTGGGATATACTCCCTCTCTGAGCTATAAAGCATATAAAAGGAGTGCTGCACCACTTTTTTAGGAACCTGGAGGACTTCTCTTTTTCCTGGTGTTTTGTGTATGCAGAAGGCATCTGTCATTACTAATGGAAAAATTCTCACTTACTTCACTATTCAGTAGGTCACCTTTAAGACATCTGTGTAGTTTCATGAGATCATTCCAAAAATCAGGGATAAATTGGTCCTCTTTTTTTTCCCATTCGAAAGATGACAAGAAAACGTCTTTTTGCAAAAAAAGTTTGCATTAAACTAGAATTGAATTAAAGAAACTACAGCATTACAAAGCAGTCTATGCAAATCATACTCTAACTTACTTTTGAGGGTTTGGGCTATTTTAGCTCAAAGGATACCTACAGAGACATTCTAGGGAAAGTCCTAAGAAAGACAATTTTCTTGGCCATAATCGGAGAGAAAAGCTATCACTTAGAATGGGTAAATTTCAATAACTCTATTCTCCTTTTAACATGTTTCATTATTTTGTATTTTGTGTTCTTCAAGTTTGCTATTCATCACTCAGAAGAAAGGACCACTTGAAAATCATTGGCTTCATGTGCTTGTAGATAATATGCCTCACTTCTCTTTTACAAGATATCCATGACCGAAAACAGATTGTGATTTCTGAATGCTCCTCTGTTCTCTGCAAGTTCACAAAACCCACAATTTTGTTTGCACATTCCTTCTTCTGGGTCCATTTTCTCTCCATCAGAGTATTATATTTTCCTGTAAAGCTCTGCTTTAGGACTTCTCATGTTGATATTTCAGATAAAGATTAGATGATATTGCCAGAATTTAAAGAAAATGGCTACAAAACCAGAACATGGCTTCATATTTTTAAAGCATAAACCTATATAAAACTTGTGTACAACTTCTATGTGAGTCTATAAGAGGAATCTGAATGCAGGGGAGCTACCCGGTTTAGGGGAAAAATATTGACCTAAAATGAAATGTGAGTACAACATATTGAAAGTAAAACGTGTTCTTTTCTTTCTTAAGTTTCAACATTTTCTTGTCTTTTAGATAAATGAATTCTTAGAAAAAATTATAGGCAGAATAAAAATGGTACAATAATTTCCTTTCTAAGAGGAGTTTACAGATGCATATAACTGTCCAGGATTTACATTCTGAATAAAAAAGAGTAGTGTGTTTTGACTTTGCCTAGAGTGACATCCTTAAGACTAGCTGCCAAACAGCATGTATGAAACTAAACCTACCACTCCTTAAAGCAAATATAATCTCACCAGGCTGAAGGGGCAGGGAAATCTGTTAGGTTAAAATAATACAGAGAAGCTAGAAGAGGAAAAAAAAAAAAGAGACACTTAAAGGAGATTGACCTTTTCTGTTGTTCTTATAAAGTCATGTGGCCATTTGACAACACACACTGAGGCACAATATGGCATAGTTATATAACGCCTTTTAGCTGCATGTTGCTATATATACATTGTGCCATCCTGTTGCATAGCCAGTCAACTAGATGAGCTGGAAGAAGAGCACTACAAGCTTCCAGCTGTTAAGGTAACAGGCTTTGCAAAAAAACCCCAAAACAATGGAAGTGTAGTCTGTTCTCAGGTAATACTATTTCAGAAAAATTAATTTCTTCCTGTCACTCACCATTCAAAGAGATTTATATGAAAATGAGTTTACAAAAATCATCTTCTCAAAGAATAGAAGATATTGTTCTGAAATATAAAAGGCCCTGTCATACTACCATAGCATGATAGGATAATTCAGGTTGGAGGGACATCAGAAGATCATTTAATTCAACTATCTGCATGCAGCAGGGTCATTGATAAGGTCAAAATGAATTACTCAGGGCTTTATCCAGTAGGATCTTCAAAACCTACAGTAATGGAGACTGCAAAACCTTTATGGGCAGCCTGTTTCAAGCTTGACTCACCTTATAGTGAAAAAATTTTCTTTACCAGCAGACTGAATTCTCCTGTTTCAACATACATGTGTTGTCTCATGTTCCCATTCTGGACCACTGTCAAAAGCCTCAACCTCTTTTCTTGATAACCTCCCCACAGGTAATGGGGGACTGCTACCAAATCCCTCACAACTGTCTCATTGTCAAGTTAAACAAGCCCAGCTTCTCATCCTCTCCTCACAGGGCCTGTGCTCCAGCATCCTGAGCATGTTGGCTATTCTCCATTAAACTCATTTCTGTTAATCAGTGTCTTTCTTGCACTAGATCCCCCAAATTGGATGCAATGTTCTAGATGGTGACTAATGAGTGCTCAGTAGAAGGGGTGGTCGCTTCCTTCAAAGTCTCTGAACTGTGAAGTCAGTGAGTGTTGCTGCACGGGAAGCATCTGTGTGTCTGAGTATGGTCTCTCAAGATTAGCTTTTGGGGTCTTGCTTTTGAAAGTCTTAATCAGTTATGACATTTATGAATGCATGCACATTTTTAATAATATGGCACTCCTAATGGGGAACTGAATCTATAGGTTATTTATAGACTTTATCAGTAAACAGTAAAGCACAGATTTCTTTTCCCCAAGGCTAGATATTTAAAATACTTAGTCATCATACAACACTTTTTGTTGCAATGCATGCTACCCCAGGATGGATGGCCAATTCCTCTACAGAATATGTAGCTGAACCTAATGACAGTGTTCTGTTAACCTAGCAAAGAAGCTTGTTATGTTTAAGTCTGCCAGATTCTCCTCCATTAAAATGATTGCCCCTTCCACCTACTTTTCTCCCATTTCACAACTTGACATGAAACATTAAAACTCCACTTCAAAAAGTATTTGAATATATAGATGGTCACTTCTGCTGCTGCCACTCCATCATAGGAACCAAAACACATGGGACTTATTACATGGGACAGTAAAAAAGTAGCCAAGGCATAACATTGTTTCTGGAATAGCATATCATGTCCTGCTAGTCCTGATCTGGTTTTGGAAAACAGAGACCCTTTACTACCTGCCACCAAAAAAAAAAGATCTGCACCAAGTAAGGACCAAACTCTAGTGTTGACTTTTGTTTTAGCATTGTGGAGAAGGCTTAGTGCTGGTTTTGGTTTCCTGGCTGTGATGCATTTGAATGAGCCAGACAGAATGAATGAGCTGCTTTGCAATTAAGGTTTCCAGAGGGACTGAGCAGGGTTCAGATGCACAGCATGAAAGAAATACTTGGAAACAGTGGTTGGATGAACTAAATGGGAAGGTTAATCTGCAGATAGGCAAGAAATGTCCCTGGTGCCTTACTTATCTCGTTAGAGATGGCTACAGATTTGGACAAGTAGTATAACTGCAGCTGGGATAAAAAAGGTTGGATGAATAAGAAAACTCCAGGTAACTAAATTTGAGAAGTGTATGTATTCTTAGTACTTCAAGAGAAAAAGGACAGATCATTCCCTCCACTTTACAAACCGGGATGCTGGTCTCCAATGAGCCAAGAAAAAAAATTGAGTTCTTCTGGAGAGCTTGGATTCTCTTGTCTACTTGAGTAAATGAAAAGATAAGCTGTGCTCTAGATTTTGTTCCATTTTAGGAGCTGTTTTATTTTTAAAGGTCCGTAACTGGGAAGTTTTTTGAGAGGCTATTTGAAAGGCTAACATACTTTTAATGGAAAATCTTAAAAATATTTATAACCCATGACAAATTAACAGATATGAAGGAAAATTCTCAAGGAACACATTCAGTACTCAAAGCAAGTGATGTAATTTGGGGGGATATGCAACACTTTTATGCTTCTTGATAAGATTTAGTTCCTGCTATGATTGCAAATCTCATTTCAACCTTAACTGGGAAGCCTGTATTCACTGCCTTAATAAAGATCAACCTTGAACTGCTCTCACTCCTTGAAGACTTGAGAATTGGTGCAATTATTTTGTCTTTTAGTTTATGGAGTGATCACGCTGAAATGTTTAAACAAATATCATTACCACAAAAGACACCACCATTCCTGCTGTAACTATGTTGATTTCTATAGATTCTTTTCTCCTTAGTATTGCTAAACAACAGAAGATTTAAAGAGTGCAGATTTTTTCCCTGTGTGTATTGACATTATCCTACTTAATTCCATCAAACTACCTTCAAAACTCAGTTTAGGTCCAAAGAAACACATCTGTAAGTAGAGGCATTCACGTATCACTTCCCTCATCTAATTTGGATTTTACTGTTTTCAGATGCACTTTAGTCTTACTGTGCAATACAAAATAAAGAAACATACAGTGGCATTTACTTTTGCTCATCATCTGTCTCTTCAAGTGTCATAATGAGAACACAGTTGTTTAACAGAAGGCAAAATGTTTAAAAGTAGATACTGGAGAGCACATAACTTCTTTAAGATGAATGACCAGTGGAGTTCAAATAGAAATATGAATTTGAAGAACAGCAGGGGTTGATAATGGCAGGGTTAAAAGACAAAGTGAATATGAAATTAAAAGCTTTAGATTTACAGGGAAGGGTTTATTAAAATTATGCACTGGATTGCTGTGGTACAAATTGTTGCTACAGATGCAGCGCAGTACTATACAAAATATAGTCTACATTACTGTAATTTGTCCATTTATATAATTCCATGCCTCACTTTTCTTTTTTTTTTTCAAAAAGAGACATGGCCAATGGCCACAAGGAAACTTAATTTCAGCAGGTGACCCTGGCCTGTAGCAACAGCCCAAATACGATTTGCCTCTCCCCACCCCTTCACTCCGCTGATAGCCCTCACCTCCTTCCTCTTCTAGCACAAGCCTCGATTTGCTCTGTTCAGAGCATCCATACTACCGCCAGGTCTTCAGAGATGGGTGGGCTCTGCAGCGCGCCCTGCAGATGGGACCTCCAGGCTACTCCAAAAGGACTGAATCGTCACAGAGCATCAGCAGCTGCTTCACAGTTAGCCGTAAAGATAGGACCTCTGTTCCTCACCTCTTAGGACTAAAATCATATGCACCTTGCCTCAGGAGGACCCCTCAGCAACTGGATTTTAGGAAGGAGTCTTCAAAATGGCTCATTGTTTTCCCAGTCTGTCTGTGTCAAGTATCCTTTCACAGGAAAAAGGAGACAGGTAAAAATACTTCTTTTCCACACAGATTTACTATAGATGGAGGTATAGGCATGGACATACATAGATATAGATAGGTAGATAGATGTAGATGAGGTGTAGATATAGATATATACATACAGAAAGGGGAGGAGAAAAGTTAAGGCAAAGCTTTGCATCAGCTACAGCTTTTTCTGCCCCCAGGCACCACTAGCTATGAGATAGCACTTGGGAGGGATGAGAGCATGATTCAACCCCAAACTGTTAGTAGAGTGTTATTATTGCTGCAAATGTTAAGAAGTAATGTCAAGGGATTTCTTCAGTCAGCTATATCTAGAGAAAAGGTATTTTTGCTCAGAATCTTTCTAGAGAACTGAAATGCAGCCTTATGCTTCAATGAGCTAACTGTATTCCTACTCTCCTCATTACAGGATACATCTGGTTTGCTCATTACTGCGCAAAGAGGAACTCTGTTATTGTACCGGAGAGTAACCTGAGGCTATCTGCAATCATCATTTCCATTTGTCTTTTGCTTTAATGAGTGCCTCTCTATTACTTCTTCTACTACAACAAGAGCAGTAGCTTTCCTCACCACTGAATTATATCAGTTGGGATTGCATAAGGAACACGGCTTAGAATTTTCAGAAATCTGGATGAAAATTTTTCAGTAGAAACGATTTCTGATGGAAAATACAAGTTGCCTTTTTTTTTTTTAACTGCAAGTTTTTAAGGAAACATACAATGTCAGAAATGTGTGTTGATGAGAAATCTACAATGTATCATTTTGAACATCATATTGAAATGTTTCATTTAGATAAGGAACAATAGTTTCATTTTGTTCTGACTTTTAAATACTATTAGGATTGTAATTCTAATATTAAAGCTACACAGTGTGTTCAGTGAATTATATACTATTACTTACAAGACCCGAGTTAGTAAAATGTAATATGCTATAGTGTTTCAACATAGTCAATTTAAAATGTATTAACAAGGGAATTAATGTAACATGAAGTTGATGTTATCAAAATGAAACACTTTAGTGATTTTGAAGCAAACTTTTGTTCATGGAGGAACATGAATATTTTAGTTTTTATTTCTGATTCAAATGAAAACCAGCTTTGAAATACTGAAATTTCCACTGAGGATAGAAATTCTGTTTTCTGATCAGTTCTTGCTGTTAAATAGATTAGCCCTTTGAGAATCATTGTCACAGATTTTCATACCTAAGCGCATCTATGGATACAGAAAAAAGATACCATGATTCAATGGATTACTAATAGGTATCGAAATTCTGAATACCACAATTGTAATTCTGCTTTCCTCTGAATTACCATGCAGCTCTGTATAAAATTACCCATTGTTCTGTTTCATTTCCCACAAATATAGATGGGATAATATACAATATTTTTACTCACTGGCTATTGTGAAGGTTTAAAAGCTACTTTTTGCAGTGCTCTTTGAAGAAGTGAAATATATAGGCTGAAAAGGATCGGTATGATAATTTAATTTGATCTTCTGTAAAACACTGAGTTAGGCTGAACTAAAATACATGTTTGTTTGTTTGTTTGTTTTTTTAAAAAAAACTGTGTTAAAAACATAAGCATTCACAGTTCTTACTAAGTGTTGTGATGAGGATTATACTAACTGTAAACAAGGGCTTATGTCTTACATCACCTCTGCTTGAGGAAACAACCCCTTATCAGCACATGCATTTTCCCTATCTTGGTCCTCTAATGCAATGCATTTACAGGAATGCTATGGAAAGCAATAGAAAAATCATACAATTGTTTATTGTACTCCAACATCCTCTCTAATACCAGACATGTCACATTAAAATGCAATAAAAGAGCGATTATTAAAAGGCATGTAATAACACAATTTTTTCCCTAATGCCATTCACGTAGGATCTGGCTTATACCATGAGGCAGATGAGTTTATATCCATTGCAAATATTTTAATATAACTGTATCCAAAGTGACAGTGAATATTTTTATTATCCATATAAATGACCCGTCACTTCTTAAATCCTGTTAAGCTTTTGGCCTCAGTGATATCCTGTGGCCATGTGCTACAGAAGTTAGGTATAAGCTATGTGAAAAAATGTTTACTTTTATTCATTTTAATTATGCTATCTTTCAACTCCATCAAATATCTCTGGTGTTTTTTAAATACGAAAAGGGAGATGGCTTGATTCACCCCTTTATGCCAGTAGCACTTTCAGTTCCTCTTCTGTGCTCTCTCTTCTGTAGAACAGGTCTGGGAAAAAAAAAATCTGAAAGCTCCTGAACCCTAAATTTTTCAAGAATTAAATTCAAGCAGCAGATTTCCAAAATCTGGAGATGTCTCATGTATTTCCACCCCCCCTCCACTTCTGGTTTCCATTTAGAAGAATTGTTGAAATACCACGAGGACGGCTGTTTTCACTGCTATGACAGGAAGCAGGAGTGTTGGAAATGTCACGAGAAAGTCTGTTCTTACAAGATTTCCAGCTCAACAGAACGGTCTCAAGAAGTTATTTTGCATAGTTCAGATGTGGTTCAGATAAACATCTAAACTTTTGCAAACTTACACAAGCCGAATCTGAACTCTGAAACTTCTCAGGTTTATCTGTTGCAGACACTGACACGGTGTAAAATCTAAACAAATCAAACCAACGTGCCAACTGGCATGGGAGTATTGCTCCTTCTGTCCTCTACTCCTGCTTTTATTCTTCCTTTATACCATTCTTCAATAAAATAAGTCCAAAGAGACCACAGGTGTTGTTCTGATATACAGAGGATGTCTAGTGAGACTCAGGCTCTCAGGCTTGCACTATTAGTGCTCTGAGTGGTCTCATGTGGGAAACCAGATTTCCTCAGGAAGCTCCATTTCCGTATCCCCACCTGCTCTGTCCTTCCTGACCCCACCAAATTTTTGTTCCCAGGGGATCATGCAGGAACAATTTGCCTGAATCTCTTTCATCCTGACAAATGTGAAAAGGGCAGGAGAGGAAAGAAGTGAGGAATGAGAGTACCCTTGCTGGCCACAATAGCCAGCAAGAGAAGAGAAGGGCAATAACTTGGTCTTTCTCTGCAGGAAGACACGGGAGTGGAAGGTCCTAAAATTTTTCATTCTTTGGCCTGGTCTTGCAGCTGTGCAGCCACACATTGTCACTTATCTAGGACCCAAGAGGCGGTGATGTGTTAGCTATACTTAATTTCCAAAGCATTATGCACACTCCCATTACTCCTTTTCCTAGTGCTTTGGCATAAATTATGGGCTATCACCACCAGAATAAAATGTCCACTCAGTAAACACCCAACAGAAAATGGTGCATGAGCTCTTAAACATTATTGTTTTTCTGTATACTGAGTGGACATATTCTCCTGGTGGTGACAGTCCACCTCTGATGCAGACGCTCCAGGAGAAGGAATAATGGGGGAGTGCATAAGGAAACTCTGGAAATTACACATAACTATCAAGTAAAGAACTAAACTATGAGAATCTCTTAGCTGGGGATGTTGCCAAGCCAAAATGGAGTGTTAAAACTCCAGAACAGCTGCTGTGCAGGCAAGGAAAGGCACACTGAGAGCTTGCTGTCTTTGTGCCAGAGGGAGCCTGGAGAGAGGTCCTCTCCTTTCTCTCCTCTCTCAGTGCTGCTTTAAGCCCAGCTAAGGACACTGAGGCAAAGCCTCAACATCAGGGGCCTGCTCCTCAACGCACTTGCAATTTTCTAGTGGCTTCACTGGACCCCCAGTGTAAATGATATATCTGCACAGAAGAATCCCTGTTTGAAGGGCTCTGTGGTTTCTCCAGATATGTCTTGACATCAGTGTTTCCCATAGATCTATGGCCAGATATCTGACTTTAAGCATATATATCCTTGGGATTCAAACTCTAACAATGATGGACAAGCAGGTTTATATAAAAGAAGAATCAGCACAGGCCCTAGCATAAAACTTGAACTGAACTGTGTTTGGGGTTAAAAAAAGTTCTCAACTTACTTTCTCTTTTTAGTTGTTTACGTGTATGTGTCCTCTGCTGTTGTTCACCCAAGCTTAGATAAAACACTGATATACTGATTTACCATGAGAAAGACTGACTATTCTTATTCCATTTCTAGCACAGATGGAATTAGGAAGTACTAGAGATCTCAGAAGGGAAGAACTTCTCAAGAGCTCTTAAATTACTTATGATTAACTTAAGTGTTCAGGTTTTCCTGAATTCCACTAAAGTCAGTGAAACTGCTGCAGAAGCAGAATCAATTTGTACATTTTTCCTCTGTTTCGCTCTGGCCATCTGGTAGTAGGGGAAAAAAAAAAAAAGTGATATAAGCTAATTTTTCAAGCCAGAGTAATTTTTTGTTTTATACAAATAATTCACTTTTGAAGAGACTATACATTTCAATTCTTAGGAAAAGCTAGCAGTTAAAATGGCTTTGTTTCTTCAGAGTCAAAAATAGTCTGAATTGTAATAACGCATCCTATTCAACTACTAAGCCTGATTTCATTTTTTGTTTTGTTTCATTGCATTAGAAGAATCAAGATGATGTAGTCCACATGGAATGCAAACCATGCCACTGAATGGCAAATTATATGGAAATATGCCTTTCATCTTAATTATAGGCTGGACAGGGGAATGTACTATATTCTCTCATATGAGCTGAAGGAAACTTTCCCAGGGTATTTTTCTTTTACATTTCTGACTCTTATTTGGTTGAAAACTTATCAACCCATGTGATCCTGAGCTGTCTGACTTTCCAAGATAAGGCTGAAAGTATGTAGGAAATGTTTTCGTAGTACTGCCAGAAAAGGTCTAACATGGAACTGGGATATTAAAGATTGCTATTTCTTCATAACCCTTTAAAACACTGACTGAATTGGTGGCTTTCTTTTCAGATAGCCAGGTAATTCTGGAAAAAAAAAAAACTTCACCTTCTAACTGAATATTTCATATCTCCAGTCTTCATGTTTCTTCCCCCATACTTCAGACATTTTGATAGTCTTACGCTGAGTTGTTTTGTTTTGAAGTAAAAACAAAGCAGGGGCTTTTAACTTTGGAGCAAGGGCCAAATCCCACTCAAAAGGAGTGTACATGTAGCCCTGAAATCAACTGCCTTACTTCAAGGTGCCCTAGGGAGTAGGGATCACTACTTTTTTATCTGAGAGGACTTCTGTTTTGACCCACTGTCATTCTCTTTACAGATGCAACCTGGTAAAAAGTGGTAGGCACCATTAAAAAAGTTCCACCAGCATGCAAAAACATTTAAGTGATGGTACAGTTTTCAGAGTACTTAAAGGGACTGATATCATTCCAAAATACATTTTCACATTAGAAGTGAAGTGTACACCAACTGTCCTTATGTACCAACACTTCCAAAATTATTTGGTCCTAGTGACTTGGACAAAGTGGATTCCCATTCAGGCCGCCCATCAGTTCTTCACAGTTGCTCTCACTCATCTTATCTGGATTCAAGCCGCTCTGAAAATTATGCCCACTCCATTTTTAATTTTTCAAAGGGGAGAACCTGCATATAGCCTGCTCCGTATTCACACTTTTACCTTGTCATGGTTATATACCATTCAGAACTAATGTACAGACGCCTTAAGTTTGTCCCTGAGGTCAAAAGCTGTTGGAAATGAGGAAATGTTAAGGGAACTAACATGTGTAAACTATTTGGTAGAGGTGTCCTAAAAATAAACCTTTAGAGTGGAATATAATACTAGCATTAGAAGTGGATAGAATACAAGGAACAGTGGAGCTGAAGTCAAGAATCTTTGGATCATTTGAGATGATCTGAGCCAGCAGGTGGTAAATGTAGTTCAATATTAGCACACATCAAGTAATTTGTCTGCAAGCAAGAAACTGATGCAAGAAGTATTGTATGTGCTGAATTAAATAGTCATTCAGCACAGTTCTCTGGAAAAAGAGCTGGGAGTTATTGTGGAAAAAATAACTGAAGCCAGCAGCCAGCTGCACAGCTGTGCTAAATAGAAGATGACAAAAAAAAAAAAAGGTGAAAAATGCAAACAAAATGCCAGTTTGTAGTAGCCAAAGAATAGGAGGGCAAAGACAGGCAATGCACTTTCTATGTTAGCCATTTGCAAGAGCCTATACAGAGTGCTGATGATTGTGCTCTGGGAAAGACACTATTGCCAAGGAAAGGGGGGATGATGAGAGTACCTCAGGAGAGTACAAGAAAGAGCTAGGGCTAGAGAGTCTTAGTGAAAGGATCTACTAAGTGATTTAATGAAAGTGATGTGTGTTAAGAGAGTGAGTGAATAGTCAGAAACATGAGGAGCTCCAAAACTACACATATAAACTTAAAATTTCAACGCATGAGTTAAATAATGAAATCAACCATAGCCATAACAGAAAAGATACTTCACGTTTCAAAGATCAGGTCCTCTGCTCAGCTGAAATCAATGAGATGAGAATGAATTACACTAGCTGAAGATAGGGTTTATCCAATTAGTTGCTTATGTTTCATATTAACAACCCAGTAAAGCTCTGAGGAAGAAAACAACTGACTCACCTCCGCTAGTGTGGTGGGTGGAAAGTTGCTGTCTATCTGTCTGCCTGCCTGTTTGCCCTAAGATAAAGGCTCTGGTGGCCGTTCCTGCTCTGCTTTGGAAGGGGAATCCTGAGACTTTTGAGTTTCTTGCAAATCAGCATTATTCCCGTGGAAGGTCACTTCCATGAGATCTTGTTCCTTTATGTCTTACCATCACCCTGTTTAACTTGCCCCTCTAAACCATGCTTTACTTGAGGAGACTGCATTGAAGAGAGCTGGTACTAATCTGGGATGCTTCTGAGGGATACTTGTACGTTGCATGAAACCTTCAGCTGAGTCCATATTTGACACTCTTCCCTCTGAAGCACAAACTCACTGCAATGCTTTGAACTGCAGTTTAGAATTATTTGGAGGTTAGTTGCTCTGTAAGGGAGAACATGGGAACCCATGTAGCAACACCGCACAAACAAGTGACATTTTCAAGCTCTTCTAGATCACCTCGTTTTCATATCATCTCAAGTCATCAGCTGAGATGAATATGCAGGTCCCTCATGCTCAGAGTTCAAGGAAATGGAGCAGACCTATTACAGAAAATAAATGAGTCTGAAACCAAGCAATAATAATAAAAATCCATGTTATTAAAAGAAAAGCCATAGGAAATGGGAAGGAAGCAATTAGAAAGTATTTTAATATTTTACCTTAACTATTAGGATTATATTAACAGGGTTGGGGTTTTCTGTTTGAAAGCAAGCTCTGCTAGGAGACTAAAAGCTCTCAGCTGTGTGATTGCAAATCATCTGAGAAGACGTTCCTCACCTCCACAATGAATAGCAGTTAGTGATGCAATCAGTGAGCATGGCTGGAATTTCTAGGTGTAATAACGCATGGTGAACCCATGGGGTCAATCCATCTGTGGAAAGGAAGGAAAACACATTGTTGATTCAGGGATGTGGTTAGCACTTAAGGTAAAGACTGACAGACAGTGATTTATAGCTTCAAATTCCTTTTCACACTTGTACAAGAACCTGTACCAAACAAAATACAGACGTTTAATATTGTACAGGATATAGAGTTTTTCAGGGAATGCTTGAATATTAGGTATCAGAGTTATATCCTAAGTGTATGACGCTACAACGTAAGTATTTAACAGAAAATAACAGCCTCTGTAGGGAAGGCAGGATAGAAGTGTGGGAACAGAACACGATTGCAAGTTAGAAGATTCATTCCTGGATCCACCACAAAATGGGTGGTGGTGGATCACACAGCTGGGAAGTCACTTGCACACTGAATCAGGAAGATATTTGCACATAGGAGTAGTCTTAACTTAATTAATTTCCCTAATGTCTATGGTAGATCATTCATATAGTTTAAGTCATATAGTTAGACGTCACGTAAGAGCTAAAATGTCAAATAATTTCATCAAAATTTTATGAAGTACATTATTATTTAGCTTAGTCCTGACATATTACATTTGGGTTTAAGTGACAATTGGCAGACAGGTAAACCAGCTACGTCAGGGCTGGTTAAGTTTTCTATCATCAAATTTCATTGACTTGAAAGAATGCAGAACTCCTCAAAAACAGAGACTATAAAAATTTTACTCAGGGTTGTCAAAAATTTATAAAGCAGCAATATAGAAAAAAAAAATCTGAAGCAATTTAAAGATCACACATTTGACTGTACCTTTTCTAGAAACAAATCTTAAAATCCATAATTAATTTTGAAGGTTGTTTTTTTTTTAAACTATAGTGTAAACTTAGGTAGAAGCAAAAGAGAATGTGATGAGCTTAAGACTGACTATTACTTTTAATGAGTACTAATTAAGACTTTAAGTGTTTCAGAATCAGTAGCTCACTTCACTTGTTTGATTTTAGGTGTTTTTCAGCTATGTTGCAGTTCTGCGGCATCCAAATATATAACTTTATTGTTGATGCTCATATATCTAGGCTCCAGGTATCTAAAAGATCTCGTAAGCACACAGGCCATTGTCAATTATTTCTTCTACTCTACTCTCCGGACAAAATTCTTTTTTGTATGTGCTTTGTGTTAGATACAAAATCTGTTTATTTGCCCTTATCTTCTTCAAACAAATACAGGGAAGCAGGTATATTAAAAAAAAACCCAAATTTTTTTTCCCCTGCTTCCTATTTGCAATCCTCAAACTCAATTTCTGCTAAAACCACATTACGCTAAATATCTCTTTGCTCAAAGAGAATATTAAAGTAGAAAACAATGACAGGACAAATGTTCATCACATTATAGATGCACTGCTGAAAACAATGCAGATACTTCAATGGCAAGGAACATAGTAAAATGAAAGTGGACAAGAATAGAATATTCTCCATTTAACTCAGGCTTGGTTCCATCCTGTGCCATTACTCTAGATAAACAGCTTGGGTTTCTTTTACTTCTCCTATTAAGTGTTTGGGACTTTGCTGAAGTACCTTGAGGGAATGGCAAGATTTTGGCTCTGCTTTCAGTTTCAGAGAACTTGTCCAAGACAGAACAACCTTGAACAGTGCTTAGCATTTATTTCCCAAGAATAGAAATAAAAGGGGATTCCCTTTTCAAGTATAATCCACTCTGCAAATCCCTCAAGAGCCATTTGACTCAGCCAACATTATCATCTAGCCTTCCACGGCTCAGAGTGCTGGCAGAGGCTTCACAGCCAGGCTGTGGCTGTGCTTTCAAGAGTGATCAATGTTGTCATTTATAAATTGTGTGGTGGCTTTGCCTTTGTGGGCATGGAGGAAAACCCTTCTGTACAAAAATTTTTAAAAAAAATTAAAATCTAATTGCCACAAAGACCTTACAAAGTAGCAGCTGCCTCCTCAGTAAAGCATCCTTGCTGGAGACAGCTTGGATTAGTCCATATATTCCCACACCTCTGTGTCTGGGTCAGTAGCACCATTCACTCTCCATGGAAAGTTTTGCTTTGCTCTGAGCCAAGAGTTAGTCCTGCCAAAAGAGGTATGATAAACGTCTGTTGCCTCCAAGTAAAATATGGAAAACAGCTTCTTTTCTCTGACTTCTTGTTTGTTTGTTTGTTTTCTCATGGTGAAAGTCTCTTACTATTCTGCTGAGGACATTATAAGCTAGCCTCACGCTACCGTTTAAGCTATTCCTAAGCCACCTTCCCAGTCCAGTTTGGGGTACCATCTTTGACAAACAGAGGAATATAGACATGTCTAAGTTTTCAGAATAAAGCCCTGCAAGTCACCAGAGCCTCTCCATCAGCTTTCTACTGGCTCCAGCTCAACTGGTTGTTCACATCACCAGCAGGAAAAAGAAGCAGCAAGATAGGGTGAGGGGAGCCCCACTGCCAGTGGTCCTGTCCCCACTCCCCTGTCTCCCCAGCCCCCAGTTCACAGCACTCTGAGGTAGCCACCATCAGCTCATTGCATCCCTCGTGGGTGCACGGGGCACTGACATGGGTGCTCTTCTCTGTGTTCCTCTTCTGCTTCTGTATTCATCTATTTCTGATCCCATAACTCCCCACAGCCCTTGGCTTTTGTATTCATTGTGATCCACAGTCTGCTGTTTTTCTCCACATGTTTGTTTTTCCTCTGTCTCTTTCTCTTCCTGGGAGGGCCAAAAGGTCTTGCTAGGGTTGAACTAGTGCGTGCCCTGAAAGAATTACAAAAGAAGTAACTGATTTTTCAGCTTCTGACTTTTCTGTCCCAGCTGGTCACTATCAGTTAAGCAGATGATATCTGAAAAAGGGGAAATTGTTTTCTCCTCATTCTCTCCCTCACTTTGTGTGAAAGAAGAAAGGGCTTATCCTTATGTTTTAATATGAATGGTGGATGAGTGACTGGCGGGATGAGAGGAGACATTTCCACAACTTTGCCTAAATTCTTAGTTTCATGATACTAAAGATTTCAGAAAACTTTGTAACCAATATCTCATAACCTGAAATTCATCTGAGGAAGAGCCCTAACTTACTAATGACACCCTTCCCTCATCCCCTCCAAAAAAACCCCTGCCCTCACCCTCAAGAAACAAACCCTTAATGAACAACTGCTGCAATAGGATAAGGAATATAAAATATGATTTAATGAGGACCTTGACCATTTCAAAAAATATATGGCCTGACTGAAGGGGCATTCACTTATAGGTGGAAATGTACAGGTCACTAACTAGGAAAGAGCAAAACACAGATGAGAGTTTTTTAGTCCAGTTACAAATAGACATTTTATATTCTTCAAATAAATGTGTATTTGTGCCAAAGAGCTGCCATTGAATGATGCACCAATGTTGCTCACATCTGTTGTTTTGGTAATTGTGCCGTTCTGCAGAAATGAGACTTCCTCTACTTAGTCTGAATCAGTTCTACTATCCTTTTATAAAATGCATACTTATGTGGGCTTATCTGAAACTTCAGTCTGGGAATGTCCCCAGTATTGCAGGGGAATAATAAAGCAAGACCACAAGCTTATATATATGGGGAATTATGCTGCTGCTAGCCACAATATCATGACACTACTTGCCATATGCCAGAACAGGTGTTTGTCATAAATTTAGCACTAAACCAATTGATTTCATCACTCAAAAAATTATCATTCTGCTGTTTTGTGAAACATTTACAAGAAACTCCTTTCTTTTCAAATCCTTTTGTCCTGCCTATTCTTAAGTCAGTATTCCTCCCACGTGTTCTTCTATATGTTTTATAATGACTCCATTGTACTGTTATTATGTTATTGTGTTCCTCTCCTTTTGCTTACCGCACACTCTTAAAAAAAATAGAGTCTATTTAAACTTGAAGAATTGGGCCAACTTAAAGAAAGAATAACCTGAACAATGTTCCCAGCAGAGGTTTGCTAGCAGATGGTGTTTGAAGGTCTTCTGTCTCTAAGAGGTAATGTTTTTAGAGGTGGAACCTACAGTGTTTTTGTTCTTGTTGTCGATGTTTATTTGCAGAATCACTAATGATCATTGCAAAGAGATCTTAGCCAGAATCAGAACACCATTGTGCTACACACTGGCTAATACTTGTTGTCAGAAATTAGGACCAACTCCAAATCACTGCTATGCGGAAACCTGAAAACACTATTATTCCCTTTGTAAGAAGAAAACAGTAGCACTAGGAAAGCCAGCCCACCAAAGAGAAAGCTGACCTAGTCTAGGCATTGAGAAGAGAAGCTTACCTGCAGTCATGAAGGCAGTCTGGGGCAGAGACAGGAGTGAATCCAGTTTACCTGAACTCCAAGACCTTTAAGAAACCTACAAAGCATCTTCTATGCAAGTTAATGAGCTTTTGTCATACAATTACCCAGTGTGAAACTGATAGTTTCTAAGTGGAACTATTAGTATCTAAGTTAATTACCGAGAAATTAAATGCAGATGTAATGAGAAAATAAGACAATTCTCTACCACTGAAAAATGAAATTAGATTTACTTAGTTTTAAAATTACTAGAATAGAAGTGAGATGATAATGGTGTACAGGACTTTTTGAAAATGAAGGGGCTCAACACACTGCAGTCAGAGCTATCCAGAACAAAGTGATATCTATTATTTTTGGAGATAATTGGCTTAATCAGTAATTGACATTAGTTCTGTTCCTGGTAGCTGAAAAGGCTGATGATAATCAGTAAGCATTTAGGGAACAAGCAAAACGGTAAGGAGCATTTCTATGTATATGAAGATGTCAGTATCACAAAACAAATAATCTGTTTGACAAACTTTGAGGATCTGACAAAATCAACACTTTGTAAGAACCTAATTCAGCATTTAATAATCATACAGGGCATTATCCTTTCAAATAGTGTGGCAGAGTGTACTTTTCCCTGGTAGATGCTAATTTCATTGATGGGCATCTGAAAAACTCTGCAGGGCTCTTATCTGATGGACATCCTCGGAAAATACACCTCTTCTCTGTCCTTCCTCTGATGCCAGAGATAACAAAGGAATTGTGCGCTTTGCTTCCTTATACATGCCCAATGTGCTTTTTTTAGACTGATTAGCAGAATCTCCTTAAATGCAGTTGAGCTCATTCAAGGGAGGCCTTGAGTTCCTAGGCTTTGATGTCAGTGTGCAAGCACTGAGGACGCTGTGCTGGCCCATGAGTCATTTTCATGCTGTACACTCTCACAGCGTACTCGGGCCTGCCGCTGAGCTGTAGGAATGGTCTCTGCTGTTATCAGAATCTTCCAAGAATGTGGATGCAGTAATTGCTCCACTCTTTAAGCCTCTTGTGGTTTCTGCAAATGGCATTCTTTCAAACTGCAGCCAGAATGAATTAAGCCAGAGACACAGAGCCCACAATTAAAATGAATTTAAAAAAAATATTTAAAAATATTTCCAATAGCAGAAGGTGCTGCAAACATTCAGATGTTGGCGATCAAATGTATTTTTTAGCAAGAAAATCATGAAGTGGTCTGTTTGGATAGCCTTAAAAGCTAAAAGTACACCCAAGTGCAGCGTATGCTCAGACTGGAAGGTAGAGGCACAATCATGGCTGGTCCTGGATAACAGGGAGAGGACCAAGGCAGGGCCAGCAGAATTTCCTTCACCCCTTAGCTGGGCACAGCTGCGTTCCCCACGCTCCTCTAGAAGTCATACACTGGGACCGGCCACAGCCCAATCCCCTTCAGAGCAAGCAAATGCTGAGCTCAGTGCTTCCATGGGCAGCTGAGGCAAAATCTATAGCTTTCTGGCTGTGAAAGGCAGAGTGTGAGCCTTTCACCCACAGATGTGTTTTCTCTGGCCCTCCTGTGCCACCCTGTGCAGTACAGGACTGCAGAGTTCTTTTTCTTCAGTAAATTCCAGCATCTCTTACATGTTTACATTGGGGAATGCAGGAAAAGTGAGCGTATGTTTTAAATGAAATGTAACTACTGTCAGAAGCTACTGGGAAAAAATGGAGCTACCACCCAGCTAGATCTGTGGGTTGTTTTTTTTTATAATTCAATAGAAAAATGAGACAGCAACTCACACATGCTACATCCATCACACTTCAAAGAAGAGTGCATATAATAACATATTTGTGGTGTTGTTCAGCATGCTGAACAAGCTTCATGCAACAACCTGTATCTTCCATCTGTCTGTAATTTCCAGTGTCTCCACTAACAACTTGCTGCATGAAAAAGCATCAACATTAATATGAGTTTATATCAGCAGTACTTGTCAGAAAACGTTCCCCTACCTTCCTGTGCCATGCACCATCTCATAAAAATACAGGGCATTTTATTGTAAATGCTTTGAGTTTTGAGGCAGAAGCTGGAATTTACCATGGAAAGCAGACAATTTATTAAAAAAAATAAAAGTTTAACTGAAAACCTAATTTTCCTTCCAAAACAGATTATACAGCAGCATTTCAGCCAGCTGTGCCTGGAATACTGTTCATGCAGAGGTCCACAGAGATATGTACAGTGGCACCAAACCAGCAGATGGACTTAGAGGTTCTGCAAGCTCTGAGCCCACAGGATAATCTCATTTTACAATGGGATAATGCCACCACTTTTATAAGTATGAAGAAAAATACGTGGTTCATGATACAGTAAATCATGGGATGCCCTAAGTATAGCTCAACCACTGAAAATCTCCCAGCTAGAGAAGCCTCTGAAAAGAATAAGTTAAGTCTGCTTGTGTGGAGCTCCATGTTTCCAGAGCTAGTCTGCTGGTGCCCAAGCAAACTCATTATGAAGGTCTCTCTATACAACATCATAGTCATAGAATCATAGAAAAGTTTGGGTTGGAAGGGACCTTTAAAGGTCATCTAGTCCAGCCCCCCTGCAAGGAGCAGGGACATCTCCAACCAGATCAGGTTGCTCTGAGCCTCATCCAACTTGCCTTGAATGTTTCCAGGGATGAGGCACCCACCACCTCTCTGGGCAACCTGTTCCAGTGTTTCACCATCCTCATTGTAATTTTTTTTTTCCTTATATCAAGTCTGAATCTACCTCCCTCTATTTTAAAACCATTACCCCTTGTCCTTTCACAACAGGCCCTGCTAAAGAGTTTCTCCCTATTTTTCCTATAAGCCCCCTTTAGGTACTAGAAGGCCACTATAAGGTCTCCTCGGAGCCTTCTCTTCTCCAGGCTGAACAGCTCCAACTCTCTCAGCCTGTCCTCATAGGAGAGGTGCTCCAGTCATTTCAAATACCTAAAGATCTCAGTATCCTTCTGTGGGTAATTATTTGGTATGTTGCAGAAAGAGTTGCTCCTGTGAAGTTTCATCCACATCTTCATAGAGGCTTCTGCTTTCCAGAGTCAGGGCTGAGAGAGTTGTAAAGATAGAAATCTCACGTATTCTACAGGGTTATTTGAAAAAAGAAAAAAGGAGTTTTATTTCTATTTTTTTGCTTGTTGTCGAGTGAACCAATGAAGCAAAATGGTTCTGTATTTGGTGAGTACTCAGTTCCTCAGCCAGAACTCTCCGAATAATGTCCATGTTTGTTTTACACTCTCAAGGCACTGATTTGAAGCAGTAGAAATATGAAATAATTTAATTAAAAATGCAAAGAAGAAAAGTAAAGAGAACATACTAAAAGGATCAAATTTATTAATCAAAAAAGCTGTAAAACTTCATGCTTTTCATAGTTACTTGTACATACAGTTAGGGAGGTTATTTCCACACACACCCCCCCCAACCCCCGCCATGGCCTAACCTTAAAGAATCTGAACTAAGTCTCCTGAAATTTAAACGCATTGAAATTTTGGGAAAAATTCTTGCTCCGGTGAGTTAATGATAAAAACATTAGCTGGCTTAATTAGAACCAGGAGTTCACTGTTTCATGCATTGTAGCCGTGCACAAGAGGTGCCTCACCTCTTAGGACACATTTCTGTATTAAGGGCTTGATCCAGAGCACACTCGAGTGAGTCTGAATCTTTCTATTAACTTCAGGCCCCCAACGCCAACACAAATTTCCTGTAAGATTTTGGAATGACTCCCACCCAAATGCTTGTGGTTCCTTCCTCGTTTTCATCCTGCATGCATCCACAACACAGCAATTAAACCAGCAAAGCTGGGGGGCATTTTTGTTGCTTTTTTTTCTCCTCTTGCTCCTTCTCCAAATGAAAGGCTCAAGAGAATTCCTGAGCTAGTCTCCCTGGGGTTCGGCCTGTGCTTGGTGGGAATGTTTTATTTCCAGTAATGACATTTGTAGTCACATGTGCATGCAGGGAGGAGATGAGACCCCTGTTGTGCCTAGCGGAAGAGATGAAAGAATGCTTTTGTAAATATATCTTGCACCTCGTGCATGTCTAAGAAAGTTCCATATAAATAGCACCATAACTTTTTCACTTGATGGCACTTGAGCATATTATAAGCAGCAACAGGTGGGAGGCATGTTTGAACAATTGAGCAGGCTGTAATAACCATGGTTAGTAGGTCTATTATGTTTCTAATGCAAATTCCACATGCATATTTGGTTATTTCAAACAGGTTGGGCTTTCTGACTGGATTAGGGAGCTGTTAGACAGGCTAGACAATGCGAGTCTATAGTTTAGAAAGCACAAGTAAGATGGATTTTGTTTAAGCAATTTCAGGGAAAAGTAAGGTGGAAGAAGTGCCAGCCATAAAGCCATTTTGTTCAGCTGAGTGATGATGGGCAGCTAAAATGTTCACACTTTGTATTTCACAGAGGGTTAATGCTACCCTGAATAACTATTTCCCCCCAGGATTGCATAGTACTGCAGAATGTAAAAGGAAAACTAAGTTTGGAATTAGGATATACAGGGGAAAAAATGCAGATAGGTTTTTGGCACTGGGCTGTGTATGAAATCCAAGCCAAGAGCGCTTTGCATTTTCTAAAGATATTTGGAAGCAAATTGAAATTACAGAAATGCCTACCTCTGGGAACCGGAGAACAGGGCATAGGAATCTGGAGAACTGGAAAAAAAAAAACCGAGTGCAGCCAAAAACTTCATGTGGCTCAGCACTTGGTGGTATAATGTTGCTCAGCAGGACAAGAATCACAGTCCCTGCACCACAGATCCCATTGTCAGTCAGGGAGGAAGGTTATTGTCTGTGGTGCCTTTTCATGAAAATCAGGAAGACAATGACAGGAAGTGTTTTTACTTTTTGAGATTAACAGCAATTCATTAATTGCAACGTTTGATTTTTTAATTAGAAATGTATTTTAAGGAAAGACCTCGTGAACCAGAGTCTGCAACTTTCTCATTCCATCGATCTCAATCAAGCAGCACATCCTGTGTAAAATAAAATTCTGTGTTCTTGAAGATCTTCGCGGAGGAAAGCAAATTACATATTGTTAAAGTTCTCATCTTAAGTATCCCCAAAAGTTCAGCTCTGCTGAACTATACAGACCCAGTTTTCAAAGGGGCACAGAGAAAAATATTGCCCCATATGCTCTTTGCCCTTGAACAAAAACGATGTTAGTATGTGCTTTATTTTTGCTCTAAACTTCCTGATATGCACCAAATGGAATCTGCATTTAGTTTCCAAGCAGATAGAACAGGTCAAAAAACCCAACACTAAAACAGAGGGAAAATCTCAATTATATTTTTATTTTTCAAGATTTGAAACAGACTTATCTGATTGATTAAGTGTAACTTCAGGTGATATTTTATGACCTTTCCCCAAAAATAATTAGATTATTACGTTTATTCTTCAGTCAGCCAAAGAAAGATTTTTGTATATCAGCCATTTTTTTAAATAAAATAAGATTTTATTTTACTCAGAAAATAAGACTGAAATTTCTGGTTAATTTAAAACCTAAAAAAAAAATTTAGACTATTCCTGTTTCAATAGCTATATTTAGGATTTAGAAAAGTTATTTTGAAAAAAATAAAACCCCCCAAAATGAGAATCAATCTCTTTTCTGATTTCAATAAAGGCAATTCTTTACACATAAATGTTTATATTTTAATACTTTCTGCCTGGCTTTACTCCTAGGTAAGTAGTAGTTCATTTTGTAGGCATTGAATACGCAGGCTTCAAACATTCACAGTAGAAGCTGGTGGGAGTCTTGGTACTGACTTAGTGGAAGAAGGATTAAGCTTTCAGACTTTATATTGATGACTGTCTTGGAAATAAACTGTCAGCATAAACTCACCAGATGCAAGGCAGTGGTTTGATCTCAGACGCCTAAGTATGTGAACCACATCTCCTCTTTGGTCATTCTCCTGTACAGTACCTTTTATCAAGACTCTATTCAAGGGACACTTTTCTTAAGAGGAGTAAAAAAATCCAGTCAGCTCTTTTCTTCTTTGTACTCTTGTTCAGGAAAGGAAATCTGTGAGGTTTCTTTTCAGATATCCATGAAAAATTAAGATGTAAATTGGCCTGTAGCCAATAACATTTCCTTGTATTAATTTGTTTTAAGAAAAATAGTTGTTAGACTTGAGTGAAACAGTTCCTGGAAGTGAAGTCCTCTTAATATGTACAACACCTCTAAAGGTAACATAAATTTCCACAACCTGCCCTACTTACTTTCCTTCCTGCCTCCTTCTTGTGGAGAGACTACTTCTAAGGATGAGGGGTAAATTCCAGTTTCTTTTTCACTTAAATCTTGGCTTTCAAGGAGTTTTAAGTCAGGCAAGTCTGAAAATGGTTCTTACCTGTCTAAATCACTGAAATCTTGCAAGACTGAGCAGAATAATGCCCAAATAGCATTAAGAATCTGGAACCTTGTCAAGAAATGTGTGAGCACCAACTGTGATGGTGGCATTGATGTGAAGATCATTCCACTGACAACTGGACTGAGATCACTAAGCAATGTCAGAAACACATACACCAGAAAAGGGATTGGTCTCACACCACCAATTATTTTATTCAAACCACTTATATGACAGTGTCATTTGATAAGTTAATGATTTAGCTTTGATTCAGCTAAATTCAAAGTGGAAAGGTTTACATAGCATTATTGGTCATCTGTTCCCTGCAGTTTTATCTCCACTACAATTTACAGTGAAACTACTTGGAACTGTTAAATAAATTTAATGGGATTAGTGAGGATATGGTCCAACTCTCATTTCACTAAGGACTTGAGACAATGGGCTCAAGTTGCCACACAAGAAATTCTAGCTCAATATAAGGAAAATCTTAAGTCATAATCAAGAACTGAAACAGGTTGTCGAGAGGGATTAAAATAGTGGGGGGTAGATTTAGATTGGATATTAGGAAAAAAATTTTTACAATGCGAGTTATAGAACACTGGAACAGGTTGCCCAGAGAGGTGGTGGAAGCCCCATCCCTGGAAACGTTCAAGGCCAGGCTGGATGAGGCTCTGAGCAACCTAATCTAGTCGGGGATGTCCCTGCTTCTTGCAGGGGGGTTGGACTAGATGACCTTTGAAGGTCCCTTCCAACCCTAACCATTCTATGATTCTATGATTCTATCTCCATCCTTGGAGATACACAAAACTGGCTGGGCAAGGCTCTGGGCAGCCTGCTCCCAGTGCACCTGGTCCAAGCAGGAGGCCGGGCTAGAAATGCCAAAGTCCCCTGTCCACCCCAAGAATTCTGCAGCTCAAAGTCCTTGTCCCCAACAGTAGTGTAAGTATAACACTTCAAAAACCCCACTGCTTCCACATCACACAGCATTTAATGCTCAAAAAGACATGCTTAATATTTTCACTAACAGTACACTTTGGTAATTCTCCATCAGTTTCTAGCTGGCTAAGGGTTAAGGCTGAGTGGTTCTCAGAAGCCCAGTGCTGGGACTGTAGGGGATTCCGTCTGGTTTTTGTCTCTGAGAGCTGCCTTTTAGCCAGCCTGTACTCCTCTTGCTTTCCCCTGGCATGGCTGCTTGCCTCCTCTGCATCTGAGTACATTAGATACGGGGTGTGGGGGATTTACAGTGCTGCTGGCAGTATCAGACAGAGAATAGCTTTGTAACTGTATCCCTGTCTTCCAGCAGAGAAAATCTTTGATGGAGATCTTTACATACTAATGTACAAGCAAGAACATAACCCCTCAATGCATGCCTTTCATTAACATTAGTGATAGTTATGCATGTCCTGTGAGGAGAATAGTGCAGCCTGTGTATGATGTGCGTATGTCACTGTATGCAGAGCCAGATCCTTTCTTGCTATAAATCTGTGTAGCTTAAATATTACTTCATCATGCCGTGCTCATTTACGTTAGCCAAGGAGAATCTGACCTATGGCATTCTCAAAAGTATTTACTTCTGAAGTAATAATATCCATAGGTCATCAAAATCTATCTGTAGCTCACTGGATCTTGCTATCTCAAAACTAAACTCAGTGGTCAAAAGTCAACATTTAAGGGCATGTGTCCTTGGAAAATTATTTCTGAATGATGAAGTTGAGCTCTAAAGTCATGAGGTTTATCTGCATTGCATCTCAGTAACTAGAAATGTGCTGAGCTCTCTGGATATTTGGCTAAACACATCAGCCAGATGGTTCCCCGGTGGGCAGAGTGGTGAGAAACATTTCAAAAGATTTGCACAACCTCATGTTACATGACATCATGTTGCCTTGTTCAGGAGAGCCATAAAGAGAGTCTGAACCTCACAGAAGCTATCTGTTCCAGGCACTCAGAGACTGCCTAGGAAATGAGTGCATAGACTGTGTCTACAGCATTACAGCAGAAAGAGGCTGGACATGAGCGGATGGCAAACAGAAGGAAATCCAAATATGCCTTTCTGATGGCAGGTCTCTATAAATACTCTCCATTATTCTTTGAATGACTTCAAAAAATAATCCATTAACAAAGGTGGGAAAACATCAGTTCCCAGTGCACAACCCAGCAGTGAAAAGATAAAAATATCAGGCTTTTCAGTGAAGATATTTTTTATTTATTTATATCATGTTAAAAATGAAACATAATGCTTTGAGTTGAAACCTGTTCCTAAACATTCCTGCAGGATCCCAGCCTACAGTAGTTCTCTCAGAATTATATTCAGCAGTTGACTACTAAAGAAATGTTCTATTATTAACTAACATGTAATTAGTTCATTAAAAAATACCTCAGCTGAATACTGTGTAACATAATACAGCCTACTACTAGAGTGAGGAGGTTTCAGGCTCGACACAAATAGAAGTGAAATCACAGTGCAAAGAAGTGGAAAGGAGACAGTGCCAGCTGGCAGGGTACTAAGTGTTTCAAATTACTGTATGTTTATGACCTCTGTGTTCTTAAACAAAATTAATTAGATTATGCTATTTGAGAATCTTGGAATGCAGTGACCACATGCCAATCTTATCTGAACCACACATCTTAAGTTTAATTAAGATGTTTTAAATTTCTCCAGGTATTCCTTTTATATGCACATATACACACATGTGTGTGTTTAAAGTGGTGCCTGTGGGAAGTGATAAACAACAGATTGCGATTCCTGAGGTGTGTTTAAGGTGGCTGCTTGCTTAATAGGACTTGGGGGCTAAATTCATGAAAGGACTTGGATACAACTTCAATGCTCACCTGCTACTTTAAGCCGCAGTCAAAAATGCTGACCCTCAGGACCCTTGTTCAGCTGCCTCCTAAGTGTGGGGTGTTTACACTTGTAGGCAACTAAGATTTCAATGTTAAAGTTTTCTACGTGCTTGAACTTCTGCTTCTTAGTGTAGCAAGTCCCTTTGCCTTACTAGTGCTGATGATTTATCACTCCTCCCATGCTGAGTTGGGTTAACCTTCACCAACCTCCCTGCAGGCTGGGAAGTGCTGTGGGGATATCCAACAACAGAATCAGCACTACTGAAAAAAGGAATGAAGGTGGCAGGTGATGTTTCTCCTACCTGATGCTGCTCCTGAGGCCAGAGCATCATCCACCCGTGCTATGAAAGCGGTAGGTCCACTTCCTTCTCCAGTGGAGATTTGAATCTTCACCTACCGTGTCGCAGAGAGGATCTTCACCCTTAGAGAATGTTATTTGATGAGGGTGCAAGAGATACTTTGGAGAGAGTAATCCTGGTCAAGTGGGTTGGAAGTGTGAAAGAAAGGAGTTAGGAAATGCTTATTGCTCCACCAAAGGTGAATTATTAATTGGAGCAAGGAACAAAGGTTCTGTCTCTTAGTCATCCTAACTAATGCCATTCCCACTACTTTTCTCTGACACTGTGAACACTCCTCAGTTCTGAGGAAAGTAGAAAAAGCTTCAAGGAAAGGTGAGAAAATCCTTTGCTTGAAGAACCCCAGAGACTGGGCGGTAATGCATATTCCAGCAGAATGTGAAATGTGTTCTTAAATTTCATCAGGCTTACAACATCCTTGTTGCTTACGCTAAATGCTGAGCGACAGTGGAGACAGACTATCACTGTATACTCCTCTGGGCATCCTTTGAAAGAACAATCTTTCTTTCTTCCATCAGTTTTGAAAGAATTCAGACATATCTTTTACAAGACATTTCGGGATTTTGAATTCTCAGGAGAAACACTCAGAGAAAAAAAAATAATAGGGAAAAAAACCCCTAGAACTGAAGTGAAGTTTAAATTACTTTTCATTGTTGATGTTTACCAGTGTGCAGTATTGTGGTTTCCCACTAAACATGACGGTCTTTTTGGTGCCCACGCTCTTTGGCATGTAAAACTCACCAGACACTCTTGTCCCTACGTCAGGGTTGTTGATTCTCCTGGTGAGCTGAGTGCTGACGCCTGCCTGTACACCTGGATAGATCTGCCGTGCTGGTGCCAAAGTAGAGCTTTGGGGAGTGTTCACAGCTCACAGTCTTTCTGTTCATAACAATGCTACTCAGCAGTTGTATATCATTTTACACACTTAGTGCACCGATCACACATGTAAACTCAGACAGAGATCTACTTGTACGAATAGCCCCTTTAAGGGCTTGCTTTCTACTCCTTCCTGGACAGGCACTTTTATATAACTCTATCTCCTGCTACTCCTAATTAACAAATGGCAAAACTAAAATATTCATCACTGTCATGCAAGAAATCAGTGGCAAAGCCTATGTTAGAAGTCAAGACTTCCCCTGGCCTGCAATTTTCTTATTCCTCTGTGTACCATTGAATTGGCCAAGAAAGTGTAAAAAGAAATCTTTGTGACTGTTAAGTAGCTGCTGTTTTGGCTAAGAAAAATAGATCTGGTTGCTCAACATTACCTGTTCAGACTGAAGGGACCTCTGTTCAACACGCACAGAACAAAGCAGTCATCTGTGGCAAATACATATTAGTTATCAAATGTGATGGGAAAGTTTTTAGGGGCCACTGCTGCGAAAAATTAATCATCTTAAAATTTGATTATATATTCCCTGAAACAGCTGGCTAATTCTCCCCAGGATTTGGTTTCAGTAACCTTTTCTTGAAAATGCCTCTTTAATACACCTTACTGAATTAGATTAAAACAATTTAATGCTCTCACCTCCAGAATTTCTTTCATTTTTTGTTGTGAAGAATGCAACACAAGAAGATTTAGTCAATTTTGTTATTTCTCTTAAATGTATTCTCAGATTCATTTACTTCCTCTTGACACGTCTCTTCCTTTCAAAATGTAACCATTCTCTGCTTGTGGCCTGCTAGTATAAAAAATGATTTGCATTAGATTTCACAAAAGGTACCACCAAAGCAACCCCTGTTGTAAATGTTGCAAATTATTTACTATGCTTTTTAAAATTGCAGAATGACTTCTTTGCAGAGCCCACTTAAATGAAATTGGAAATAAGATGGATACTTTGGAGCAATCTAAAAACTATGAGAGAGGAGGACATGGAGATCTTCATAAGGACTCCCAACATTCAAACTTTATGTTTTGTTGTAACATCAACTGAGTGCCACTATCCCTTTTCATGTGAGAGCCTATAAAGAGTGTCCTTATTTGCAGAGAAAAACTTTTCACTTTTTCCTGAGTTATTTATTTTGGATGTTGAGTTGGTTTGTTGGGGTTTTTTTTTATCTCTCACCCATAGCAGAGTGAAAAGCTAGGTAAGAAAGGTAAAGGCAGTCTTCTGCTTTTAATGTTGAATATGCTTTTTTGAACTCCCATGATCCTGCTAGACCTTCCCTGTATCTATTCCTAATTGCTCCTGGACCAGAGTTGGCTGTTTCACAGTCTGCGTGTCTGAGTCAGAATAATGGTCAGAATCATAGAATCATAGAATCATAGAATGGTTAGGGTTGGAAGGGACCTTCAAAGGTCATCTAGTCCAACCCTCCTGCAAGAAGCAGGGACATCCCCAACTAGATCAGGTTGCTCAGAGCCTCATCCAGCCTGGCCTTGAACGTTTCCAGGGATGGGGCTTCGACCACCTTTCTGGGCAACCTGTTCCAGTGTTCTACAACTCGCATTGTAAAAATTTTTTTCCTAATATCCAATCTAAATCTACCCCCCACTATTTTAAAACCATTACTCCTTGTCCTATCACAACAGGCCCTACTGAACAGCCTCTCCCCATCTTTCTTGTAGGCCCCCTTGAGGTACTGGAAGACCGCTATCAGGTCTCCCCACAGCCTTCTCTTCTCCAGGCTGAACAGCCCCAACTCTCTCAGCCTGTCCTCATAAGAGAGGTGCTCCAGCCCTCTGATCATCTTCGTGGCCCTCCTCTGGACCTTCTCCAACTGGTCCATGTCCTTCTTGTGTTGGGGGCTCCAGAACTGGACACAGTACTCCAGGTGGGGTCTCACCAGGGCAGAGTAGAGGGGGAGAATCACCTCCCTCGACCTGCTGGCCACGCTTCTCTTGATGCAGCCCAGGATGCGGTTGGCCTTCTGGGCCGCAAAGGTGCATTGCCGGCTCATGTTGAGCTTCTCATCCACCAGCACTCCCAAGTCCTTCTCCTCAGGGCTGCTCTCAATCCATTCCCTGCCCCGCCTGTGTTTGTGCCTGGGATTGCCATGACCCAGGTGCAGGACCTTGCACTTGGCCTGGTTGAACTTCATGAGGTTGGCATGGGCCCACCTCTCCAGCCTGTCAAGGTCCCTCTGGATGGCATCCCTCCCTTCCAGCGTGTCGATGGCACCACACAACTTGGTGTCATCTGCAAACTATCTGTCATCTATCCCACTGTCCATGTCGCCGACAAAGATGTTGAACAGGGCCAGGCCCAACACGGACCCCTGAGGGACACCTCTCGTGACTGGTCTCCACATGGACATTGAGCCATTAACCACCATTCTCTGAGTGTGGCCATCCAGCCAACTCCTTATCCACCGAGTGGTCTGTCCATCAAACCCATGTCTCTCTAGTTTAAAGAGAAGGATGTCATGCGGGACAGTGTCAAAAGCTTTGCACAAGTCCAGGTAGATAATATCCGTTGCTTGTCCCTTGTCCACCGATGCTGTCACCCCGTCATAGAAGGCCACCAAATTGGTCAGGCACGATCTGGCCTTGGTGAAGCCATGTTGGCTGTCACCAACCACCTCCTTGCTCTCCATGTGCCTTAGCATGGTTTCCAGGAGAATCTGCTCCATGACCTTGCCAGGCACAGAGGTGAGGCTGACCGGCCTGCAGTTACCCGGGTCTTCCTTATTCCCCTTTTTAAAAATGGGGGTTATGTTCCCTCTCTTCCAGTCATCGGGGACCTCACCAGACTGCCACGATTTCTCAAATATGGCCAGGGGCTTGGCAACTTCATCCGCCAGTTCCCTCAGGACCCGTGGATGGATCTCATCAGGTCCCATGGACTTGTGCACCTTTAAGTTCCTCAGATGATCCTGAACCTGCTCTTCAAGTACAGTGGGCGGTTCTTCATCCTCCCAGTCCCTGCTTGCGCCTTCTACAGCTTGGGTGGTGGGACAAGAGCTCTTATCGGTGAAGACTGAAGGAAAAAAGTCATTGAGCACCTCAGCCTTCTCCATGTCCTGGGTAACCAGGACACCAGTTCCCCTCCGGAGGGGGCCTACATTTTCCTTGGACTTTCTTTTGTCCCCTACATACCTATAGAAGCTCTTCTTGTTGTTGTTTATATCCCTGGACAGATTCAGTTCTGCCAGGGCTTTGGCCTTCCTCACCTGATCCCTGGCCACTCGCACAGCCTCTTTGTAGACCTTCCAGGCTACCTGTCTCTGTTTCCACCCTCTATAGGTTTCCTTCTTTACTTTCAGTTGGTCCAGGAGCTCCTTGCTCATCCACACAGGCCTCCTGGCCTTTTTGCTGACTTGTTGTTCGTCAGGATGCACCTCTGCTGAGCTTGGAGGAGGTGCTCCTTGAATATAGACCAACTTTCCTGGGCCCCTCTTCCCTCCAGGGCCGCCTCCCATGGTACTTGGCCCATCAGGTCCCTGAAGAGGCCGAAATCCGCCCTCTTGAAGTCCAGGGATGAGAGCTTGCCATGTAGTTGCCTTGCTGCCCCATGGATCTTGAACTCTACCGTGTCGTGGTCGCTGCAGCCAAGGCCGTCCTTTAGTTTCACATCCCCCACCAGTCCCTCCCTGTTGGTGAGCACAAGGTCGAGCATGGCACCCCTTCTTGTTGGCTCCTCTATCGCCTGCAGTAGGAAGTTGTCATCCACGCATTCCAGGAACCTCCTGGACTGCCTGTGCCCTGCCGTGTTGTCTCTCCAGCAGATGTCAGGGTGGTTGAAGTCCCCCATGAGGACCAGAGCCTGTGACCATGAGGCTGCTCCTATCTGGCTTTAGAGCACTTCGTCTGCTCTCTCCTCCTGGCCAGGCGGCCTGTAACAGACCCCCACTGTAACGTCCCCTGACTGTCCCCATCCTCTAATCTTGACCCATAAGCTATCTGTCAGCTCCTCCTCCATCCCCAGGCGGAGCTCCACGCACTCCAGCCGGTTGCTGACGTAGAGAGCGACACCCTCTCCTTGTCTCCCCTTCCTGTCCTTCCTAAAAAGCCTATACCCCTCCATGTTGACACTCCAGTCGTATGAGTTGTCCCACCACGTCTCCGTGATGCCAACGAGGTCGTAGCCCTGCTCGTGTGCACGCATCTCCAGTTCTTCCTATTTATTCCCCATGCTGTGTGCATTGGTATAGAGACACTTCAGCTGGGCCCCCGAATGCATTGTGTTGGACTGGTACAACCCTTTTACCTCTGTACAAGTGTGTTGCTTCACTAAAACATTATCGCTATTTCCTCCTCTTTGACACAGACTTTTCAACTGATAGATCAGCAAATAAAATGCCTCTGAGACAGAAAGGGAATAAAAATTACTCTGGCAGAATGCTGTGCTGTTGACAGGTGATTTTTCTAAGAAAAGTACTTGCCTAGGGGTAATGGGCATAATTGGATACTGTTTTACTCCAGCTTAATGCCAGGTTTTGCAGACTCAAACAAGGCCCTTTGAATTCAGCAAGTCATTATTTAAAATAGAAAACAATTATCTAGTGTTCTGGCTAATGTCTGGTAAAAAGTAATTTGATTAACCAAATATGAGAATGAGAGGAAGTGTTGGTGTTGGCTCGTCCCAGCATTTTCCAAACAGTAGAGTACAGTAGTTATGCAACACATTTCCATGCAATGAAAGACTTTTCTTCCCATATTGTAAAATGGACGATACTTATATCATTGTGGTAAATGTATACGAGGGGGTACTGGTTTCCATTGCTTTTGGTTTTTATGCTGACATCTGGACAGTTTCAATGTGGCCAGAATTAGTCCCACAAGCTTAACTTTTGTTCTTTCCCTCATGGCTCTCTTACTCCTGCAGAAGTCAGGTCCTTGTTGCCATGGCTAGCAGTAGTCTGATTTGGAAAATTTATATGAAATATGTTCAAAGTCAATGCATTAAGAAAAGCTGTGGGAAATGTGCCAAAAGGCACAAAAGTGAAGACGGGTCATGGGCTGATTATGCAGAAACAGAATCTCTGCCACAGATTTCAGGGCCATGCACCCTCCACTTGCATAGAAGAAGGAAAACAACATCAGAATGACCCCAGCCCTTACTTGAAGTATAAAACCTCCGAGCCCAAAACACTAAGGAGTGAAAACCTAAGAGTACACGTTTCAAAATTCTCTTATATCTTTTTCTGTTTCAGATCCAAATAAGAACCTGTATGCTTATTTTTCTGGTCAAGTAAAAGACTTTTTTTTTTCCTGCTTGGCCTTGCTTTTTTTCCCTTCTTCACCCTGAAACTCCTATTTGCTCATTTATTTACTTGTGTTTATTCTTGTAGAATCTATGTTTTTATTTTCCTTCCTAAAGATGCAGAAAATTATGTTTGTATGATATTTAAAAGAAATAAATAAATCTGTGATTGTTGCTAATTGCTTCCCAGAAAAAGGCAAGCAGTCACAATGCACTCTTCAAGGCCTGAGTGAAAGACATGTACAACCTCTTTTACAAGACTGCCTCTTATACAAAGTTTTTTCGAAGAGTCTGTTAACAAGGGATCATGGCTCCTTGTCTCCCCTCCTTGCAATTGCAATAACAGGGCCTAGAAAGCAAAGTCTGTCTTCAGAGCTGAAAGATGAACTCATGTTATTTCCAGAACTGGCATCCATTGACATAGGTAAATTTTTGGTCTGTTGTCAACTGTGCTTATATGCAATATTATCCAAAAAAGCCCACTTGCACACATGAACAAGATGCACTTCAGGTCTCTTCATTTTTATAAGCTCTAGATTTTATGTATACTACAGGTAGGCTTTGAAAATTAGCTCTGAGAGTGACTTGCAAAAGAAAAATTTTAATGATTTAGAGTATAATACCTGAGTATCTTTTGACGGTTCAGCAAGTGACTTCTTTGTCATAATACTGGTTTGTTCCATTTGTACCTGAGAGTCTGAGGTATGCCTGCTGACCCACAAAGACCAACTTCAGAAAAGTAGTGCTGGATGCTATCAAAACTTGCTGTATATTTCTCACCTCCTTCTTTTACTGAACGAACTGTAAGAAGACCAAGAGCTGAAAAATAAAACCCAGCAGTTATTCCTGACCTCACAGCTGCTGGCACTGATTACTTGAGTTGTTTTCCAGCCAAAATAATTCCCTACTCTGAGCACAACTGTGAAAGTTACATGAATTCAGTATATACATTCATCAGTATCTAACGCAGCCCTATCAAAGTGTAATGCAGTCTTTACTTGTAATTAATACTATTTTTATTAATTGCTTTCCACTGTTGAGACCAAAGCCTTATGTATTTTCTTCAGTTTAAGCATATAATCCATTTACACTTCAGTTCTAAAGAGCTTACAACTTAAATAGACAAAAACATTATTCTTCTGCAGACAGGGAAAAGAAACTGAGAGAGATTAAGTGACTGTCTTGAAACCATGCAGAAAGACTAAGGAGGAACCATGAACCGAATCCAGTTCACTTGAGACCCTGCCCTGTATAATAACCTTAAGACAAATCTTTTTCCACCACTGATTCTTCCGTTACCATTCATTACAATAGCAAGTAGAGTATGAAAAATATTGTTGCAAATTGATAAATTTTCTAAGTGGTTGTAGTCTACAGTTACAATTACACTTATAGTCAGTGTGTAATTGTCTGCTGTCACCTTTATCCTTATAAACTCTTTGCTGCTAGCACTTTAGGGCTTTTGGACGATTTTCTTAAAAGCAAAAGTGAGCAACATTTGACAAAGACTATGCCACAGTGCTAGGCTCATTGATTTTAGTGAAGCTGCTATCTCTCCCCATCTATTTCCAGCAGGACAGTTCTTCCTCTGATTATACAGCTAGCAGTTCAGAGCACACTCAGAGTGAATAAGCGAACAGCAGTGGCAGTTCAGACCACCGTTATAGGTTCTCCTCTCCTGTCAGGAATAAATTACTGCTGTGCTCCCTTGAAGGGCAAAATGATTGCCTTGGGATGCACAAGATGCACTCCTGTAGCAGTTGCATCTCATAAAAATACTCACAAGAGGGACTACCCCTGAGTTCTGTCATAAGGACTTCATTCTCTCCTTTCAGTCCCAACACCGTTCAGACACTGAGCACAGAGACATTTATTAATACCAGACATTGTAGGTTTCCTATCATTTTATAAAGATGATATTCATGCTGACTGGTAGTTTAAGCTTTAAAAGAGGAGAACAATAGGATTACTTTTCCAAAGCAAATATAACTACTCAATATTGTGATTATAGTTTCCATGCCTGATTCAATGAAAGGTCAGTTTCCTCAGTGCTTGAAGAGGATACTGAGCGATGGAAAAAAAATCTGGACTGATATACATTTGCTGAGAACAATATAGAATTGTTGGTAGATACTGGGCAAAGCTAGCAGACACTGTGCAGATGTTCTGTGGGCTTGTTCGGAATGGGCATGAATGGTGTTAAAAACCACTAAATAATCTCAAACAGTTGTAGCTAAAAGATCTGCACAAAGCTTGCCAGAGTTCCCAACTGCAAAGAAGCCCCTTCCAAGAGCACTCCATCCTGGAATTACTGCCTTTGCCATGATGGGCAGACAGCTGGCAGGGACTGCTGCTGATGCAGAGAGTGAGTCACCCCTGTGGATCAGTCAACGGTGATGATAAGACACACTCAAGTAGTGATGTTTGTATCCGTCTCATTCGTAAGGGCCCATGCTGAGACTGGTGACAATGCATATGGGAAGAGATACCTTCCACTTCCAAATGAACAAATACATACCAAGTAATAGCTTTTTCACAGCCACAGAATAAGTAGCCACTCTTTACTGTACAGTCCAAGCCAACAGCCTTGGTGGAAGACCTTTAAATCAGTTATCTTCTTCTTTCTAATATTTGGCTAATCCCAAGTGAGGAGTAAGCCAAGGCCTTACACAGAGTAATTATGCTTGCAGAGCTGGCAGACACAAATAATCAAAATCTTGAACACAAAACATGAGAAGATGTGCTTTAAAATAAAAAGAATTTTTAAATAATAATAATAAATAAAAAATAATTCATGTGTGAATCTTTCTGTTTTCCTTCTGACTTCTGAGTCTTTTGGGTTGTTTTTGCAAACTTCTGCCTGCAACCAGATATGTAAAGTAAAAATGTTTAAAATCCTTGCATCTAGCTGCACTAGAGCGTATTAATGTCTTAAACTCATGAACTAAACAGCTGGACTATGCAAAGAGATTATATCTCAGTTGTAGTCCATGTTTTGGATACAAATATTCATGAATTTAAAGAAATTCTCACTTCTAAAACTTTTCTGCTCCAAAAACCAAATAAAGTTTCTACTTGTGAAAAATAGATGGGACCACTACATCCATTCTGTCAGGAATAGATTACGTAAATATAGAAATAAACAACCAGTTTGCAACAACTTCTACCTTCAGTTTGGTGCTAGATAGTCCTTGATTCCAGTTCATAGCTTATGCTGTACCCTCTGTCTCTTCCTCAGGAGACTGTGATCTGCCTCTCAAGGTAATGTCAGCAACAGATTTAATCAACACATCACTAATGTTGGGCAGCTGAAAATGACACAACCAGTGCATTAACAGTTTTTCAAGATGAGAGGAAATAGAAGACAATAGCTACCAAAGACAAGGAAGGTTAACAGGCAGAAAAAGAAGTCCAGACACACTTCCATCCACATAGACTAATAAACAGCACTGCAAAGGAGGCTGGTGCTGTGACAAGAATTCCCACTAGAGCTGCGAGGAGTAAAAGAGGTGCATGACCAGAGACTTGCATATAGTAAATTCTGGCCTTAGGTAAGAAGAAGGAAAGAGCAGGTGCCATGAAGAAACTTCATCAAGATCAATGACAATGAGTATCATCATCAAGGTAAATTCACATGCCTTGTCAATACAAAGCTGAAAAAGAGTTTGTTCTGGAGGATTTCTCACCTGTTTTTTTTTTTCTGATTCAAATTCCTGTTCTTTGTCTGCTAAATTAGGACAAGGTTATGATCAACCCTGAGTATGGACAGGCTTGCGTCCACATCACTAGAGTAGCAGTACTAGAAATTATCTGTAGTCCATACAAAGAAGATATATGTTGGCTACTTCTTGCTCTCTGAGCTAATTTGTCCTTCTGTTTCATCTGTACCCCAGACCAACACACAAGGTCAGGAAGAGTCCCATTGTAACATGACCATACCCTTTTCCTATACCTTTCAGCACAACTCATGTGTTGTTTGTTGCTGGGAAGCACCACACATCTCCTTTTAGTGCCTCAGCCCAAGGCCCCCAAAGCCCTGCGCCATCATACATGGCCCAGGGGATGAATGGAGACCCTATTTCCTTGTAAATCAGTGCAGAATGGCAACCAGCCTCGCTGCAGCTGTGTTCTCATAGAAGATTTCCTGGCATGTGAACAACACAGGTATTTCTCGTGGTTTCATGTTAGAACTTTTGCAGAGGAGGCAAAGTCACCAACTCCTTGAAAGCAGAAGGAAGAACACAGAACCAAGCTTTTAGTGCAAATTAACAGTGCTTGTGTAAAGTCGCTACATAATACTCTGTTATTCTGTATCCATGAGTCTGGCAAGAGCTGCCAAAATGTGGAGTGTGAAACAGGATTTTGCTTCTATTTCATATGAGACATGGCTAAATAAGCAGAAAAAAGGGCTCAGCACATATGATGTGACATCTGGGTGGTCAAAGAAAAGCTGTCTGTAAACTGGACCTCCTTCAGGAGCAGCTGTCTGAGGACAAGGCTAAGCTTTAGCATCCTTCAGTTGTTTCAAATTGCAAGGCACAACATAATAGGATTTTGGATTTGCCTACCCCATGAGGAGTATTGTCAAATTCATGTGGTCACTATCATATCCAAAGTATGTTTAAATATAAGGCAGATGAGTCCCTTAATTATTTTTACATCCGTTTATACAGAAATCATATCAGTCTAGCTAAATGTGTGGATATTTGGCCACTGCCTCTGCTTCCTTTTTGATGCAGAAATTTCTGGCATTGTTCCCAAAACTTTGTCAGAGCCATCACAACAGCAGAAGGGGACAATGTGGCAGAATGAGACCATGTGGCTGGGAGTGTGGAGATCTCTGTTCTGGTCTGGGCTTTATCACAGATTTCCTGTGGACATAAGATAAATCACTTAATCTCAAACTCCCTTACTTTCTTTTTTTTTGTAGAAGGATGAGAATAATCACTCATTTAGCAGGGGAATTCTGTGACTAAGGTAATTAATGTTTCTAAAGCCTGTCGATGTCCATAAGTGTAACCACTAAATAAGCAAATTATATTACGAGTATTATTTATTTTACTACATGAATATTGCCAAAGTCTGTAAATTTCCCCCAGAGTTTATAGATTAATTAGCTATTCTACCAAATACTCAAGTGAGAAAGAAACTATCGCCAAAGAAACTATCGCATTATGCTTGAAGGAAGTAACTAATGAATGAACATGGAAAGGTAGAATTTGGCCTTGAAATCAAGCCGCCTAATGTTCACAAGGCACACTGCCTGTGAACAAGATGGTGGTGTGGGAATCGATGATTATTTTGGAAGAAACCATGATCTACTGATGTCCAGTTTACTAACTGGAGAAATAAATATTAGACTTTACCAACTAATCGTATGTGTTGATGGATTTCCCAAATTCTGATAGCAACTTACAGTTGAAATACTTAACTCAAAATCTAAATATTTATGCACTATGCTACTATTGTCCACTTGAAGCCATCCTTTTAAAATAAAGTACAAGCAGGATCTGGCACACATTAAAAAACAGTGTATTTTTTGTCTTCATCAAAATTAAAAATTTTCATTTATTATTGCTTCATTGTCATAACTTTTTCAGGATTTTATGGATAAAATCTGTTGGTCACATTTTTAATATAATATATTTCCTTTTTTATATATAACCATTTAACAGAATAGAAATTTAAATACCTGCTGCCACATATATTTTGTGAGATGTGTCTGATAGGTCTAGTGTCATGAATCCATGTATTTACATTACTCACATGTGCAAAACACTCAGACCTTCATAGATCAGCTAAAGTATCTGGACATCATAAACCAGAAAGCATTAACATCTGCTGAACATTCATATGAATATTAGAAGTTACCAGTATTTCATAGACACTAGTTTCCTGCTTTACAATATCCAGGTACATCAATCTACTTATTATACAACAACAAAGCAAGGGATTTGGAATATAAACATTAAAAAATACAGAGAGAGAACCTGTTCCAAATCCAAGAGGATGCTGGAGACTCCCCTCCCAGGGAGAAGATACAGAACAGCAATTGCACAGCCTAGCTCATAGGTCTGTCATGCTGTTTCGAGCCTGTGTTTGATATGTTACAACCCCTATTTAACATCTCTTTCAGAGCCTTGTCTATTCTGCTTTTCCATTTAAAAACTACCCTGAAACATATTTGTTTGTGTGATTGCCCTTAAAGAGAATAAAACCACAAAGCAAAACTGACTTTCTACCCTGTGCACCCCCTCATCTCACCCTGGATCAAAACTGTACTCCAACATTTTTTTTTTAAGTATAAAATCAAAGAGTTGTTCATCATAGTATAAGTAATAGTACATCAGATTTAATCATGATTACCAAACAAGCTAAGCCACATTAATATTACTACCATGTGCATAAATATAAAGGATTTAAAATAAAGAAGGAATTTTGCAAGAAAGAAATACAAAGGTTTTAATACAGCACAAAAAAACAAGCCGACAAGAGAATGGGTCATCAGTGTGGAAGTCCATATTTCATTTAATTTACGTTAGATTTTAATAACCTTGAGGAGGCAATACTCTAAAGCATGATTCAAATATTAATTAATTAATTAATTAATTCTTTACAGTATTGACTATCATGGGTCCAACTTAACATCTGACTGGAAATGCAAAATCCCTTCTGACAGTCCTTACTTCCATGTAATGAAATAAATTAGTTATTTTCCTTCTCCTGTTCCCCATCCAATTCCTACTACCTAACCTTACTGTGGCATTTTGTGCTTGAAATTAGAGAAAAGTGGAAAGTGTCTCCTTGTCTTCCAAGACATCAATCCAGCAAGGTGCAAACTTCCTGTGTATGATATTTAGTATCCCTTACTCTAAATGAATGGATGAATAAATGCAGTGCTATCAGTGCAAAGGCAAGCAGAAAGTCAAAAGGGATGCCGCTTAAGTTCTTAAAATTAAGTACAGATGGAACATAAGTGACAAATAGCATTGTATGTAGAGTAAGGGAAACAAATCGTATTCTATTAGAAGCTTGTTTTCAGTTAGCATCAAGTCAAGAAATAATTACGAGGAATTACATTGTAAATTACCTTAAGCTAATTTAAAATAAGAACTCTCACTTCATCCAGACTTCTGTACATTGCATTACATATATTGCTATTGCTACGTCTGCAGGACTCCAGAGAGCTACATAGCTTCTGCAGCATAGAGAAATTAAGCGCAATCCCTGGTCTTATAGTTTATCATCCAGATTTACACATGCTTCAATCAACAAATAAGGCAAGCAGCACCCTTTTAACAGGTGTTACATATAACGGAAAGTCTGTGCATAATAGTTTGATTGCCTTTCTGTTGGTCATGTTATAATAAATTTAATGTATGGATACTGCTCTATTCCTTTTGCAAACATTTTCCCACCTTCCACTGATCAGGTAGGTGTGATTTCATCATCACTTGGTGGCAATACAAAGAATAAATTCTTCTCAAGGACCCAGAACCAAAGAGATTTTTCAGTGGAAACTTCTCCCAAATTCTTTTTGCAGAGCCTCCGCATTAAATGAGAGAGCAATGAAAGATCTGCACTCGCTGCTGTCCGAGTATTTGGGAGTGGAATTATCCTGTACAAAGAGAGCGAGCCTGCAGCTGTTGGAGCAGAGCTCAGAGAAATATGCCGTTTTCACAGTGCAAGAGCAGATGTGGTTGAAATTGTTAACATGAAGCATGGGCACAAGGTCAAATGCAGATTTTCCGTATCAATTTTTCCAAGTGTCTTTTCCAATTAAGGCAAGGATGGTACTGGGCCAGGGTATACAACACACATCTTATGAAAGGCCTAACTGATCGGGGAACAGAAGCTGGTGTAAGGTATTGCAGCTCATAACAATGCGGCCTGATGTATAACGCTTGGTTTGACTTTTATTTCACTTTTTAGATGTCATGGATATGTAGTACAAGGCCTGCTCTCAGTCTTATGAATGCATGTAAACACCCATTAATGTTAATGGGAAACATGTATGATTTTCAAGGAAAATGTAGACCTTTCCTCTTTGCTCCACACCCCATTTTGCTAAGCAGAGTTGGAAGGGGAAGCCCCATAGGCATCCTGCTTGAACCAGTGGTTCTGATCATCACTATTTTTTTTCACAGAAGAAATTTCTTATGCTTTTTGACAGAAGAAATTTCATCTCATGTTTCATACTGAAATATGAGATGTGACTGCTGGTCAACAGAGATATGTACTGGGCTGACGAGGAAGCCAGCATATTAGCAGTCCTGAACACTGCCAACCATAAACGGAAGCGGGTAGACTCCTACAGAGGAGGAGACAAGGTTGAAAAGTAATGTTTAAAAAAAGCAACAGTATCCATTAGGATGTTTTATTCATCCTCTTTCCCTTTTTTGAGTCTCAAATGTATACATGAGTCACAAATTTTTCAGTACAACGTGAGGGTTTTCTAGAAACCTAACATTTCAAATTAAAACTGAGATTCCCTTTTAATCTTAAAGTTGGGAGAGACGGAACTATAAGGAAAGCATCAAATGTTGTGAGATGCATGATAAAATCTCAGGATTTGGCAAGGCTGCACCCCAGTTTATAGTTCAGAGAACTCATATTTCAAACAAGTGTTATTTGCTGCTGAGTACTGTACTCCTGGGTCCTGGTGCTCCAGTGCACTGCTTAAAGTCAGCTGAGCTTTCCTAGCGTGATACTGGATCAATGCAGTGGTGAACCAGACCCCAAATTTTATTGACTTTTCAGGCAATCTGCCACTTGGCAGGGGAACTTAGATTTAAAACATAAAAGCCAGTTTTAAAGCATGAGGGATTCACTAGCAGCAGCAACTGAAAAGCTGAAATTGAAACCAAAAAGGCACAGTACCACATTACCAATTCCCTGAGCCATCTTGTCCCTTTTACTGCTTTCTTAATCTCTATGCACTGATCATTAATCATTTTTACTTGGACTTATGAATGAAATTAAATATTCCACAATTTATTTTTTGAATTATTATTTTGTAAGAGTAATATCTTAGTTCATGCAACCTTATTTTCTCACAGAACAGATTGGAGCTGCTTTTAATTTTTCAGTACTCTAACGTATTTTGAATATTTTCAATATTTTTAACTTCTGGACAAGTGACAAATATTAGAAATATGAGCTGCATTGGGTAGCTTTTGCCAGAAATATTAAATCTCCTGAGAATTTTTTTGCTCCCTGCATGGACAAGCAACCAACCATTGTTGCTTGGGTCTGTATGTGCACAGTTACTTTTTGTATTTTACAAATATTCATGTTTGTGACTTGGACATTTTCCTTCTACAGAGATTTTTGTCAGTATAATTCTATTGCTCCAAAAAGCAAAATGGAAAGTGCAAAAACACTGTGGAAGTAAACAAAATCAGCATTGTGAAATGTAAATTATGTCTACCATACTAGAAAAATAATACCTTTCCCAAAAAGACTTTCTTTCTTCTTTTTTTAATAGTCTCTAAGTGTCTCATTCCAGCCCTACATTTTGACCATCTTCAGAAGCAGGTATATTATACACCCAAGCATATATCATAGTCTACAGTAGATATTTAGCTATTTTTGAAAGTGTTTCACTTTAAATGCTTCATTCGAAAAGTGGGTTCTCCTTTGTGCACAGTTGGTTCCAATGAATCCCAGGTTATGAGCAACTGATGTTTGTTTAGGCATGGTGGCTCACTGTTCAGTAGCCCTATGCAATGAGTTTGGTGCTTTCACTAAATTTTCCAGAGGATAAGACGGATAAATCAACATGCTGCATTAGTGAGCACAGTTATTTGCTGCTACAATAAAACATCTTTAAAACCGGCTTTAAATAACGATGAAGATTTAGTCAACAGTGGTTTAGACAGACCAGCAAAATAATATGGTGATTCTGAGCTCGTGCTTTACCTTTTCGAAGGTAAAAAGAGAAGTCATCATAATCCCATCACTAATACTGTCAAATGGATACATTGTGGTGTTTCACTCTTTTTGCCAACCATTTGTGATAAGAAGCCATGTGGTAAGAAGCCAAGTGAGTGGTTTTCTCTTGGCCCTGTAGTCTCCCATTTTTCTTCCAAAAAGTGACCCAGTAGTTTAAGAAATAACCACCAGGCAGTATGTGTGTTTCAGAAAATTGCTCTGTGTTGAAAAAAACTGCTGCTGGAGGACAGGTTCCTCGTGATGAGAGCAATTAGAGAGACATGCGGTAATTGAACTTAAGACTTGCAATGTATTGAATGCCTGTAAGAGAACAAGATAGGGATCAGTATCTGAACATCCCATCCTAAGTTCTTACTGTGACAGCGCCCTGAAATAAAATATGGAGACCAAAATATGTATGTTTCAGATGGGGAGACAACTGATTCAGAGAGAGCTGAAATAAGTCTCTAAGATTTTATAAAAGGAGAAAATAACAGAAGTTACTTGTTTACTAGGAGCTGATTCCTCTCAGCCAAGCATAATACCTAAACCCGCATTTCTGTAGCTGCAGATGGACAGGGCCACAACTTGCTGAAGGCTTAGGCAAAAAACTGCATTGACAGTGCTGAGTAGAAAAAGCAAAAGTGGCGCTCAAGTTTGAAAACAAGTAAGTAAAAATAACTTGAGAAAATAAATTTTAATTTCAAGGAGCTCCAGTCTGGGCTATGGCAAAGAGCCTCAGATCTGTTTGTTGGTCTGATTGTAAATTTTTGAGGGGGATGGGAGAAGAAAGCAGATAATGTCTATGTGGCATACCTCACCCTATGTATGCCAATCTCATTTTATTCAGTGGAACATTCCTTTCTTTTAGCCTTTGTCTTATCTGTTTAGACAGCAAACTCTTCAAAGTCATGACCATTTCTTGTGAAGTCTGTGTTTCTGCATTTGCAAGCATGCTGAGGACCGTAACGGCTAATACATAATACATCATAACAAAAGTAATAGAAGGTTCCATGAAGAACAAAGTCCTTGAAGAGTATGGAGATATTTTTTAATGTCCTTTTTGGCTTTTAGCCCATAAGATTCCGTATTTCACTGGTTGTATAACAGACAACTTCAGAAGCCAGTTATGGTGGCAAACAGTAGAAATAGTAGAAATTTATCAAATTGACTTTTTCAGGCAACTCAGAAAAAGTATCCTTTTCACCCTCCACTCTAGGTGCTAATTTTTCTTACAATCCTTTCATTATTTGCATCATACACTGCAAAATATATATGGAAAGGGAAAGATTGTTTATGTGGCAGTAGTCTCCAAAATCAAGGAAGGAACTTATCTCTTTTCAGATGGGCATACCAGTTTGGCTGAGAATTTCACAGACATCGTAGGTGCCGGTTTTGTAACTGCTCATTGACTTTCCTAGATGTTCTATCTCATTAATAGATCGAGACAATAGTTCTAAACTTAACTGACTGGGAAACAGGAAGAAAGTTGACTGCATACATTGTAAGGAAGGGCTACAATCTGCAAAGGCTACAAAAGGGCTTTTTCTAGCTGAACATTTGCAGTGCTGTTTTTAAGAACTCTGGCTCTTTAGAATACACAAAGAAGCAGATAACAAAGCCTCAAGGCTAAAAAATTCCCTGTTCCATTGCTATATCACTGGCCAACACATGATGAAATTCAATTTGTACCCTAGACAGAGGAAAACAAATCCATCAAGATGGTGATAAAACAACTGCCAAGATACAACAGTTTGCGATATTGATGCTTGTTGTTACACCAGATCCAGGACATCACAGTCTTTCAGTTCCCATTTCTGCCTATTAATCTAAATGATAAAGCCAATAGTTGAATGCAGTATTTGTAATTGAAACAATTACCAAGGAAAGGCCAAGAAACAACTTACTTTTTATGGGCTTGAACTGTTGACTGAAACATAGAAAGGAAGAAAGAAAAGTAATGGTAAACCTGGCTGAAAGACTTGTTTACCTCTCTGTAATTTCCTGTGTTTCATCTGGTTGTGAGCTCCAGAGACTGAGCTATTCCTTTGGGCTTCAGCATGTTTCTAAGTATTCTCTTTGTTTCCAAATATCTACATTTAATGGCTAGTGTAAGTTTTCTAAAGTGTTTTTAGTTTTAAAAGCACAAGCTTTGCCATTTTTCTGTTAAATTTAGAATCTTAATGAAGAAACAAAGGTACTAAAGATTCTTGATTCCTTCCCGAGTGCCTGTATCCCACACAAGTGGGTGTCTGACAGTGGGTGTTTCTTCATGTGTAATTTATATTATATATTTTTTATATTCCCCATCTCTTTCAGAGATCTAAGTCTCCATCTCCAGTTTGTGGGAAGGCTTGTATTTCATACGATCCTTCCTCTGAAGCTGGTAAGCTATTCCTGTATGTTTTCACAAAGTATAAGGAAAAGTGGGTAGTATCCTATAGTGAACGGGAGACTGACTCAGTCAGGAGAGCATTTAGGTATAAACTAAACATCTAAGCATCCAGTCAGTGGTGAGCTTTCAAAAAACGAAGGATTCAGCTATATTGGGCCTGTGAGCTCAGTCTGCTGAAGTCTTTCCTTCCTTCCTTCCTGCCTTCCTTACCTTTCTGCCTTCCTTCCTCCTTTCTTTCTCTCTCTCTTTCTTTCTGAATCATGAATTCAAAGGTTATTTGTATCTAATGCTTGCTTGGCAACTTATTCTATACATTGGGCTGCTTTGGGAACTGGTTATTGATTAATGAAGTTTTTATGGCTCCGTAGTGAAGACACATATAATCTGACATTAATGAAAAACATTCAGCACACAGGGAACCTGGCAAGGGGCACTTCTACTTTTCTGCGTGCTATACTAGTTTCACACTCATTGAATACAGCTAACCGTATCTGCTTACTTCTAACCTGCTACAAAGCAGTAGCGAAAGCAGAATGTTCTTTGTAAAAAGAACTGATAATGCTCTTCCTTGATTTTGAGTATCTTTAAGCAGTCTGTTTTTTTCGGTGCAACTAACTTTTGGGAACTTAAACGTCCCTTTTAGTATGCCAGGTGTGAGAGTACATATTGTGACCAGGTTCCTGAGGAGGACCATGTGAGGGAATGTGTCTTAGTTGACTGAAGATTACTGCCAAATCTTTCTCAACTGAGTTCTCCCTAGGGCCCTTCTACCCAAATTTAATAATTAATTTTAAAAAGAAACTTTCACAGCTGTTGAACACTGGGTGATTCCACTGACTCTGTGGGTGCTGAGCAGTTCAGACCACTTACTTTTAAAAATCTAAAATGAATTTGTGAACCTAAATGTTAAGTATCAAGCTTCAAAACTTTTGTACTTTTATAGAGGAAATCACAGAGTACCTGTTGTTCATAAAATGTGGGGTAACATTTGCATAAGGTCAAGCACTTAGTTAAGCCCTGGGCAGACAGTATGAAGTATAGGGTATGCCTACAAAAGTGCCTGGAAAGCCATCCCATTACCAAGCTCAATCTGGAATTAAGGTCAGCTTGTGAACTAGGTATTAAACAGAGAATGCAGATGCTCTAAATGGAAAGTTTACAGTTTTAGCAGACCGCACTCAAGATCCTGGAGATTTTTACTTCACCTGTTGACTTTAACATTATAAATCTCCACAGTCCCCACATCCCTTTTCAAAGAAGCATCTGTTTCTCATGGTTCATTGAGGTATTAACCATTTCAGGCACCAGGTGGTTTTTACGACTAGATTTAAGGCTTGACCCTACAGCCCTTACTTGAAGACTGTTATACTGTGCAAAGTATCTTTAATAGCACCAGGAGGGAGGGGAGGGAAATGGCTTGTTTATTGTCCATCCATGACTTTCATATCCTATGTAGTTGATTAGACAAAACCTGTAGCTTGTCCCCTTCCCCCTGAATAGGGTTCGCACATTCAGCTTGAGATGTGAAGGTGTAGCTGCATTTTTCTCTTCCATAAAAACCTGTGGCAGCTAAAAGACTGGGGTACACCTGCAGAGCCCAGTGGGTTGCCCAGATGTAACCAGCTGGCAGCAAAGACATGAGTCCTGCCTGTGACACTCAAAGTGGCTGCAGTGAGTTACGGTACTGACTGCACCAACCTCCTGCTACACAGGCGGTAAACAGGGGTATGAGGTGCAGTGTGCCATCCACTGCTCTGCTTTGTAGCAGCTGGCTCTGAACTTACAGTTTCTGTGAAGTATCTTAAAACTCTTCCACTCCTTGTTTGCTGCAGGTGAGAGCTCACCCAAGTTACCCAGCTTGCGGCTAGGCTGCCCCATGCCACTCAGTGTTTCAACCATCCCAAGGGGGTATGACTTTGTAAAGCACTGAAAACATGCTTATCCTTTTTCTGTAGGTGAGGAGCAGAGAATGGATCTTGCATACTAGATCTTGGCCATAATACTTGATGTACCACCATAAGACATTCAAATGTCCAGTGTCAAGGCAATATATAATGCCTATAGAGGTTCAAAAAGTATGAAGTTTGGCTTATACATTTTAGTAATTCTCTTTTTGTCTTCTAAAGGTTTGTTAGATTTGAATGAAATTGGTGGAGTCATGTTTTCCATGGGTACCCTTTGAGATTTGTGGGGTTTTTATTCTTTAGGACTCAGTTAGATATCCACTTCTAATTCATTTCTGTAGGCTCAGCAGGGACTGCAGTCTTTTATCAACATAGATTATCTTCCTAAACAGAGGCAGGGCCTTGGTGAGACAAGCAGGGGAAGCCTGTCTCTGTAATGATTGTGCTCTGGAAAATAAAAAGGAATTATATCCCCAATGATAGCTATCAGACTGACAATATTCAAACTCACTGGAAATGAATGGACAAATTAGAACAAAACCATTATTTTCCTTTTCAGTTTCTTAGTAACTTCAAAAATATTTTTTAACTCTTTATCTAAAGGATTTTCATGGCACATGATACAACAGTTCACTGAAAGTCCAGTTTTCCATGCACAGCCTTTGCTGTATCTCTATGAAACTGAATAGCTGAAGAACACTTTTCTCCCAACAACATGCAGGGCCCAAGCATTGGCTCTCAGGAGGTTAATCCTTAACTCAGCTGTGCTTGGTGCTCAAAGCAGGTGAAACACAGTGGGATAATGAGGTAAGAAACTTGTGGAAGGCAAGCGTTTAAATCAAGATGATGTGAGATGGCAACACAGCACAGCTGGGAAGAGGCCTGGGTGAGGAAGGGAAGGCTGCTCTTCAATCTATATCTTAGGACTTACTTGACTTATCTTTAAGTTTCCTATCTTATTTTCTTTTTTAATTTGCAGTGTCTCTTTGATTTGGAAAACAGAAAATGGAAGGTGATTTACAAAAGTTATTATTGTTGCTTAGAAAGAATGTCAAGAGCTCTGTTGATCTTACTTGGAGCGGCCGACTGCTTTGTCGTGTGAAAGTTTGTCTCACTCAGAAGGGGAAAAGTTGTATTTTCTAGGAAAGAGATTGTGTCCTAATGATGTTTAGAGAAAGAAAGGAAACTGGCAGAGAGTAAAATATAGCCTAAGAATAAATGGTAGGCCTTGTGGTTTTGTTACAGTAGTTCCTTGTTAAACTAAGTTCTTCCAGAAAATTATGTTTTGTTGGGGGTTGTGAAATGTCAAACTTAATGAGAAACAAGCATGCTGCCAGGGGCCCTACATAGACACTAACCAATGAACAATGTCTTCTACCAACACCACCAACTGGAACTCAAATGAAGGCAGTTTTAGCAGAGCAAGGGAGAGCCTGTTGAAAAACAAAAAGTATAATGGAGCAGTGAGGGTGGACTGTGGACAATATCATTGTTTGATTTTGGTTATGGTTTGTTTTGTTTTTTTGTTTTTTTGTTTTAAGAAAAATATAAAGGATTGTTCGAATAAGTATGGCATTCTCAGAAATCCCGTAGGCAATGTCTGACAAAGAAGCTACCCCATAGTAGAGTATATAACTATTTTCTTCTGTGAAGTAACCTAGGCTTCCTACTCAGTTGTGTGAGGAAAACAGCTCTTTGGCAATGCTGGGGCCTAATAGCTTGTAGCTGATGGAGATTCTGTAGGTACACAGATCGTATGCACTCCAAAGCACATAATAACTACACAAGAAGGAAAATAGCAAATAGGAAAGATCACTCTTATTTTACACATCAGGCACAAAAGTCTGTCACCCAGAAGTCTAGAGCAGAATAAACAATCAATAACCTTCACCAGAGTTGTCCTCTGCTATCTTTACTACAAGACACTCTGTCTTTACTCTTTTAATAGAAATTATGCATGTTGCACTTTAAATAAGAAGGAGGAAGTGTATAATCTGAAATAGCAACTAGAAACTATGGTTAAATATTCAGTAGCACCTGAGTTTTGCAAGAACTCTGGCAAGATGTTTCCCCAACCCTGTATCCTTTGTGCATAAGAAGTATGCCTAGTAAAGGATTGTGTATGTTAAATAGGCAATACTAAGGCTTACTAAGCCATTATAAGGTTAAGATCCAGACTAAAATGAACTTCAACTGTAGAGACAAAACCAGATAGCAGTGAGAGAAAATGGTAAGGCAGATGTAGGAATCAAAAAATGGGCAGCTGAAAGATCTTGAACGTCGGAGTCGGATAAAACAGAACTAAACATCAGAAAGAAGCAAAAACTATGAAGAGGAAAGCAATATAGCACAAGTTTGTATGCAGTAGTTATCATAAAAGAAAACAAATAGCTTGGATTAAAAAATATTCTTGTTAAAAAGTATCTAATGATCTGTCAGGTGTTTAGCATATAGTTACAGCCATAGAAGACAGAATATAGATGCAGATACAACCAAGCTGAGCTGTGAGTAAAGATGTTGGCTAATTTTTCTTGCCACCAGCTATATAAAACTTGTTCATGAGGTGATATATTGTCTTCACCAGCACATGTGTGAATATCTGCATGTACATTTAAAAACTTCATTGGTATGAATTTGCCTCTGTCATGTGAATAGGAACTTCAGTGATTTCTTCATCCATGAAACATAGAAAGATAAATCTTAACCAGTGTGCTACCAGTGGTGTTTTGAATAGAATGGTAATGTAATAAACATAAGGGTATAAAACCACAATGTAAATAGAAAAAAATGTTCTATATTAACATATAGTAACTATCTATATATTACTACCTGTGAAATGTAATATTTAATAAGGATAATGTTATTTTAAACATAATAAAAGTTTGGGACACAGAACAGCAAACCCCTTGAGTTTGTGTATTGCTTAATGCTAATTTATTTATGTGCTAATGGTGACAGCACCTACAAACCAGATTCAGTGTTTGAGGTGTGATAGAGCTTGATTTGGGGTGCAAGTGCAAACACATCTCCCGTAGATCAGGAAAATGCCACTGTATGTTAGCACGCTCAGTCACCAGCTACCTGATCCCAGGCATGAACTGGTAAATTATGGCTAACTTAGGCATTTAGGCTAAACCTGCCTAGTGACCTGGGGTCACTACCTAGCTGCGCAACCCCAGCTAGAATTTGTGGGAGTGCAGGAGAAACACTCAGTCTCTAACCCTGTACCTTGAAACAATACAGTGGGCTCATGGTGCATAGCAGGTTTTCATAGCTCTATTAAAAGCCTATGTGGGAAAAGCATGTTTCCTTGTGACCTTTCTAATGTTAGTGACCATTGGGATTTACCAGATGCTCCTTCCTCTTGGATTCAAGGGCTACGAATGGCTGTAAAAGATACACCAGGAGAGCAGCACAAGTTCAAATGCTAGTCTCAAGAGAACTGTCTGAGGAGAAGAGCACTGTTTAGGGCAATTATAGAACAATACTCTTACTAGTGCATTCTAGCATTAGTAGAAATGCTATGAAAAGGCTGACAAGCCATATCAATTTTATAGGTTTAGGAGGTGTGGAGACTTCAACACAGCACTCAAATATTCCTTGGCCTTATCAGAACTCTTTTTCTAACCCTTTGATATTTATTATATACACGTGCTGCTGATCCAACAAACAAATTTTTCTCAGATCCTTAGTAAAAATGGTGTTAAGGGTTCTTTCATTACATCTACTATATATTTGTCAAAAAAAATGAGCATGTTTTGGTTTGATTGCTATTTGTGCTCGCTGTGGATTTCTGGGATTATAGAATTGCAATATAGAGGCATTGCTACAAAAAAAACAAAGGACCCTTGTGTAGAATCTGCCTTTATTTTGCCAAGTTTAACTTTGGTAGTGTTCCCAATCAATACCTTTCTTTCCTTAGCATTAAATTCATTGATTTACAGAAACTACAAACACAACCCCTTTCAATCCTTTCTTAAATCTACAGTCAGGACTAGAAATTAATGAAGCAATCAGTTCTGGGTGTTTGTTTCAGACAATCTTTCTGACTACCATTATAGTTCCAGGTTATTATACCTCCTTAAATAGCTCAGGCTCAACATCTATAAAATGTACAGAACTTTTCAGCTCTTGTTGAATAAGATGTGTGTTTGTTAAGTACTTGATAATTTTTTTACATTTCTTGGGAACCCTGACCATTTTAATGAGCTACAAAGTGGTGGAGATTTGTGTGTTGCCCAAAGCCAAGCTGTTTAATTTAGGGTTTTCCTATAGCATATGCACAGATTTGAAATATGTTCTGGGTTATTTGTTGTTGTTGGTTTTTTTTTTTTTCCCACTTCTGGCTCCACTCCTTTTAAAGCTCAGTGCTAAAGTTTCCCCAGGCAGCATTTTCCAAAACAGCTCGATTTGTTGGTGTCATAGGCTTGCTCAGCACACACAAGACACATTATTCCCTATTTATTTTGAGTTCCAGTATAAACACATTTGCAGCATTAAGACCAGCTCCCTTCAGCATGCCTGTGATTTCTGCTTGGTGGGTGCCAAGCTGCTTCTGTAAACGTAAGGGTGTAGCCAGAATCCACTTTGGGTGGCTTTAGAAATCCAGACTGTCTTTCACTTCTTATGCCTAGCAATATTAGGTAATACAATTCATGTTTGTAGCAGAAGATTTTGTGTATTTTTGTACACTTTCACTTAATCTGAAACAGGGAAAAGAAGAATGGCTCTGGATTCATTTACAAAGAGATGCTTATGATGCAAATGGCATGGGAGGTCATTAACTCTGTATTAACCCTGAGACACTCCACACGCTCATATATATGTGTGTGTCAGCAGCCATTTTTCTTTAGAACATATGCTCCACCCTCCCTACCAGCTTGTTATAGGTCCAGCAGCAAATATTATTCAACAACTATGCAAGCAACATTTTGTGTGTGTTACTGTTAGGAGCCGTCGTGAATCTGGGCAGAGTATAGGTAAAAAGAATCTGCGGCAGATACCACAAGCACAAGCATTCTGCCTCCTGCTGTCTTGTATGTGTCCAGCTCTCTTCTCCATGCCTGGCCGTACCATCATCAAAGCAGGCCAAAGTCATTGCTGGACTAAGCACACATAGCTCCACGATATTGCATACCAGCTTACAAGAGAAGCCAGCAGCTCTTCCGAGCTGGGATTTTTGGGGGTTTTTCGTGTACTGGAGGGGAAAAAGGTAGAGCAGATTGCTCATGCGATGCAGTGTCCATTGATACAGAGGTTGGAAGTTTTGTCATTCAAAATGTTTACCATCAGTACTGCATGATGTAGCCCACAGTTTGCCCTCTGACTACTAAGCCATACAGTAAAAAGAAAAAAAAAAAATTCTAAGATGATGAAATTGCTTAGTTCTGTATTTGACTTTGCAGGACACTACACTACAGCGCTTACAGGTTTTCTTCTTTTTAGCTTCTCTGAGGCACACAGGCTTTGCAATATTTCACCAGGTCTTTTCTACACTTAGGTAGTACTGTAATAGTGGATTAGAAAGACACTGAATATGTGTTAGGGCCAGAGTTTCAGCTGGCATGAATACGTATATTTCCATTGAAGGCAAGGATCTGGCCTTATACTATCTAAGCACTTCAAATCTTCAAGACTTGGCTGCAGACCTTGTGAGAACAAGCTTTGTTGCAAGACTTTCAGCACTGAATGCTTGCACTTGGACCACAAAAATATCCTTTCGTACAGTATTTTGGCAATTCACCTTCTGGTTTGGGCCAGAATAGAGATGTACATGAACATGGAAAATAAATTTTAAAGCAATGGAAATGTTCAAATGGAAACTTCAGATGGGTCTGTGCTAATGTTTAGTTTGAAGGAAAACTTCTGATCATAGTTATTTTTATGTGTACCATTTCATTCATCTGTCATTCAGTAGTGGTCATTTTGAAACGCACTGAGTTTGAAGCTCCCAGGAGGGGAAAGATAATGTTGCGGTTAATGCACAGAACTAGGAGTCAGGAGTTCTGGCTTCTCAGACCTCTAGAGTGATTTTAGGCAGTTCACTTAAGCCCTGATTCAGCAAAGTATGTAAGCATATGAGTAACTTTAAGTACAAGAGTGGCGTTATTAAATCCAGTAGTGCATTTAACAGCACTGTACCGCTATGGAGCCTTGTAAATAATTTTTGTTAAGGGTGTATAAACAACTGTTGTTCCTCATGCTGTGTGCTGAAGCTTTGAAAAACAACAACAGCATGCACAGGGCAACTGAGCAGTTCCCAGCACAAAGAGGAATATTGATAAGTATGAAACACTGGACAAGCTTTGAAAAGAGCCCTAACTCTTTCCTTGTTTTTGCCTGGACAAAAACCTCCTGTGTAAGGTCTTCAGGCATGCTTCTAAGTTTCTAAGGGGCTTTTTAAAACAAAATTTCTGATGCAGTAACTAAATAACTACCTAAAAGCACAAAACCTAAATAAAGTCTATTCAGATGCAAAATGCCTATGAAAGAGTTGTAGGGAAGGGCTCTAAAGAGGTGAAAGAGCTAAGGAAACAGTTCCTTCTGTGAGGAAGAACATTTGTGTCGGGGGACTCTTGCATAGGGTCTGGAGTTTCATAAACACCAGTGCTGATTGTCAGGACTTCCTTCTCAAAATACTGAAAATAGTTTTCTGTAGAAATGCATAATAAAGCACAGGGAGTGAGAGGGTGCATTATCCATCATTCTACTTTATTACTCTGCTCAGGAACTGCAATAGCTAGTGTGAAATATGTTGTTTCTCCCAGCAGAATCTCTATAAGTGGGAAAATCAAAACTTATTCTACCGCCAGATAAACACACTAAAGGTTAAATAATGTTGTGCTAGCTAGTGCTGTTTGCACACAGCCTACACTAAGAACTGCTGAATGGAGAGTGGCCCCTGAGACTCTCTAGTTATGCTTGGGTGGGGGTTAATTTGAAATGCCTATTTAAAATGGTGTTGCATCCTTGCTTCCTACTGTGAAAGAGACTACAAGCTATGACTGATCCAACTTCCCATTCCTCAGAGCCCCTCGCTGCCCCTTTTGCAGTAGGAGAAGGGGTCTTTTGCTCCTGTGCATGTTAGCATTGCAGAGACAGTGGGCGCTTAACACCGTTCTGCAATAGAAAGAGATCCTTTCTCCTCCCTTTCATAGCTCCAAAAGAGTAAAACTACTTTGTTTTTTGCAGGCGCTTAGAGATCCTGGCTGCAGTCCTATGAAGGAAAAAAGGGCTATAAAGACAAATGTTCTTACTTTTCATACCAGGCTATCTCTGTTACAGATAAATCTGTTTTACTTGGGACCTTTGCTGCTCTTATACTTTTTGCCTTACCTAGTTAGGTATTTAATGGGCAGCTGTTTCCCTGTCATTGGGAACCTGACAGAAATTTTGCATATCTTCATGTCATTGCTGGTTTCCGAGACAGCGCAACTTTGTCTACAGGAAAAATAACCAGAGGGTAATGCTTTCCTTTAGATTCAGACTGGTGTGCAATTCTCTATTTCACCACAGAATTCCTACATAAGCTGGCACATCTAATTTAAATGGCTGAAAATCAGCGTAGGCAGCTCAAGAGCATCATCATCAAGATACATATAGAATAATGTTTACACAAGTTACGTTCCTTAAGCACCTGAGGTTTTATCTCTGCAAAGCCTTCCTGGCTAAGGTGGATATCTCAGCACCTCTGTCTCTCCTAAGCGTTGTCAGGATTCACCAGGCAGATCTCTTGATACTGTGGTGGTACGATTCACCTGTGGAAATTCTCCATCACCTAGGAGAATGACTTCTACCAGGGTTTATGCTAAGCTTAACTGAAAGGGATGCAAAGTCCAGATCCAGATCCCAACACTGCCTATGTATTTAATCCCTTGAGAAGGGACCAGAGCCTAGGATCCTTCCAAAATTTAGATTTCTCACTCTTGGTCAATAAAGATCTCTAAGTAGGCTGCAGGCTTTCTATCTTGCAAACAGAGATGACAATGATTCTCTATCTTTCTAACACTGGAAAGATTTTGCAAAGAAAAAAATGCTGAAATAGAGAAGGACATTGTGATACTGCATTAATAGGATTGATAAGGCAAGAGGAAATGGCCTCAAGTTGCAGCAGAGGAGATTTAGGTTGGATATTAGGAAACACTTTACCAAAAGAGTGATCAGGCACTGGAACAGGCTGCCCAGGGAAGTGGTGGAGTCACCATCCCTGGAGGTGTTCAGAGAACATGTAGATGTGGCACTTCAGGACATGGTTTAGTAGGCATGGTGGTGTTAGGTTGATGGTTGGACTTGACGATCTTGAAGGTCTTTTTCAACCCTAAATACTCTATGATTCTATGATTCTATGATTAACTGAGGCTTCGTTAGTATCTTAAGAGCCTATTCTGAGCTTGCAAGAAAGTTATTGGTGAATGTCCTCTAACCTACTTTCCCTGCTAATGAATGTAAATTAAAAGGATTTAGTCTTGTATGATAGCCTAGCATGATTCTAAAAAAGCCCTGAAAATTCATAATTTTTAAATAACAAAATAATCCTAGAAACTGAATTTATTTGATATATTCTTGTATTCAGTTGCTGAAATATACTTCTTTCTCCATGGCTGAAACACAAAATCAGCACACAAAAATGTTTCCATGGGGGACTCAGTAGCTTTGTTGGTCCCCAGGATCATCATTCTCAGCATGACCAGTCTGAGGAGGTTCAAGGCTCTAATTTTGATGTTATTTTTGGAAATGGCTTGGGTTTCTGCAGTTTTGGCTTTAAGTGAGATCGGAGTCATGCTTCTCAGCCTCAGCTGCCAAGCTAAACTTCTCCCTTGGTGTGAAAGCACGTGTTTACCCACGTGCAATCTAAGCTACAATGTCTTGCTGTAATTGCATTTGTAAAACTTCTTCCTAAAAATATTACTTCTTAAAAGCATGCTCATTTTTCGTTCGTATGCTCCCAAAAGGGGAAAAAAGTTTAAAAATGCAAGTGGCATGTATTGTACATTAGTTTATCGTAGAATGAAAATAACCAGCGTCATCAGATGCTATTATTATTGTTAATTCATTGCCTCACAGTATCTGCCTCTGTATGACTTGATGAATTTCCACTACTCATTCATTATTGCAAATGCATTTCCAAACACTTCATATAAAGCAGGCTTCAGATAGCTCGCCACATTCTTATGAAAAGCAACATTGTGAAGCAATGCTGGGGAACAGTAATTTAAAACAAATCCTCAGCACCCACTCCCCAGCAACACAAAGAGAATAATCAACTGACAAGAATAAGTTGGTTTATACACACAAAGTTGAATTCCTGTGAAACCACGTTTCCTGCACTAGTATATTAAATTCTGTTGAGTAGTTTGTAAAGGCTACTCTAATTCTGCATGCCCAAATTTGGTACCCAGTTACTGCATATCTTCCGATAGATTATAAAATCAAACTGAACTGGGCAGCCTTATAGAAGGACTACTAGCATGCCAATTTGACCTATTTGAAACTTAAAGCTTCACAAAATTAGTTCTGCCAAATAAAAACTAACCTGAGCCTTCCCAAAACTCAAACCACATTTCCATTGTGGTTCAAGAGCAATCCAGTGTAATGCTCCTTTCTGTTCCTGGTCCTGTCTGTCCTTCCTGAGGACTGAGTCCAAGGCAGCTCTAGCTTCTATTTGCAGCTACATAGAAATTCTTTTAATGGAGAGTAAAGGAAAGACTTGCTGAAACAGTGTCTCATCCAGTCACTCCTGGATATTCTCTGGCCATCACCCCACAACTGCTTTGGCCATGCTGGCTGCCAAAAGATTTTCCAGTAAATGTTGAAGTTGTTGCCTTTTTCAGCGCAACCTTTACCTCTTAGATTGCCCTTCAGTAAGGGACCTACAGCTCTGTTACTGACAATAGAATCCCAAGTAAACCAGAAATTAACCAGAACTGTTGGTTTTTGTTTCCTTAGCCATTTGCACACTTTTGTTCAGGCTAGCAGATGTCAGTGCTCAAATAACATATTAAAAAAAAAAAGATAATCTTCTATTTTTGGCATAACCAGGAAGAGACACTCTGGTACGTCTCACTAGAGAGGTTGTTCACTGACAATTTCTACCTCCATTTTGTAGATGCAAGAAGTCTAAATAAACAATGAAGTTTCAAAGTATTCACCTGGCCAAAACACTCTACCAGCTTTGAGTTCCCTGTCCTACTAAGGAGCACTGTTAAACTTCTGTGACTTTATTAAAATCTGGTGCAAATCCATCTGTCATCAATGCTCACTGTTTTCTCTTGTGTTGCAACATTTATAGGGTGTATCTTTCCTACAGTTTCTAACTCTTGGGCAGAGAGTTACATGCACCAGGGAGATAAATGCGTGTGTTAACCTTTTCTCAGAATGCTGGCAGACATTCACTGAAGCAAAAGTGTTGTATGATAGCTGTACGAATTAGACCCAAAAATACCTCCTTGCATTTCTTATCCCATTCAAGACTTAAAAGCTGTATCTGCAGATATAAGTACATTCGAACTTTCTCTTAGCATATATCACTGTATTGTTGCATTTGATCACCTAAATCCATATAAAAATTTATGAACAGCCATCCTGGGGCAAGTCAAAGATTTCTCTAATTCACTAGCCTGTCTTTGACAGTGGTGGTAGCAGACATAAACAGTGACTTTTTCTCTCAGGTAGCTTCTCAGTCCCTAGCAGCACGGGGCTTAGGGGACCACCTGAGCTGGAAACAGTATTGCTTTTAATAGCTAGCGCTAGACCTATCCCTAATGAGTTAGTCTGTCACTCAAAGAATCCTTTTAAACTGTTGACCTTCACAATGTTAGGTGGCAATGAGTTCCAAAATTTTATTATATGCTATGCAAAAACATTACTCCCTTTGTGTCTGAACTAAGTAGTTCAGAAGTATAGCATTTGACTCAGCTTGGACTCATTTTCACATGTTGATTCTAGGTGGCATCAGGAGATCAGGAAGATGTTGAATCTTTGGAAGAAATGCAATAAAAATAATGCAATCTCCCCTCATTTTAAGGGACCCATTCATATTTGTTTATCTATTCAAGTTGATTAGCACTTGTGCTTTTCATACATCAGGAAATGTTCATAAGAGCTGTCAGGAAAGAACTATGTAGAATTCAGTTATTTATGAGAAATAATGATACATTGCCACAAGAAAGGTTAAAAACAGCTTGTGAAAAATCTTTTAGCAGAAACAATCAAAAAAAAGCTCTACTGGGCTTGATATTGAGTCATCTGTTTATTCCCAGTGTGTGATGAAGATAAATGCAATTTGCAAAGTTTAAGTTTGGATCATGTTTTGAAACACCCTGCATACCAGAAGGACTCAATCTGGAGGTGAAGAGAAGGTGCCTCACTCTGATCAGGGTAAGCAAAGTTTTTACAGTAAAACGACAATAATGGGAAATTCACCTGTTTTCATTTTTCATTACAAAGTAAAATCTTAGACTGTATATTTCAAGTGGATGGCTTAAGTTCATAAATTAGGCAAATGAAAAGGGAAGTTTTATTTCTTATGGTCTGATATGAAGTAAGCTAACCAAGTGTGCAGTCTTTGCTAAGTTTTACTTTGAGACTTGGGTCTGCTTTACAGCATAATTTGAAGGTTGCAAATTGCAATGAACTGAACCTGGTGATAGCCAGAACTGAACCTGTCCTATCAACTGGGACCTCAAAACTGTTTTGTATGGATTTCCTACCTCACACTCTAACAATCCTATAACAGAATTGCTATGATCTATGAAAGGACTGTGACAACATCTCTCCTCTCAAAAAAGAAAATCAAGCAGAAAGTAAATAGATAAAGATAAGAAGATTTGACTTTTCAGAAGAAAGCTCATTTGGTATTGTTTTGGTCACACATGTTTAAAAGGGATTAATTTAAACAGGAATAGCTTTAGAAAGAAAGGCTATTGCACCCATTAGCAGAATGGAGGAAGATGAGAATAAATTTATAATTTATCTTAGGAGAACAAAAGCAGGAAGGAGATACTATTGCACTCTGTAGATACTTTAGAGGGAATAAAGCAGTTGATTTTATAGGGCACTGTTGTCAAAGAAGCTAATGGCTTTAAAGTGGGAATGAATAAAAGTAAGCTGAAAGTGTGAACAGTGAGGTGCTCATCCAGCCTTCCAGCAAGACTAGCAGGAACAGAAAGAACTTGATTAGTTTCCTAATCATGGTTGCTTGCAATAGTAAAGGGCTGCATTCACTGACCTACAGTTCTCATAAGGTTTCATGTTCCTGTCTTCAGATACAGTGCTTGGGTTTAGTTCACTGAGCTGTTAACCTTGATCCAGATTTTCAGCCCAGATTTTTGGCTAGCATGGTCTTTACTGAAACCAAAGAAAATATTTGTAAGAAAGAGCTGCAGCAAAGTGAAATGCTTTAGGTTCTCAGGCACAAACAGAACTCACCAGATAGGGTCCTAAGACAAGAAGAGCTAATATAAGGCCTATCTTCATCTCCGTACAACTTTTTAACAGATGTTATTCTAATTGATAGCATATTTAGTTTCCTCCGGTTGAGGTTCCTGGTGTATGAAAGAACACTGATACTACACCTGGGCTTACAGAGAAAACAGTTTTCAGATGTTTTTCAATATCAGAACTTCAGAGGAAGCAGATAAAATATTTGTGACTGGACTCTAATTATATCTTTAATGAGCTGAAAAGAGCACTAAATGTCAGCCTTCCAAACTTCAAGGCGGCTTGGCTATGGTTCCAGCTTTTGCAGGTTGGCCCCATTTTTAGTATACATTCATATATCTTCTATTTATATTTTCTTATTCATCTTACTCATCAGTAAATCTCATTTTCAGAGAATTCTCTCAATTTTTAACTAAGTCAACATTATGTTTGCCAGGCACAGTATCATTACTGAAGTAGGAATTCCACCTTGTGCCAGCAGAAGTCATGGGACTTGTGCTTGAAGGCAGCCTGCAAATCATCCTCATTAAAGGAATACCAGCAACTAATTCTGAGGCTCATATCGTTAAATGAACAATGAAACCATACAAGCATTATTTCACCTTCTGGAAAGGGGAGGAGTGCTTCTGCTCAGTGGAGAGCTGGTAATCCTGCTTCAGGAAGAAGGTAGGACATTTTGGAAGTCCCTTCATCACACTATTTCTATGATTTACTATGATTAAAAATACCCAGTTTATAGTTTAAGTATTTTTAGCTTTGGCTTCAGTCATTTCTCTGAAAAGCCACATTTTCTGTGAAGGAGAAAAGATTTTCTGGCAGCTTGAAATACAGCCTTAGCTGCAGGTTTGAAAACATAAATTGTATGGCTTCCTCGGGACAAAGTGGATGCTTTGCATGGTATCATGGGCCTTTCCCTTTCTCCATAACAAAACTCACTTTTATTTCAGCAGTATATGGCCAAGGTCTCAGAGGCAGTAGATTGTCACATTTCAATAATAATATATTTACCCTTTGAGATTGATAAAAGCATCTCAAAATAACAAGAATTTCTAACCATTAAATTATCCATATTCTTCTAACTATAAGCTGATCAGAAAGGCAAAATTCTTTATTGAAATCCGCATTAAACAGAAAATACGTTCCCAAAAAATAGGAGTTTCCAAAATTGAAACTGGAGGTAAGTAAAAGCTGGGAATAGGCTGGTAACCAAGAAACAGGAGCTTGATAAATGAAAGTGGATAACGCAGGACATAGACAAGTTGAACTGAAATGAATGAGAGCCCTTCATTAATAAATTAGATGCTATTTTAAAAAGTGAAACATGTCATTTATGTATATATATGTGTTATTCATCTTTTGTCATAACTCAAAATGCACATGCTTAATCTCCAGAGGGAGCTTTCTGAGATAGGAGTGAAACTGAAAAGAGCAACACCACAAACCCAGTGTCACGATGACTTTACAATCTATACAGTTAAATAGTGTATTACTTTTTTTTTCAGTAAAAGGCTCAGAAAGAACCCACTAGCTTACAATTTTCTTTGGCAAAAGAAGTTCTGATTTAAACATAATGAAAAGACTTGCATGGGTTCAAGGAGGGTGACAAAAGCACTGTTTTTTGCTATCATTGGAACATTACCAAATTATGTGTCCAAAACAAATGAATCTGAATGGAAGTAGTTAAAATTCTGAAGTAAACCAGTCCAACTCTTTTAAAGACATTACTGCTAGCAGTATCCTCCCCCATTTGAAATCTGCAATGGGAGATAGGGACCCACTTCAAGCAAATGAGTCACTTTTGCTTCCTAGCCAGAACAATTAAACTTCTTGTATAAAACATGACCTGAAGCCTGCCCTTCACCACATCATCCCTCCTCAAACTCCCAGAGGTCAGCTCTGACATTTAACAGCTCACAAATTCAGTTTCTTAGCTCCTGAGGCCGACTTCATGGTTTTAAAACCAAAATTTTGTTACTGAGATTCATATATGCACATGTATGTGCTTGGATATATGTGAGTATACCATACATGTATGCACATATACAGCATGCACATAGGTTGTGAGGTTTGCTTCCAGTCTATCCAGTATTATGAGTGTCTTTTTATCATTCTCCAGAGATAACATCTTTGTCTCTTTTTTTGCATAGCTGCCACAAATTTTAAAGGTACGTTGTCACACTGAGCACTGTTTCAGTGCCGGTGCCAAGATATGAGCCTGTCATATGAAACTGCACAAAACAGACCACGCAAACAAGCCAAAAAACAGTTAATGCATTTTGCAACTTGGTACTTCTTTATTGCTAGCAGCTGAGTAGTTTTAGGTGGTTTTTTTTTTTCAATTGTTATTGATCTCTTGCCATATTGTGCATACAATTCCCTAAAAACATTAGCTCATTTCTACACCAGTTTTAAAGATTAGCTCATCTGGGCTATGTACTTTGGTGTGTAGGTGTTGAGTGCTAAATACAACTTAATTTTTCAATTTTAAAAGGCATTCTTAACAATAACAGCTACTTAATTAGTTTGATCTTCTCAGCAATTTATCACACTCTATGTACCAGGATAAAAATATGGCCATCATCTGGCAGGTGCAGTTTGAGGGGTCAGGAGGAGAGAATTTTAAGTTACTTATATATTTCCCCCAGTAATTTCCTCACTCTTCCAGGACATTTCTTTTTTAATGGTGGTAGGAGTTCAGTAATTTCCTTATAGTAACAGTCATAACTCAAAATTCAGTAATTTACAACAAATAGAGACAAATAGAATGTGTCTTTTCCTTACCTGTTCTAGCTCTTTCAAACAAGTTCCTCTGGGCATAGAGGAACAATGAATCACTTCAGGTACTTGATAAGGCCTGAACAAGACTGAAAACACAGATGAAGAAGTTTTTGCTAAGTTCATTCTTCAAAATCAGCTTCCTGGTGATATGCAAACTATACAGCTAAGCTTCCCTAAAACAAATTGTTTGTGAAATCCATTTCATTATACTGGCAGAAAGAAATGTATATTTAAAAAGATCCTACCAAACAACAGATCTAGGTCCTTTTCTAAGTTTTTGAGGACTTTCTGCCTCCACGCTGTCAGACTCTTAGGTCATCAACCTGTCAGAGTGGGTAGATGCATGGAAAAGACCCACTGAAGCCACAGATATATCTGTACAGATTCACTTTCAAGGTGTTAATGAAGACTGCCTTGATTTTCTTTACTTACATACTGAAAAAGCTCTTTTTTAAGCAAACAAATATTATAACAAACCCAGCCCTAATACTGTACTAAGCTCCATTATGTTCTCGCTAGCCAGATTTCACAAGCTGGCCACTGAGGTCCTGTAAAATTAAACCAACAGCTCATCACAGAACTTCACAACGTGCAAGAACTTTGAGATGGAGAAGCCCAATTAGGTCATCCACTCCAGCCCACCCTTAACCTCTGCCAATGATACAGACTTCCATGGTGTTCTCATTTTATGCTAGCCCAAGGAAAATGAATTTCTTCTCATATAAAAGAAAGAATGTAGGGTCAAGCAGCGAGGCAGAGTACAGGCTGTACTTACAATAGCCAACACAATTTTCCCAAACTCTCTTCCTTCAATTAAAAAAAAAAGGGAAAAATAGGGGAAAAAAAAAGGAAACCTAAATCATCTGAGCAGCTGAACACTTACGTAATGGACTATTTTAGTCTATCTGTGAAAATTGCCGATGTCAGCAAATGGAGTTACTCTTGGTTTTGAATGACATGGTCAGTGACCTGATGTTCCCTTCTTGCAGTTCCCTTCTAACACTAATCATGTTATGGCATTGAAGTCAATGCTGTTGCTACGCTGTCTAACAGAAGCGGGGAAAAAAGCAAATCTAGGGGTTTTTTTTTTCAGTCAGCAGATTTTTTGTTTTTTTTTTTTTTTTTAGTAGGAAAACTAGACTTTCCTACTTCTTTGGTAAACCAGTTTCTAACAGACAATATCCTGTCTCTTTTCATTTTGACAGGTCTAATTCTGACTGCTTGCCTTTTAAGTTATTACTTCAGAAAGCACTCTGATTTTATCTTGTAACATTCATTTAATTGATCAACATTACTAAAATGTTCAAAAATTAACATGGATTATTTTGGGGAGTGTTAGTTGGTTATTTTGATTGGCTGCTTTCTTTTTCATTTTTTTTTCCTGTAATCTTTTGAAATATGAAGAGCCAGCTTCCAGAACTGTTGAAATCCCAGCACTGAATTAACAGACAGAGATTAAATTGCGCAGTGCCTCAATAAACAGAACCATTACATCTGAATCTACACAACACTCAGCCCCATTTTTTGCCTTTCTGGGCAAGAAGACTGGAAGGTGCTTCACAGAAGTCTACAGGAGATACTTTGTGCTCTCAAAAATAGGTCTTCTTTATGAGTATTTTTTCAAGAGAGAACTGGCACAGGGAGAGATACAGTGAGCCTTCAAGGGACAAAGCATGACTGGAGGTTGCATGGTGCTGTGACTGCAGGAGGAAAGCAGAGGAAAAAAAAACCAAACACCAGCTTGGCACCCCCTCCAATATGTTTAATACCACAGCCAAAACTAGACTACAGTGTAGGTCAATAGAAATACCAGGTGGCTGAGACTAGGACAGGCCAAATTAATGCAAGCTTTTATCCTTGGCATGAAGAAATGTTTCTAAGACCTCCACAGCTCTTGCCATTTGCAGCTGTGATGCCGATTAAAATGCTTACGGCAACAACAACCCTCCTCTTTTGTATTTTTCTTTAGAAGTAATGTATATTAATTGGAATTCGAGCTGAGTTTTCCAAGAGCTCAAATTGTGTTAAATGAATATGCATACACACTCTATTTCAAGATACACAGAAAAAAAAATGCTCTAAAAACAATGTGTTTCATATGTATGTGTGTATGTTACAAATTAGCTGTTATTTTAAACATTTCACTATAAAAAGCCTCCATGCAACATCAGAGGGGAGTTCAGTCTGAAATGGTGTTATATTCTGGGGGTATATTTAAATAATTGCTCAAGTTTCAGTTTTTATTCTGATGTAATTAAATTATGTTTTACATGCTAATCAATTTTAAAAAAAACTATTAAGTGTTAATTTACATTTAATTCTTTCTTAGTACAATAATAATTCATTTCCATGGTTCACTGTCTAATACACAAAATCAATCAAAAAAAGAACATTCTAACATAGAAGCTACATGTGAGAATGCTCTCTGTACAGGTCATACAAAAAAAAAAAAAATAGAATCATAGAGTCATAGAATATTTAAGGTTGGAAAAGACCTCCAAGATCACCAACTCCAACCATCAACCTAACACCACCATGTCCACTAAACCATGTTCTCAAGTGCCACGTCTACAGATTCTTTGAACACCTCCAGGGATGGTGACTCCACCACTTCCCTGGGCAGCCTGGTCCAGTGCCTGACCACTCTTTCAGTAAAGAAGTTTTCCTAATATCCAATCTAAACTACTCCCAAACCATGCAACTGCTCTCATACTTTAGAAACACTCTTCTTTTCTTTGTCAGATGAATACAGCTTAACCTCTCAGTCATGTAAATTATCACTTCAGAATAATATCTTCTCTGTCTAAGCCAACATTCTTAAGCACTGTATGGGTGTGGGATGAATGGATTCAAGTTATTCACTAGGGAACTGCAGAGTTTTTAGGGAAGTAACAATGTTGTATTCTTCGCAGAAGGTAACAGACAGCACAGCACAACCCAGGAGAGCTATTTTACAGCAGAAAATTAGGTTGTCCAGTAAACAGATTTTTTCATCAAAAATTGTCCAGAAAACTCTGGTGTTATTTTAAAAAACAGTGAAATGTGAATATTGTGAAAATAATTGCTGTCCTCATCTTTCAGAAGTGTCTTGATTGGTTCAGATTCCCTTCACCACTTCTCATGGCTCAGCAAACGTAGGGACTTCAGGTCCACTAAATTTGGCAGTTCGTGCGACAGACTAGGCGAGTTGCCTGAACTCCATCTCTGACAGACATCTCTAGTCTGTTGAAGTCCATTCAGAACAGAAGCAATGGACTAAGTCAAGACAGTAACACAAGAGCTTTCTGTATTCCTACTATTTCTGAGTTCTGAACAAAAGTCTATGTATTTCATATTTCTTCTGAATACTTAGCTTTTGCCACAGAATCATTTTTTAACAGTTCACTTTGCTTTTTTTTTTGCTTTTTCTACTTGTAGTGAATTTTATGGAAGTCTTTGCAAACACTAAAATGAACAGAAGCAAAACCCTGTAAGCATCTTTGACTCTTCAGCATCCAGACTAACCTGGCAGTTGCTGCCTTGTGTCATCAAAAAATGTCTTTTGCTCCTGGTCTAGGATAGAGGTGGTTAGTAGGCTGAAGTAGTAATTGGTAATGGGAGTAGTACCAGTTACCAAATTAATAAAATATTAATGGAGAGTAGATTTCTCCCAAAACTCTCTGTATGAAAAATTTGCATCCTATAGCAGGTGGTGGATGTGATTACCTTTATTATTTGAGGTTCCATAACAAGATGCTTCACTAAATTATGTTTCTTCCATTGGTCTGGATCCATACAGTTCTAGAGAAATCTGCAGCAACAATACGAATTATATCATTTTACATTATGAACTGAATTATGACTGAATTACATTGTGGCTGAATTATATTATGACTGAATTATATCACCTTGTATTATGTCCACTACAACTTGACAAAAGACAGATTGCCAGCTAACATAAGATAAATAACACCCAACAACTGTCTGCAATTTTTGCACGTTACTTGAATTTGCAAGGCATTTTTTAAATGTTGCCTTTACACATCATGTATGTTGACAGTGTGTTTTATGTCCCCATTTTCTTCTAAGGTCTGAATTTTCAGGATGAAAGTTAACAGATCTGCCAAGCCCCACTGTGAAAACCCTTCCACAGATGAGTAACCAGTGGCTCTCTACAAATGTAAAGCTACTTGAGTATGAAGGAGAAAGGACTGAACTTATTGCCAAAGGAACTGTTTTCTTGTAAAACATGAGAAAAGATCGTCCATGGCAGTGGACTGGAAACACAGGATATCTTTCTGAAGGGCCTGTTCGGACAACAGGCTTCTTGAGAGGTTATTTAGTTTTCAGAGCCTACTTAGGACACTGGGGACCTTTTCTTGTTTAATGTCTACAGATCTTTTAACAGTACAATCAATCAAAAATAATACCCAAGAGCATCTACAGGGTACTTCTTGACTGCTCGATTTTCACTGGCCACAGAAGAACTAGTTAGAATCGCAACTGCTTTATACACAGTACAAAACATGGTCTAACCAAGGACAGGCATTGTCCCCAAGATAATACAGAAAGGCATTTTAAAACTGGACGGAAGCATCACGCTTTGCCTACAATGCATCGTCCAATACTTTTCAATGCTGAACATGGTAGGAGAACTATCTGAAGTATGAAGAGCCATCACAACAGTAAAAGGCTTGCACTGGGCTGATGAAACCTCGCTGAAAATAGGACTACGCCACTTTCAGGACCTGGACACCTCTGCACTGCACTGCTTGGTGCTATGCAGTGCCTTCTGCTACCAGGTACCTACTTCCTTACAGGGCCACAATGAATGAAGTAAGGGATGTGCGTTGTTTGTGAATGATGGTGAAAACACATCTTTGGCAGAGACTCTCCTGTGACATATTGCATGCAACTTTAAAAACCAAAGGGGAAAAAGGGAAAGAGAGGAAGGAGAATGTACCCATTTTATCCCCCTCCATTCTCCTAAGATTTGCCATTACCATATGGGATCTTGTTTTGTAGGGCTTTGGATCAGAATCAAGGATTTTGTTTCTGCAGTTTTAAGAACTTTTCATCACTTTTTCCTTCTAGCTTGAAAATGCAACCTTAAATACTTTACCAGGGAAAGCTTCGGTGTTTGAAAAATAATTTTACTCTGTGCCAGCATCTGCATTTGAAATCAGCGTCAATCCTGATTCAGTTCCGACTCCCACAAAGGAATATTCATTTTCACCAGGAATCATCTTTGCTTACATATGTACACCTATTGCAGAGGGCTGAAGAAAGAGCGGGGAATTCTCTGTTACTTGAGAGCATCCCTTCTGTTGTTTGTTCTTACTTCTCTGATTCCCTCCATACCCTGTAAGGCACAAAGACAGAAAAATGTGCTCAGCCAAAAGATTCCTTTGGCTACAGTTAGGGTGGAAATCACAGTTTTGGATTACTGAACGATGAATACAGAATGTGGACTAATTAATAAGGATGGAGAGAGGTATCTCTGGTAAACGACTATTAACATGATTGTTGTGTAACAGACAAGCATGTGCAGGATCACTGTGTGGGAGACTGGAACAAGGGATTTGCTCTTTAGGTCAGGACAGCTTTGCACTGAGCCGAGTATTCTCCTGCCAGCCATCTTCAACATGTGTTGCATCTGGATAATGCGAAAAACCACAGCAATGAACCCACCCTGTTGTGCAGTTCTGAAGAACGGAGCGAGCTGACAGTGAAACTCCCTCCTGATCTCTGAGCGAAGAATGCAGTCAAACTTCATTCATTCCGTATCGCCAAGTATGGCTATAAAACCACCTAGTCCAAATCCTGTCCTTAACTAAGATACTCCTTACACCCTAGTGCTCCTGCTTCTCCCATGGCCATTCAGTATAGAGGTGTTTTTACCTGGTATGAATTCTACATTTTAAAACTGCTTATATCTCACACAACCGGTGTGCGGGCTTAGGTTTCTGATTCATGAGCTGTGATCGGTTTGGATGCAACCACTGAAAATGCTACTGCCCACAGCTGTCCTGTGTACTCACAAGTTGGGAACTACCAAAACCATCTCAGGAAGAGCAGGTGTCTGCTCTTCATTAGTCACAGTTCCTGGTCATTATACTAACAAAATCTACTGTTCCTGCCATTTCTATTAATTTTTTCTGGCTGGCAGCAGAGGAATGGACACATTGCCCATCCTGCTGTTCCTGCTGTAATTTCAGTATCCTGCAACAGAGCATAGATGAGTGGGGTCCTAACTTTGCACAACCACAACCAGCTTGGCTTCTGAGTCAGCTGTATCACAATTTTATATACTTCTAGGTACAAACATCCTGTCCGAATCAGCTGCTTTGGGATGAATTTTGCTGTGCTATGGGTAGATGTTTATTTTAGCTCTTGCCATCTTGTTAACATAATGCTTAACTTTCTGTATGTTTTGTATAGCTGTATATACAATACACGCATATATGTTAACGCTTTAGTGGAAAAAAATAGAACTGATGCTCAAATTTTAACCTCTAGGGCTTTTGAAATCTATGTAATTGATTATTTGGTATCCAGAAATATTTTTTTTCTGTAGAAGGTAATTTATAACCTTAACTTTAACACATATCTTGGATACAGTTCATGCTTCTAGTTGAGTGGCTGATACTCTTTAAACAAAAGACTGAAACGATGACAGCTACTGTATAATGGACTTCTGTGATTAATTTCTAGATGACTGATCATTCGTCCAAAAACTTTTCAACTTCTGATATTTTCAAACATTTTAATGACTAAACTGTAAGTTAGCCTGAATATCTGTGAACAACAGATGGCATGAGCTTAAGAACAACAAACAGTGAAATATATCCTGAAATATTTTCACAGAAGTACTTGCACATTATTTTTATAAATTGATCAATTCTAATTTTCTGTCAGAGGTGAAAAATTAGGTGTTGCCTAATGGACTTTTACATGGGCCTAAACTCAACGTACAGAGTCAACAGAAGTATTTTCTTATGCCTTCAGTGGAGTTTGAATCAGATCTTAAAAGGAAAACCCTTCTAATTTCTATAGGGCTTTCCCTAAGTTCATAGCTGCTCACAAAGGCAAAATCCTAACAAATCCTCAAATGCTCTAAAACACTGACAGAAATCAAAGACCAAGAGATACAGCACTTTTGTTCATTATTTGTTTTCTCTGACAGCTCAGTCGTACTGAAAATTCCAGTCTCTGTGAAATACAATTTTATTTCTGGTTTTAAAAATTGAACTCTGCATTTTTCAGTAAATGGTGGCAGAAGCTACTCCTTGCTACAAAGCCATTTTTGTCCCTTTTCATTCCAGATCTACTGTCTTTTTCTTTCCTCTTTTTTTTTTTTTTAAATATTCTGTTCAGACACTTTCCTAAGAACAAAGTGATTTTTAAGTAATAATGGCATGATGAAGGAAGTAGAGGGTTTTTAAGGCTCTCAGAGGAATGGTAGGATTACCAGGAGTTAGCTGAATGTTAACAGGAGAAGCAAGGAGCATTAGGCAGAGCAAGGATTTGAGGGCAGGATGATGTTGCTCCTGGTTGGGACCTAACAGCCACTACCAATCACAAGCACTGTGTCATGCTGGAAGAATGCAGGAATAGTGTGTTCAGTGATGCAGGAAACATTCTTACCTTAGTTAACAATCTTACATTTCAGTTAATAGCTCACCTGGATAATTGCATCATATTCTTCTGTCATCCGATGCTTGTTTCCAAGACGTAGTGGAGTTTTGGTTCTTGCTACACTGCAGGTAAAGCTGCAAGTTCCCTTTTTGCGAAGAGCCTTTTGCAGAGGTTGAGCAAGGATGTGAAAAATGTACTTGATATGCGAACATATTCTTAAAAAAAAATTATCAGGTTTACTGAGGGCTGGAATCTAATCAAGTTGAACTAAAGTAAATGGAAATAACCAAAGTACCAAAAGCATGGACTCTAGCCAGCAGTTCATATCCTTGTGAGTGGTGCCTCTGAGGTCCATGGTCTAATTTATTCTTGGTATAATTCCATGGATAAAGCTGCACTCTTGGGACTTCTTTGTGGGATGTAGGTTCCAAGTCTCTATCAGTAATGAAAGCTGAATTGCAAATCAAGAAAATACACAGTGAGAAGAATCTGCTGATACATACACATGTTAAGAGATGGAGACTTTCAAAGATTACCATGTGTCACAACACATGAAATATATTCATTATTAAATGGGTACATGGACCTTGCAACACTTGGGAGTGTTACTGAAAGTGTATTCATAACTTTTCCATTGCAAAATCTGTAAGTCTCCACTGCATTTTTTTTTCCTCATCTGCTTTATCTTAGTTGCTTGTGTATAAATAAACCTAGGTTTTGCACATTGTTTTAGTGCCACTGCTACGTTTTAGTAGGATACATATTAATCATTAAAAAGGTGATGTTCTATTGTGCTGTGAAATTTCTACTCACAGACTTAAAACAATATTCTTTTCTTTCCTTCTTTTCCATAGATTAGTAACTTTAATGGATGCCACAACATTTTCAAGGTAATAATAACAGATTTTCTTCTGTTTTTTTTAAGTGCACTACTGCAGAGAACAAGCCACGCTCTTTGGCGTCATTTAATGTGTGCTGCACAGTTACTGACATCCTGATTTCCAGGTAGCAGTTAAAATGTTCTCAGTTCAACAACTGATTATTTCTCTTTTTAGAAAGAATGTAGTGGAAAATACAACATAATAATTTTTTTATTTCTCATTTTTATTACTTATATCCAAAATAAAATAGATGCTTAACTGAGAAAGAAGGAAAACAAGGCACGGTTCCTGCTCTAGTGAACTTGCATTGAATATATTATCATGGTTTTGAACAGAGATGAATGCTGCAGACAAAAAAAAAAGAATAATCTGCATAGCTTTAAGGTCAGCTAGGCATTCTCAGGAATCATTTTCTGTGCTTTTCAGCAAGTAGAGCACTTACCATATATGTTCATAATATTTACATACCATACTGTTCTTAGTTGTAAAAGCTCAGGGTCATATTGTCACACGCCTTGGAGGATTAGTGGGAAAGTTACTCACTTGTAGTTTGGTGCCTGCTTGTCTGCACATACATTACAAAACAAAAGGAAATCCCCTTCAATTCAACTGATGCCAACGACTCTCCTTCTTAATAGTAATAGAGAAGGTCGACTTTGGTGTAAGTCTACTGACTTAGGATTTATTAACATTTTGGTAAGTTTTCCAAAATGAATAAATTCATATTAAAAGAAATATTTTCAGAAGTACCTTGAAGATTTAGGAGCACAAATCCCATGAGTAAAGGATTTATGAACCCAGACTGCACAGGTTATATTTTCCTTAACAGCATCCTGGGAAAGCTTTCCTGATCGCTACCCTCTCCCACTTTCCTTACATTGAGAAGAGGCTCAGATGCAGATGAAGCAGCCTGGAAAGTGTCCATTAGGTATATGGACAAACAGGAAGATACTGGGAGGTGCAAGGCAGAGCTAGCGACCACTCCAGGAGCCTTACCTTCATGGCAAGAAAGGCAGAAACCAGATTTTCATGTGGGCTTTGACAGGTTTTTCTGAGGTGCCCCAGCAAATTTCTTACAAATTCAGGTTTGTGTTTAACAGTAGCTTGAAAAGCTCATCTTCAGCTCTGCCCTCTGACATGCTGACTGATAAAGGTGAAAAAAAAAGAGTTGAAGAATATAAGGAAAAGGTCATACTACCATTCCCATAATAACAAACTCATGCATTGTGTGTACATGTTTATGGCTCAGTTCACAGTCGCCAGAAACTTTATTTTTAGTTAATATTATCACAAACTTTTAAATTTATAATCAAGCATCTGAACATCAGGTAACTGACATATCAATACTTCTGCATCCACACACATTAGAAATTTTGCAGGTTTAGATAGTTGTTCCTCTCTGAAAGTTTATACCTGCTCTTGCTTTTGTTTGAGTTTGACAAAAAGCAAATATTTTCTGCCTTTTCCTTTCCTTTCCTCTCCCTTCCCTTCCTCTTGATGGTGGCATTGCTTATCTACATTTCTTTCTTGGATAGTTCCCTGGCAATCCCTTCTGCGGTAAAAGATGAAAAGTATGGAGAAATAATCTCAGAAGAATTACTGGAGCTTTTCTCACCCCAGAAAAAGAGAATTAAAACAACTGTAACATCAGTGAAATTGACTGTGATACTGCCAAACAGAAATTATTATTACAAGGCTTTTAGCTGTTAGCATAACGAAAGAGATCTTGGATCAGTGTTACCCAAAACAGCCTTTAATGGAAAAAAACCACACCCTGCTAATGTCTCTGAACTTAAGGGATGCAAAAAAACAATGATAAGAGAGACCACACAATTCTGTACAGAGTTCCAGAAGTTTAACAAATAAGGGCATAGCAGAGCAAATCCTGCTGGTAGTTCTCATAAGTAAAAGATTACTTCATTTATTATTTTACAGAATGACATTCTTTTATTCAAGTAATTAGTACATATGTTGGAGAACTCAGCTTATGATATGGTCCTAAAAGTTTGCAATTTTTTGCACACTAATTCCAGATTTCATGATGATTGAAGGGGAACTAAGATGAACTGATTTTTAAATGTACCAAATCATCATGTTCCCCATAAAAACTGTATTTTATATACATTTTCTGCCCCCCAAAAGACATGGCCTTACAGTGACTTTACAACCATGTAATGGCCCCTTTCAATGACATCGTAAAGAGGCCACTAAGACACAGATTAATTTGCTATCTACTAGTAAGTATTAATCTCATTAAAATGGGAGCAGAATGACCATATCTGTCAGTCAGGCCTTTAGAGACCATGTTAAAGTCTGCTCTGAAACTGTATGACAAGTAAATGTCAGAGACAAACAGGCTCTTGCATACCGAGTATTCCGAGCTTCTTCACCGATGCTGTGCTAACAGTAAGGGTGAACATTATTTCATACTGTACCTGCAGTGCTCGAACTTTTTCCTGTTGCCTTTAACCCTGAAACTATCCGTAAACAAGTCTGGTAAATGGAAATTCCCTCCAAGCTTCTTGGCATCTTCCTAATTTTTATCCTTTTTCTATCAATTTTCATACATTCTTTCTTTGCACAGTTTGAGCTGAGAAGCCCTTTTTAATTAGACTGTAATGATCTGATCACCACAGGGGCAAGGAAGGAATTTTTTCCTGGAGGGTAGAACTGCAGAATTAGTTAAGAGGGATAATGCTTTGCTTGTTTTTACCTTCCTCTCACAAATCAGGTATTGGATTCATGATGCAAAACTTCATGGACCAATGGTCTGATCTCATAAGGCAAGTCCTATGCTCCTACTTACATTGCCTGGCTGGGATTTGACTTAAATCATTAAAATGTACACTAAATTGAGTAGCACATGAGGAATCTTGAATACATAGTGTTAACCTTTTTTTTTTTTTTTTTTTTGGTAACTAAAGACCTTAATTAGTGCACAAAAGGAATGCCAGAATAGTATGAATCAGATGGGCTGGACACATGCAATGCAGCGATAAAAGAGAAAACCCTCTTCAGAACTGAAGTAGCTGATGAAATAAAACCCAGTTTTCAGGCAGCTGTGAAGCTGACAGAAGAGCCTTTGTAGCACTATAACCACCACCTCCTGCATGGGGCAACCTCAGAACATTTCTGAATCATCTTTGGGATATATAGAAGCCAAAGGCTGATAAAGAGATGAGTCGGTTTCCTCAGAGGCATGTAGGGGATTTCTCTGTTCTCTCTGTTCTCTGTTCTCTTTTGTTTGACTAAGGTTTTAATTCTCAGGGGGAGCCTTGGTGAAAGGAGAGACCTTGCAGTTGCTGTTGCAATAGGTTTTTTTTTTAAAAAAAAAAAACAACCATGCAAACAACAACAAAAAATCCTAGCATCTTTTTATTTAAAGCCAAAAGTTTATAAGCTGATTTACAGAAACATTCCAAAGGAAGAAACAAAGAGTGAAAAGAGTCTGCTGATGAATGGAAGCTTGTAGTCTCAAAGTAAAGCCAGGCCAATAGTAATTTATTTGGAATATTTGAAATCCTCCCATGTGTATGAATTTTGTTGGGCATAGACTGAAGTTTGCTCAGTTGCTGTCCTTTAAACAAATGCAGACACGCAGCTACATAGATTGAAAATTTCTGACCTAACCAGGAGATTCAGCCATAAAAACACTCCAGTCAGATTTCCAGTGAGGGCTGTCTGAATAAATCCTCTGGTCAGCTTTGGGAACTGTGTGCCTAAATCCCCTGCTTCCTTCTGGAAACCTCTGCCATTATGTGCACGTGTGGGGAACTGTGCAACTGTATGTGGCTGCAACTCTGAGTCCACAGAACTGGAGGCCATTTCTCATCTTTACAGAGGCGTACATCTTGTCTAGGACTTGGCCTGTTATTTGTATCACACTGGATATGCTTCACTCTTCCATCGCTTTAGGCTTAAAATTGTTCTGCTAGATTGTTTTCAATAGTCTCTTTACAAGAACTTTGTAGAAGTTCTGAGACACCTGGATTTTACTGCAAATACTACTTGTGAAGATGAACTCCACAATTCCTGACCATGAAATATGGCCATCACCCAGTTTTCACATGAACCCCATCAATCAAAACATCATTTTTTACTACTGAATAGGTAAGAGAGGACTGGATTTAAGATACTCTCATCTAAAGGCTTACTGCAGTATCCTCTCAAGCACAGATACAACATTAAAGAAGGAGAAGCCAGTCCATAAATGGGTTAAGACTGGAGGAGGTGACTGTAACTTAAAAATATAACATCTGTAGACTTTACAAAAATGGGGATGGTTCTCATAGACTAGTTAGCATTCATGACATCAGCCATTATAAGCTTCATAGGACAGGTCTGCAAAGCTTTGTAATGTCTATCCAAGTACATTCAATGTCTGCCCACAGTGCTTGTAGAGGAAGTACCATGGATCTTAATAATGATGGAAGGGAATGCTATTCTTCTGTATAATATAGAATAGAGGTCTATAACAGTTCCCAGGAACTGAAGAATTGCTAAGAAGCCTTCATTTTCTTTTAATATAGGACAAGTTCCACCCAACATGGACACAATTTTTATCTGGAAGGGAGAGGATGCATAAATCAGACCATTACTGTCTCACATGAGCAGAAATGCTTACAACACCAGCACTACGGAGGAACCTGGGCAGTGGAGGCCATGCTGTCATTTGCAAATGCTGAACAAATGCTGTGTTCCCCACACTATTTCTTAATGAAAAATGACCAGAAAAAATAATAAATTAAAAAAAAACAAAAACAAACCAACAAATGTGAAGTGAAAATCAGAAACACTGAGGAAAAACTGCCTTAGAAAACATAGAAAATGTGTCAAAAAGTTAATAACATCCTTCACAAAGTCCTTTCTTTTAACCTTAGCTGTGAGAATAACCTCCAACTTCTTTCTCCTTCCTCCTCTCTTTCCAGATTTTCTCTGGCTGGAGTCCACATAGCAGAAATGTTTCACAAGAAGGAGCTCTTTGCAGAAACTTAGAATGAAGGGTTGGTTGAGGGCATCAAAACAGGGTTTATAATGGAAACTCTTACACTCCGAGTATGGGAGAGCTACTTGGAGTTCCACAGTCCAGCAGATTTTATCTGCAGCTTATCAAAAGCTATGCCTATTAAATTGCTATTTATTGTAACCAACTGTTTACCATTTGCTGTTGCCTTTTAAGACTGAGTACAGAAATGCTCTCTGAGTCTCTGTTGGATCACTTAGAATGACTGCTGCATATTGCTGTGTTTTAATAATTTTCAAAGGCTAGTAGCCAACAGTGAAAAGTACAGTCTTCCCATTTAGCAATACCATAAGCACTGTCTTCAGCTAGATTTCAGGGCTAGGCTAAAGCTGAGGATATGCACTGGCTGTTGATATTTCAGCATAACTTTTCAGCTCCTTGTACTGCTCTGTTGCGTTTCAGCCTTTTTGATATGATACTAGATATTTGGTGGCATTTAGACAGAAGGTTTACTGCCCAAACACTTCTGAATTCCAGGAGGTGACAGACAAAAATAGGTATATGTTTCAGAGGAATGCTCAAAGTGGGGAGAAATAAACTCACATCATGAGCTGTTGTGTCTTCGCTATATACAATGCCTTCAGAAGCCCTCCTTCCACTCCAGTGTCCATGCCCAGATTGACTCTCCCAGTGCAGCCAGTTCATCAGTGTTTTCACCTAAATTATATTACTAATATTGTAAAAAATAAAAAGCTTAACAATATACGAACAGATTAGCAGACATAATTTTCTAGATAACCTGTCTGTTTATTTTGTATAGGAAACACGAGGGGAAAGTGGAAGGAAGGGAGGTTCTATGTGCCACATCCATAACCAGTGAATACTGTTCTCTATTAATTGTGCTCTGGGTGCAGAAACCCATCACTTTAAACATTATTTTTCACCAGCTGCTGTGAAGAAGAGCATTAAAAAAAAAAAGAGAAAGTGTAGGCCCAATGCTCTGAACACTATTTAGGAATTCTCCAGAGAGGAACAGAGAGAACCAGCATGAATAACTGCTAGCAACTTTCTCGTTAATTAAAATCTGACAAGCAGCTGGCAGCTGAAAGGGGGAGCTGTAGGTGGGGGAATCCTGTGGTTCACCACCACATTCCTTACATTCATAAAAGCTACGGAATATTTCACTGTAGGCCAGCCAGAAATGTCGATGGAAATGTGAATTAAAAGAAAGAGCTGTCTGAAGGTGACAGAGATATTGGATGTAGCCCAGGATGCATGAAAGTTTAGTGACATGTACGAAGCAACTTCTGTAAAGAACTTTTATTCTGATGAAAGGTAATATGATTCAAGAGATGCTATAGCCTGCAAGATGAACCCATTCAGGCAAGAAACTCATTTCGGGGAAGAGGTAGAATAAATTCCCTCTGTGCCATCCCTCTGAGCCCAAACACTGGGGTAACGGTTTTGGCCAGAGCTGATGAGTTATTCCGCATCTCTGTGGGAGCTTCAGTGGGCTGCAGCATGCTGTGGTGTACCTTTCCCTGCCCTTCCATGGAAAGGCTGTGACACTTTTCATGACAACTCTCATGCTTTGAAATCATTTGCCTTGTAACAGCAGCTTTCAAGTTTCTGATAACGCTACCTCAGAAAAGGACCCACTTTCCTGAAGGACAGTATATTTTATTTTCCACAATATCTTCTGATTTGTTCCTACTCTTAGCATTGGACTGTATGTACACCAAATGCAATGATTTCCTCTTGCAGCTTGATTCCTTTGCTGGTACCTCTTGGTCTTCTTTACAAATGATCCCCATCATGGTCAGGCAAAGACTTGTGAAAGAATGCAATTGTTGCTTCATAACCATAAGAATTTGGGCTATATAGGATGTAATAGAATCTTAGAATAGACACTCATACCCAGTGTCTTTTCTCTATCAAGACATTAGTCTGAAGGGCTTCAGAAATTATCTGAGGCATCAACAATGCCATGACTGGGAGGTCGACAACAGAAGCCATTTTGTGTGCAATAATTAAATGATATTTCCTTGCACTGAGAACAGTGGAAAGTTGGTCAGTTATTATCATGTGGAAAATAATTTTTAATCCCCCTGGACAGTCACCACAGACAGCTGAAAGAGTTTACCCCGAAACAAACAAAAAAAAATCATATTGAAAAATGATGACTCTGGTACCGTTATTCTGAATGTGAACCAAAGCCTTGGAAAAAAAAAAAAAAAGAAGGAAAAAAAAAGGCTTTTAGCTTTTTTTTTTATCATCAGTTACCTTAATTTCTTCCCCATTTCAGCTTCCAAAGGGTTCATTTCTATTCTGCGGCAGGCATTTCAGTAGAATGTTTGTTGCCCAAACATTTCCAAATCCCAGGAGGTTAAAGAGGGAAAAAAGCCTGTTATTTTATGGGAGTGCTCATAGGGAGCCTTTTCTGATCCCCCTCTATCTCATGAGCACTGCTCCTTATGTTAACTTTCTCATTTGTGTATTTGGACACTGCTGGAGATTTAACTAAAACTAACTCTAATTATCCTTTCATCTGTGGAGGGTAAACAAAGTGGACTTCTTAACATTTCCTTGTTCTTTAATGAGGTGTTTTTTCTTACTCAGTTACAAAAGTAGTAGGCTTCAATTCATCTCTACTAAGATGTCTACTGCAGTTCTGTTTTCCAGCTGAATATATTCTCTGTTGCCTGGTGTGGCACAAGTGCAGTAAAGAGTGCTAATTACCTGTCTTGTAATCAAGGCCATCTGCTGAAATCTGAGTTTACTATGGTGGTTCCTCTCTCCAACAATTTATAATTCACTTTACTTCCAGGGCCTTGAGTTTCTTTGCCCATATTGTGGAAATCGTTGCCATCTACCCACACACCCCACTATTTCTCATTGGGCTAGATAATTACTGCAGCCAAAATTATTACATGGACAGTTTTTACACAGATTTTGCAGTTTTGTCCTTTCCTTTTAATTTTGCCTTTCTATTTATTCTTTTAAATTTTCTTAGATCATTTAGAGAGGAAGTTCCTAGTGAAGGGCTCTCGGTTTCCACAGCACTTCTTTGCTTTCTGTGTGTACTTATACTTCCTCCACTAGGAACACCCTGATATACAGTAATAATTGAACCATGCTCGGGGATACTCAATGAGCCTAAGTAGGGCCCCCAGGTTTGATGTTTAAATCCTGAGTGTCACCTCTATCTGCCCACGTGCAGAGCTCGTTAGAGTTGCAAACCTGTGGCCTGAGAATGCTCATGAGCTATAATAATCAAGCCCTGAACTGTCTCATTCAATAATCCAAATCAGTGTAATGTCTGTTGCTTCATTTGAGATGTTGCAGTTGACCACTGCCTCCATCTCCAAACACTGAGCTGAGTGACTGCAGTCCTGAAACCTGCAAGACTGTTTGGCAAAATAAAGGGACTCTATACGTTCTCAGAGGCAATATGTCTTCTATTTTTATTTCCTTTCTTCTTCTAACAGTGGGAGATTCCACTTCCCTTCTCCCTTCTCTTAGCACTGATACAATGTCATGTGAAAGGAAAAAAAGGCTGGGCAGTGGCAGAGCTGTAAGCCCAGAGGAGTACGTTCCCCATGCACTTACATGTTGGGAAATGATGATGTAGGATTGTGATCACTCTTGCAAGATGATCTTGTCCTATATTACCACTTCCCCTTGAGATTTTTTAATGTTTTTTTTCTTTCTTTCTTCATGCAAAAATCATGATGTACCACAAACTTTCTGTATAAAGAATATTTTCAAAAGTCATGTGTTCCTTCTCAGCTCCTTGCCAGTGAAGCACTGAACTATGTCCACTTGCAAAAATCTTCACTCTTACCATGGTATCATTCCCCACAGAGCTTGAATAAAATACACCTACTCCTGGGTTGGCTTAGATGCTCCTCAGACTTGTCTGCTGTATTGATTTATAGGGAATTATCCTTTCCATGAAAATTAGGTGCCTGCATTAGTTGTCATCATCTGAGTAAGCATGAGATAGACTTAAAGTAAAAAGAAGTTTTATGCTGATGAAGCAAAGCTTTTGATTATTAAATAAGTTGGGCTTTTATCAAAGGAACACACAGAATCAATAAAATACAGATATAAAATATACCAAATACAAATCTCATGTTCAGTTGCTCCCATGGTAATTTACTTTCAGAGAGTCTCTCAAAGATTCCCTTATAGAATGGGGTCCCATACTTTGCTTTCTCTTTCTTCTTTACACCTAGGCAACTGGTAGCTTCTCAGTTAAAAGGAAATTCCAAGGCATTTATCAAGTAATGTTTCTTTGTGAATTTAGAGGACTTTGTTTTATGGCATTGTCAGTAGCTACTTGGCATAAGTAAGAATGGTAAAGGTGCACTTAGGCTATCTGACAGCACAACTCTGATGGGTGGATCAGGGTACAACTTGTTAATTCTACCATCTCCTTCCCATTTCTAGCAAGCTGTAAAATGAACTACATTTATAAGTGAACACGGTCACATCTTGCAGACCATTTACTATATAAGCTGGTTTTTTTTGGTTCAGGTTTCCAACTTTCTACAGAGACTATCTATAGCAGAATACATCCTGCAAACTTTGTGACTGTTGTGACAACCTTTCTTTTCATATAATACTTTTCATTTTTTAATAGGCAGTACACTGAAACTATGTTTTCAGACAAGAATGCACATTTTTAAGAACAGTAAAAGATTAATAAAAATCTTCAAGAAAGATTTTTATTTCCATTAACCAATATTCTCAATAGATTAAAAAACTTGGAAAAATCCCCAAACTTTTTTAGCACACTTACACATTGCACATGTTCTATATATCTGTAATCATACGATACAGATACTTATACATGCTAACACTACAGCACTAACATGGTTCTAACACTCTGAAAGATCATACTCACCTCTTTTCTAAAGCAAACTATGGGAGCATTCTGCTGATATTTTTTCATATACCTGTATTACTGGAACACATATTTTCCTTTAAATGTTAATTACTGCTCTGTGTATGACATGAAGAGATAAAAGCAGTCAAGTAGAATGTATTACACAACAAAACATTTTTTTTTGTGATAGACCTGGTTTCTGCTGAATTGAGAAGCAGCCAAAAGCAGACTAACCAGAATTATTACTCATCCTGATTTTGCTGCATTTACTCATTATAAGCGTGTCAGCCTTCTCTGTTTCCTGTAAAAAAAAAACATATATATTTATGCTGAAATAATGACCTTGTATTGGACTGGCTTAGCATAACAGTCTGTATTACTTTCCTTATTCTACAAACTAATATTTAGTTCTCTGCCAATGAATCCAATGAAAAATCTCAATGGAGTGCAATGGACTCCTTGTTGGTTATGAAGAGGCCACAGTCAACATTTCCAATAAGCTGATAGAGCCAGAAAGCCAGATGCCTCCACAGTAGGCCATCTTCCTGTCTTGCCACTTCTGTTTCTGTACCAAATATTTCTATCAGGTTTCTCTGTCTGCCCAGAAAGCAGAAAGTTCTCATTTTTTGCATTTGCACTTGTAATGCAACTTTATCTTTTACGGGGTTTAAACATTGTCATATTGCTACATCCTCCTTCCGTCCACTGAAAACACTGCTGGTAGGATCAGATTCGTGACTTGGCAGTCTGATTGCACTCTTCCCTTTGCATTCTTGTATTAATTCTTTCCCCATTATATATAAAAATTAAACTTATCTTTGTTTGTAAAACTCTATAGTGTTTATCTCCATCCTATTCGAACTTCTAGCACATAGTGATTTTTCTTCCATCTTCCTCCATGCCCATAATGGTTGATTTGACCTCCTTTTCTTAGTTTACTTGTAGCACAAGCACATTCCTATCACTCAAACTACATTCTGAAAGCCACCACCTTATCACCTTTGAAGTAAGGGTGCCATGTTTCCAGAAATAATTCCTGCTCATCATTTGACATACTGTGATATCTGTCTACATTTTTTTTCTTATTTGATTTTTCTGTTCTGCTCAGTTCCTACCTTAATTTCAAAATCTACAGTTTTCCTGAATCGCATCCTAACAAATACATTGAATATGAGTGCATTAGGCAACATCTCGTTTTTTTTTTTTTTTTAATTCTTTATGCAGTACCTATCACATCAGCTGCTTGACTGGGACTGTGATAGACCTCTTAAAGACCTCTCTTTTTAGGAATATAAGTATGGAAAGGACATAGAGAGTTCCTCAGAGTCAGACTTGTTTGGGTAGTCAAGCTTGAATCTTGACCCTGTGCTTTGTGCAATGGAGATTATTCTCTCTCCTCATCAGAACACAAAGATAAACAGGAGTAGAAACAAAACGGTTATACAACTGGCACACCATGGTGTTACTTGCAGTGGAGACACTGGCAATTAGTGTAACTCTAGTGGTGTTCACCTCTAGGAAGCTGAGAATTAACTCTGGGACCTGCAGAATCAAGACTAGAAAAAGGCTATGCATCTTCCACAACAAAACACAACATAGGAAAACATAAAAAAGCAGAGAGAAAACTATCCAATGAATGCAGAGAGGAAAGCGAAAGTACAACTTCAAAACTAGTTTTATTTTAAAAGGAACAAACTATCATTTACATACTCCTAAAAACCCACTTCCTTCCTTATTCCATTATTAAAAATAATACAAGTGTTGAAAGGACAGCTTAAGCCTTTTGACTCTTTTCTATAACATCCTTCTTCCATTCTGTCTTTTTTCCATGGAGATAATAAAATGTCTTGAAGTAAACAAAGCTCAAACAGATCTCCTAAATGTTTCCATGAATTCTAACAAGCCCATCAATTGCAGTATCTGTAATTATTTGATCATCTTTTGGTTTTATATTTTGTGTGTGGTTATTTTTAATTTTTCCCTTGATCTCTTGGGAATTGTCTGATAGCTGACTCCCTCTGACTTCTGTTTATTCTGTCAGAAGAATATTTACAGCTGAGTAAGGAGGTGCAGTAGCTAATGGTCTAATTTGGCAACTCTGAGTGTCTCCTGCCTCCCAAGAAATCTCTATGCCTTTTCTGTTCAAAAGAAATCAAGAAATTAATTTCCTTGCCAGAATTTTTCTGAATTTTGCATTACAAAACCATAGTGGATATAAAGGAATAAGGCATTTCTAGAATCCTGGCCTATTTTTAACTCTATCTATTTCCATGGTCATGATTACGCAAGCATTTTCTAAAATAGTGCCACATGTTCCCATAGTGGAACATGCATACCTTATGGTTTTATCATAAAATGTGGGAACAGCGCTAAACATCACAGTGAGATAGTTCAATGGGTGGTCTGAAGCTCCTATCTTTCCTTCTTAAAGCAGAAAGGAAACTCAAGTATCAAGTCCTTGCAGAAGAGACTAATGTGTGGCTAGAAGATCAGATAATTACGGGACAGTTTACACTGATAAGGTCATTAAACCTTGCTTTTTTTAGGTTCACATGCTTAACAATTTTTAATCAGCAGTTTGAGGTTTGAAGAAGTGGGTGGCCAGTTAGTCTCTTATTCAGTTTTTCACAATCAATTTAACAATTTGTAAAGCATAAGGATCTTTATACTCATACTGTAGGATGCAAAAGCAAATTTTATCTCTGGAATGGATGGATTTTCCTTTATTTAGACCTACATTAAAACACTCACTACAAAAGCCATGCCTGCAGAAGCCACAACATCAGAAGCAGAAGCTTTTTTTTTTTTTTTTTTTTTTGGAATGTATGAAATCTGTTGTTTGGTAATCATTATTTTATATTGCAGTGTTCTCCAACACTTTATACATCTCTGCACATAAAGATTACAAGTCAATTCCTCCTTCAGCCTGGATTTTTCAAATTTAAATCTTTATCTGTAGGATGTATCCAGTGTAAAATACAGATGAACGTCTTCAGTATCTCAAAACTTTTATTTAAGATTCGTATTGTATGTCAGTTACTACCTAAGGCCTTGTTCCCTCAATCTTCTGCCGTTCTGTCTTTGAACCTAACGTAACTTCACTAGCTTGACAGGAGACTATGCAAGTACAATGAGTCTGCCAATTAAAAACTTGCCTAAAATCTACTGGTTAAGGTCTGCTTTCAGATCAAACTAATGATGTCCATACACATGCTACTTAGGACACTTGCTGTGGATTTAGACTAGCAAATCAAGTGGAATTTGGTCTGGAGTGTATCCCAAAGCCAAAGCGACAGTGTCTGTATTGCAGAAATATTGTGTTCTTCAGTGTAAGTCATAGGTTTCCTTCTCTCTTTTAATCAAATAATTGAAGTATGCAAATGAGGAAAAAAATGTGCAAATGTAAAATATTTGTGAAAACTGAGGGGAAAAAGTTTTGGTTAAATTCCAGGCTCCATGATCTTTTCTTTTTCCCTTTGAGTGCATGACATTCAAATTTTGAAAAAGTAAAGCATTAAGCAAACAGTACTCACTTTGTATAGCAATGCTGTTTTTGTACAATCAAGAAACCAAAAGGTATAATCAGTTTTTCTTCTCTTTCCCATCTCCTTCCCTTGCTAGCAGTCTGACTAACACAACACCTTTGGTGATGAGCTAAAAAATATCTCTAAATAGCTCTAGCTTACATTTGTCCTTTCAAAATCTTGAAAACTCTCCTATTCATGGAGTCTTTTGTAGCCTTTCTTTCCTTTTCTACCAAAGCTTAAATTTTCAGTCTAAGTTACTTGACAGTTACCCTTTTCAAACACTCAAATAAAACTTGTAACTTTATTTGCAGTTCCTGAGGCAACCACTGTAAATGGCAGTAACACAGAGAATTGCTGCAAGTTTACTGTTATGTCACTATGGTGTTCATATATAAAAGCAAACTACTGTTTTCTCTGGAGCTGTAATAAATACATTTTAAGGTACCCAGTTGCTAAGGGCACTGGTTGCTTTCAAGAAAGGACTTGAAAACACATTTTGCTGGCGACTAAGAAGGGACCTAGTCAGCCCCGAGTGTCCCACCCTGGCGCCCAGCAGCGATGACTGCCTCTGCGCCAGCTGGCAGAAAAAACGAAAGGGCTGGGTCCATCCTCTGAGCCAGCACCTGAAATCTAGTGATGGTGGGTAGCTGCCAGGGCATCAGGCAGGCTTGGTGGTGGGACATCAGCAAAGCCATCAGCATTCCTAGACAGTCCTCTTTACGCAGTGTCACACCTCCCAGCGGGTTATCTACTCTCCGTATTCAGCAAGTAGCTGAGCAATGGGACCCTAGATGTTTTGGGGTTATCATAAGAAAGCTCGTAGCTAGTCATGTGTGTCCTTGAATGTGGGCACTCTCAGACAACCTGTTGGGATCAGGAGAAAAATCTGAGGGTGCTACTTAAAAATTTGGTGCTGAAAGGATTCCTGCTACCTTGCTACCTCTTCCCAAGGTGATTTTTAATGGGATATTTTTACAAAGATATTTTTAAATGAAAAATTATTAACAAAATATTATCTTTGATTATAACACTTAGGCCACTTTGTGGTAAAACATCTCTCCGTGGCACCAGCTATGTCTGTATCCAACTCCATACAATACATCCTACTCTCCTTCGTAACATTTGGTCTTCAGAAATGAGCTAGGATGCAGTGCCAGAGCTGTTTCTTCTCTGGCAGCTCTTGAGGGTCCTGCAGACTGGCATTAGTTCAAACCATCTGCAGGTTGCTTTTGCATTTGTTATATTTCCTTCCCCGCAATCATCCAGCAGAGCAGTTTGTACGAGATCCATCATACACTGAGAAAAGAAGAGAGAGGGAATGCCAGCACACGTTTACTGACAAGGAGCTTGGAGGGAACCTCTTCCATTAGCACACGGGATTTCAGAAGAAGCTATCTCTTTTCTTTACCTTTCATGCAATTATCCTCAGGTCCACATGGATGTAAGTGTACAGCCAGCACAGTATGCATGCGTTTGCTGGTGCAATCAGGTGCAGAAGGCTCTGTATATGTTGTACCTTTCCACAATCAGACAGGTAGAATTCCCTTTCTCATTCTTTCTCTCTTCAGTCTAAATACAGCCCCCAAAATACACTAAATGCCCTGATTTCTTTCTGGGAAAATAACAGATACATTGGTCCTAGTATTCTGAAATTCTTAATGTTTCAAGCAAGCTGCATAGGCAGATTGAAAAAATAATATGCCTAACTCACATCAAAATGTATTTCATGGGATGCAGTTACTATCAACATGCTGTTAATTGTATATAAAAGAAAAATAAAGCTACTAACTCACCAATATATTCCCTACTTTTCACATTACAGTAAGGGAGGAGCTGGTGAGAGCAAGTTGCTATTCCCTTTTCAGAAACTGTTCCTAAATATCTCAGAAGAAGTGGACATATATTTACTCATATTCACCTGAACGTTGCCCCTGTCATACCTGTATGCAGTTTCCTCACGAAACTAAAATATTTAAGGATACATAAGTCATCTTTATTACAAAATACATCTTTCAATCCTCTACCTTTGCTTAATTAGAATTCTTTTAATTGCATTTTTTCTTCTGTATTAACCAGCGAGCAACCCAAGGCAGGAAGTATCTCCGCACTTCTTTTAGATGAAAGAACACCTAAGAGCTAGAAAGAGTTACTAGAAGCATCTGTTGTAAGAGTAAGTGACTACACAAAGAAAGAGCAAATTCAAGATGCAGAAAAGGGTATAAAGAATGAGATTAGTCTATCTGGAAGAATGCAGAGCAGAATACGTAAGTGGGAAATAAAAGATACAGGCAGGTGTGAGATGATGAACACAGTCTCCTGAAGATAAAGTCAGGGTGTCTGAATGTTGTGATGTAATGTTAAGCCAATGAAAGGAGCTCATCTGAAAAGGGCAATTGTATTAAAAGAGCAAGATAAAATGATAAAATATAAAGCTTAAATGTTTAAAGTGTATTACTATTAATTCAGAAACCTACCAGATCACATATTCCAAGATACAACCAGATTCCCAGTTGATGTAAAAAGGAAGCTTCTGCTAAAATGAAGAGGAAAACAGTATCTAACAATATTTAAGACAGATTCACAGAGCGCCCATTAGGGGTGCTTATCAAAGGTGAGTATAGTTACAAGAGCCTCCAGTAACCAGAAAAGAATTCGTTTAATATGAGGGAGTTTTGGTCTAACTATAACATTACCAGGCACCCTATATAATTTCTGTGAACTGGAAAGGGATTTCCAGTTCTCTGGAACTCTACCTCTGACACATGCTTTTCAGTGACTTTACATGGGCTTAAAATCTTGAGCTATAGATTTTTCTCACTCAGTGCAGCCATAATCTCCCAACAATGTAAAACATTAGCATTTACCTGTAGCAAGTTAATCACTACAAAACAGGTATGCGATGTAAGTGAACTTCCAGCACTTCTGACAATTGTAGTGGTTGTGAACTTTTGGTAATTGCAACTACCCAAATTTGAAATTCCTCAGACTCAAAACCAAATTTCTGCTAGACAAGCCAAGAATAAAGCATACCCTAAATTTGTCAATAGATGCTATGTTAAATTGCCTGAACTGGAAAGCAATATTCTTATTTGGTGTGCACTGTAAAGTTGCTTGTACTCATAATACCACTTGTAACATTTGAATCCTTCTTACATTTTTCACTTCCTTCTAAGAACTTCAGAATATTTTGCAGATATTAATAAAATTTCATAATGTTTCAAGGAGGCATTAGCTCACTGTGGCATTTTTCTTTTCAGGAAGATATTTTTCTTCTCAGATAGTGCTGAGTAATAATAGACCTACCCAAGTGTTGAGATCTCAGTAAATCTCCAGTGAGTTTCCATTGTACCTCGCCAGTCCTCAGGGTTTGGCAGGTTTTCTTACGTGTTTCATAACCTTCACCTCTTGCAGTAACTGAAGAGATTGACCAGAGAGGATAACATTTGTATTAAAATTATAAGTGAAATTTTTAACATGTCCTTGCAAGCTGGTAAGGGTTCTTCTAAAGTGGAAAAACCACCAAAAACTATAGGCAATAATCAGTTCCTCTGAGAGCTGTTTGTTTAACTTGAGTTTACTTTTAACAGGTGTTCCCATAAGCAGGAGAGATCTTATTCCCTGTTTTGATTTATTATTACCAGATTTAATACTCTGCACTTCTTCAGACTAAATTGTGTTGTGCTCCAACTGACCTAGTGCACAGAAAGGTCTTCCTTGTTCTGGATCTGGTGCAATTGTTCCTCATTATTTGATCTCCACCTTTGACCAATAGCTTATTTATTATTCTTACACTGCTGAAACAATGGATTGGACAGTTATCCTCAAAGAGTTCTGAGTAACTAAAAAATGCAAGTAACACCAATAGACAGCAAATTCAACACAGCTTGCAAAGAAGAAAAGCTCACTATGCACAAATCACCTCTAGTAGAAAAGTCCAGGTTTTCAAAGGAAAATTACCATAGCTAGGGTAAATGTTGTGGCTTCATTTAAACACCAGCACAAAATTGCACCTGCAAAAGCAGAGGATGAGGCTGAATACTGGGTGATGCTATTCCGGCTGGCGGCTGGCATTCAGCTGCTGACACCACAGGTTACACCTTTGCTCTTGGAGAGGCTTCACTATAAAGCTGGTCCAAACCAATCTTTTACCTACACAGACACAGTTATCCCCAAACTCCTGAGATTACTTGGTGCCTACATCCTAAGACAACAATGAGGAATGAAGGAGAGGAAACTTTTCTCTAAAGAAGGCCTTAAATGAATATAGCAGCAGATAAAATGTTCTCTTGCAAAGGTCTTGGCCTCTAGAAAATACAGTGACAAAGAACTGCCAGGTCCAGCACCACCTACACGTAAGGGATTAATTTAGGAGAGTTTCTTAGTGATCCTTGTACACTTTGCTTAAGCTGCTGGCTTTCTCAAGTGTGGGTGTTCCTGATTCTCTTGTTTATACACATAATATTTAGGAAAGCTGTGTCTTCCCAAGGGTCCAATTTCAGTAACAGGGGTCAATGATGATTGAAGTCAATGGGATTTCAAAATATGCTTAAAGATAAACACATGTTTTGGTACATTGCTCCATCAGAGCCAGAATGAATGGTGCTGTTCAGCATTTCTAATCAATAAGCTCTCGTGTTTTTGAGATGTATAATATCTGATTACAGTCTTTATCTGCTTTCCGTCATAAGGGTCTGTAAAACTTCTTTAATTTGTCTTTTTGTTTTAGGGGTAGGTTTTTAGTTGAAAGCCTAATCTGCTGATCTGAGAAAATATTCTGAGATATTTAATAGCCAAAATTGAATATCCACTCTATTTTATTTACAGCTCACATTTGGCCTTTGAAAGTCCTCACTTCCAGAACCTCTCGCATTTTCTGCTCCATGAATTCTTAATGAGTTCCAGTTGAAAATGCTACAGATCCACATTTGGATCATAAAACCCCCCTGAAAGGTACTGTATGGCTTCCCCCAAGCTCCCCCTCCACCCTGCTGCTCGAGCCTCCCCCTCTTTTTGCTAAATATTGGCAATTGCAGCAACAGTTGGGCCGACCCACTATGTTTTAAAATCCTTTTAATCCTCTTTATAGTAACAGAAACATTTGAGACTGATCTTTGAAAGCTTTGTACAGTGCAGAACACCTGCAGCTTAACGCGCTACGCTAGCAAACACCCCACATGAGTCTAATGTGGTCTGGCATGTAGGAGCACTGCTGCACAACACTGCTGCAATAATAAGGCCGTACCTTCACCTTAGGACCCTTACCTTCACCGCTAAATCCGCTTTATCGAGTGGCATACCAGCCCAGTAACTGAAGGCATCTCACAGGTGTCACTAAAAATTGTTCACTGTGTTGACTGGAAGCCGAATGCATGGATGCCCCTTCTGCACCATGCAGTCTGCTGCCCGGTCCAGCACAGAGCTATCTTTCTTTCTGCTCTGCACGTAGAGATGTGAGAGCTTGGCTAACCCAAAATACAGGGTTAGATCCAGGCTTCCATCTGCACTCCAAAATTTCCTTGCTAACAACCTGAAGCACCTGTGACTTCAGACATTACTCAAAAAAAAAAAAAAGTTTGCAAACATACAGACGGAATGAATTTCCTAAGAAGTAAAGGTTCCGGAAACTTTTACAGCCTTTTAGGAAATGTCACTAAAAGAGGTGTCATCTCTTTCCTTATGTTTCTCTGTTGTGTTGGAGATGTTCACCTTCAGTATCTTATCTCCATATACATTTTTTCTTTTAGAAAGACCCTGGTGTACCAAAAGGTGAATTTATTAAACTGTTAGCTCAGAAACTGCTCTGAGAAGGAGATAAGGACAGAGAGCCAAGACATTAAAAAAGCAACCTATGCTGAAAGATGTAAACCCACAATTACATAAGGAAATCCACTCTGGTATCTTATAGCCAATAAAGAAGGTAATTTAGTGCAGAGGACAAGCAAGGAGTCCACGCAGGCATTTGTGAAGACTAAAAGCTCATATGGGAGACTGGAGAGCAGGAGCTGCACATCACTCACTCTGGATCTCCGAGTTTGCTCTGATTGTTTTAACAAGCACAACCAACAGGCTCCTCTGACACATAACTTCTCCAGATCAGGAGAGAAGGCCTTCTGGGAATACTATAAAGTGCCATTAATCATGAGTGTACATAAAATGCTTTGATATCCCCATAGGACAGGGACCACAGAAGTGCAAAACGTAGCCATGACAAAGGATACTAGCACTGGATTGGATCCTGAGATGGTAGGAACTGGTGGGTCTCTGGTCACGTAGAGGAAGGGAAAAAAAAAGGTTTGTCTGGTTTATGTACTGCTGACAAGTGTGACACTAGTTATCCTAGAGAAAGCAAATGTATATCACATAGAAAGGCAATAAAGAACATTGTTGTCAGTGTTCCCTCCACATTTCCTCCTCAGCATTGAAAAATGTAGGAGTCAAATGTTCCCAAACTGATAATGGCTCACCCTGAAAATTAATTTTCATTACAAACTGAGTCTGCTTAGAAGATGATTTTTTTAGTGAGAAGCAGCTATAAAATGCTAACTATATTTGACCTCTTATATTCCCAGTTCACCAACACATGATTAATAATAAATAATAATTTAATTCATAAAGTACTCTTAAACCACCACTAAAATGTTTTAATGGATATTTACTGGCTTGAAACTACCTTTGAACATAAAATATTAAGCAGCTTGAAATAAAATGGAAAAGTAATAAAGCATCAGGCTACATTTTGCTTTTATTTACACTGGTGAAAATACAGATTTGCACTTCTAATCCACTTTTATGTAAACCTACCATCTTTTTTCCTCTGGACCTTTTCCTTGGAAGAAAAAAGTGCTGCAATTTTGCTGCTTCAGCCAAGTAAATTCCCACCAAAACCAACTTAGAGATGACAAAAAAAAAAAAAATAGGGTTAGGTCTACATTTTTCCAGGCACTCTAGAAAGATTTTATGTCTCTGGTGACTTGCACCAGTAAATGGGTTTCCAGGAAATAGGGTGGTCTGCTCACTGCCGAGCCTCTGAGCCCCACTGCCAAAGGGTGTGACACTCTTTGGAGCGACCATGGCTTCTACTGGAAAAAGATTTTTAAGATTATACGCTTGGGATTTTCAAAGATCATCCAGCAAAGCTCGCATCCAAACTTTTCTGTTTCCAAACTGCAAGGTGGCCCTGACTTCGTCTTCAAGAAAAGGAGCCGAACTGTTGATGTCACGCAATTTCTCACTGGCTTCATCAGCTGCTAGAAGTGCTCCATATCACACAGGTTTTGATTCAGAGATCTCTCTCTTTTGTTTTTCACTTGAGCTCTCTGGTCAGGTCTTTTACACGCTTAGGGTTGAAAAGCTTTTTTGTATTAACAGCTATATAGTATATGACCCAGAAACTCCTGTGAAATTTCAAAAAGAGAGCTCAAAGCTTTTGTTTGGAAATAGCTTAAGACAAAGGTTCCTCTTTTGAGGAGCTCCACCTCCAGATTTCCTTCTGACAAACGTAATTGCTGATGAAGCCCTATTTTCAGATGTAGAAACTATAAAACAGATCCTTTTCAACCAGCTCTAACTGAAACCATAAGCAGCAATCTGAGCCAGGCAGAGAGGAACACTGCTTCCAGCTGAGCCAGGAGGAGGTGATTTTAGCTGCACCATTTAGATCAGGCCTGTAACACCCTGTCCTTCTGCTTGTGTGTGTGATACAGGCAATTCTGCAAATGCATCACCATGCTGAGTGATGACCAACAGTCTGTTCAGTGAAATCCAAAAATCTCCTGCTTTTGAGCTATCTGAAGGAATGTGCACACATGCTTATACAAATAAAGGGGTACTTTTGAAAGTATACCCTAGTGCCGAGCGATAGCTTTTATCAATTTTTTTCTGCAGTTGCTATGGAGTCTCTACTGAATTGTACACCATAGTGTTCGGGTCACTGGAGCTCCTGCCCCACATGGGTCCATCATCTCAAAGAGCTATTGTATTAAGTTGGCATCTGTGAATGGCAGAGAGAAATGAGATGAAGATAGATTTATTTCACTGTGATTTTATTTCTCATATTTTCTTGCTGAAGTAGTACCTAAATGGCAGAACTGTGACTGGAAGGAAATGCGATATCAAAGAACAGAAGTATAGAAATCAAAAAGCAGTCTCGTGCTTCTTTATGTTGAGTTCTAGTTCAGTTTTGGAAACAACTTGGAATATAGCAATGCAAATAATCAGCAGCACATCTCTTCCAATAATCTTAATTATGAAGCAAAATCTAAAGCCTCCCCAAATCTTGAGGAAATTCAGATCAGAGCCTACATTTCAGGACATAGGTCCCTCCAGTGATGTAGTAGTATACAATAGAAACACATTCTGTGTAATGAATATAAATGTGTCAAACTCCTGCCTGATATTCAAGATCATGCACTAAGAAGCTGGGTATACTTTATCTTGCCAATATTAAAACCAGAAAGATATGATTTACCTTTGTGTACTTTCCCAGCATGCCATCTCATCCCTAGAAATTAAGGAGACAAGGAAAAGGGGGTGAAAGGGATGTTTCTGCACCCTTTCTCCTTATTTCAGAGGCTCTGAAAAGCTCAAACTTAACCAAATTTGTCTCTAACTGAAATTACTAGCCTGCCTTCCACATTTAGAGAGTTTATGCTCATTTATTTAATATAGTTCCTCTGAGGATCTGCCAACTTCCTAAATTCCTTTCCCATAGACTTTTTTTCTCCATCTGTAATTCTGAATGTGTTTATTTTACAAGCGAAACAAAATACTTAATTGACCTAAGGAGAGGTAATCTTTAGGTTAACCAAGTTCTCAGCTGTGCATATAAGAATATCTGTAGATATGTATCAAAACATGAGCATCAACCATCAAATGGAGGCAAGATATTATGCAGCTGATGTTATAGTGAATCCATATTATGTTCCTAACTAATACCATGAGAAACATTCACAATAAAACCACACAGCACAAACATAGAAACTTAAATCATGCTCATTGAAACGTTTGCCAAGGTTCATGAATCTTTTGAACCAACCTGGGCCTATTTTGAAACGAACACAAAACATGAGTTTGTATTGAAACCAGGTGGAACCCAGAGGTTTTTGTTATTTGGGGTTCATTTGGACTTGCAACTTGAAGCTGAAATCAAAGGATGGAGCCCAAAAGTCATCCAGCTGAAGAAAATCTTTCTGATATGACCAATGAGAAATCACAGATCTTCCTTTTTTTTTTTTTTAAAGTGAAGCAATCAAGGCATTAGACTGTGAATCACATGGTATGGTTGCACACATGTTTTTTCAGAGTGCTCTGAAGGAAGGCACAGTAGAGGAACATAAGTAGCTGACACATGTCTTATCCATGAAGGGACTCCATCTTTATCAGTGAAGGACACATGACTTCCTGTTATCTGCTGGATATAATCAAGATCGACAAGTGTCTGAAAGTCCAAAATTCCATTTTGCCATCATCAGAGAAAACTCTAAGCTGTCACTGGTGATAGAGAAGCAGAAGGAATAAAGTTTTTTTGCTGTCCCTGTGAGATGCTGAGCATTCACCATCCTAAAAGCAGGAGTCACCGGTGGCCATAAATCTGTAACAATACGATTGTGGTCTTGTACTGAATTATAGAGGGTACATAAACAAGGAGCTGGTTTTGTCCAGTTGGAAGCCTCTAAACTTTTAGCCCAGAAGTCTTGACTCTGCTAGAAACTAACTCCCTTTGGTCTCACCTTCTCAGTCAAAAAAAAAAGGTTGCATGATGCAAGCAGATATTGTAAGGCATTTTAAGATCCTTACAAAAAAGCACAGTATAAAAGATAACATAGCGTATAAAATAGTAACAAATATAAAATATGCAAGTCATAGTTGCTAAGACGAATACTCACTTAGATGTGCTTCTTTTATGGTGAGAGAAGGAAGAGGAACTTACAGGCAAATAGTTTTTGTCCTTGATAACCATGTGAGAACAGCCGGGCTTTTTAAAAAAAGTATGTGAACAACAAACAATCCACAAATCAAAAAACATCCTCTGAAGTAGTGTCGTGGTTTTGTTAGTGAGGGGGGGCCTAAGGTGGTAGCTTCTGTAGGAAACTGCTAGAAGTTGCTCCCCTTTGTTCAGTGGACTCAGCTGGGCCTAGGGCGGACCTAGGCCGAGCCGATTGGCAGCAGAATGTTCCGTGATAACGCCTCTGCGATAACGTATTTAAGAAGGGGAAAACAGAAAAAAAAAGAGAGAAGAGAAGATGTGAAGAAGCTGAGCGGGGGCAGAGGTGCAGAGGGGGAGGCGCAGGCCTCATGGGCCTTGTAGGCCTCACCCTCTGGCCTCTCGCCAGGCAGCCGACTGGGCCCGACTCGGTCCAGCCCAGCTGCAAGAAGTGGAGAGGAGATGAGAAGTGAGTAAGATGTAAAAAGATCCTGAGAGACATCTACCAGCCTGTTGTGAGGAACGGCTGCAGACGCCAAGGTCAGTTCAGAAGGAGGGGGAGGAGTAATGCGGCTCCTGGCCAAGATTCCCCTGCAGCCTGTGGTGATGACCATGGTGGAGCAGGTTGTCCCCCTGAAGCCCATGGAGGTCCACAGAGGGGCAGAGATCCACTTGGAGCCCGTGAAGGACCCCGTACCGGGGGAGGTGGGTGCCTGAAGGCAGCTGTGGCCCATGGAGGGCCCGCTGGGACAGCCGTTCTGGAGAGACTGCACCCATGGAAGAGATGACCCACGCCGCAGCAGTTCCACAAAGGACTGTGGCCCATGGGAGGGACCCCACGCTGGAGCAGGGGAGGAATGTGAGGAGTTCTTCCCCCGACCACGAAGCAGCGGCGTAAAACAACGTATGATGAACTGACTGCAACCCCCATTCCCTCTTCCCCCCTGTGCCACTCGGGAGGGGAAGGTAGTAGAGATAATGTTAAGCTCGGGAAGAGGGAGGGGTGGGGGGAGGTTATCTTGTTCTCTGTCTCATTATCCTGCTGTTTGTAGTAATAAATGAATAGTTTTCCCCAAGTTGAGTCTGTTTTGCCCGTGACGGTAACTTTAAGGATTTCTCCCTGTCCTTATCTCAAACCTCGAGCCATTTTTCCTTATATTTTCTCCCCCTGTTCTCTCGGAAGGCGGGGGGAGTGAGAGAGAGACTGCATAGTCTGGTCCAATCGGGGCTGAACTACAACAAGTAGCTTCATTTCTGAATGAAAAACTAGTAGATGAACGGGGAGCTGACTGAAGAAGATTTGTAGTTTAAAACTATTTCCACCAGAAATCATATTTTTCACCGACTCCTCCATTAAACAAGGAGAACTTTAAATATGTCTTTGAACAGTAACTGTTGCACATTTTATAACACAAGAGAAGGTAAGGCCAAATTAAAGCCCACTAAATTTTCACTATGATGAAACTGTAAAGTGGAAGCTCTGGGGAACAGTTCAGTTCATTCCCACGAAAGCAAACACATGAGAGAAAACTCTTTGGATACTTTTCCTACCACACACAGCTAAAGATACATGAATGTGGGAAAGAATTTGATTGATTTTAAAAATTTTTTTAATGACATGATTCTAGTGTTTGTAAAAGGTACTGGATTAAGACATCTCTGGAGATGGCAAGGAGCCTGCCAGCCCAGTTTTCCCACATTGTCTCCTGGGTGTTTGCAGGTTCGCCTACCTAGCAGAAGTAAGCCAAATCCATTAAATTAATTTCATAAAAAACATTCAAAGAGGAACCAGGTGACCCATGTTCACCTTCACACATCAGTCTCTCCAGAGTTTGAAACAGGCTCAACTCAAAGGGTGTCTTTGCCTCCTGGTGTATTTATTTCTTAGATATTAATTTCTGGATCCAAAGATCTCCAAAAATCTATGTGTTCAGATCAGCAGCTCTGGTTCATGTCCACCTCTTTACACAGTGATCTTACTTGCTTAAAAGGATGAAAACAAAAAGCTTGCCAATAGAAAATGATCAAAGCTGGTGGAAAACATTTGTTTCTAATATCATTCATTAAAGGATTTCATCAGTCTCCCTCTATAATGAAGAGAGATAAGAAGTTAGATAGAATTTGTGTATTTAAATGGAAGTAATCAAATAGAAGTAATTAATAGAGATAATAAGGTTAACTCTTACTGCATGGAGTCTGGCTTCATGCTGAGCTGATACACTAAAGTCAGAGAAAAGACCGCATTTATAGTTTTGCAGCTCTTAACGTATGATGTGATGAGAGCACTTTTCAATCAAAAAAGTAAATATTAGGGCAGCAAAACTGCATTTTCTCTAAGAGGAGTGACCTATGGGTAGTTTTGTGTTCCTTTATCACACTGTGACCTTTTGCCTGACCTGAGATCGCTTGACAAGGAGATAAGAGTGAGAGGATCCCACATAATGGTGATGTTGTGTCTCAACTCTTCCAGTTATCCAAGTACATTATCATCAAGCCTCATGTGTATAAACATCTGAAGTGAGTGCTCACAGGGTTTGGTATCTGATTAGCATTAGCAGATGTGTAAGGAACCGAGGAAGTAACAATAGCAATTTTCACTTCCATTCCACTTCTGCTGATCTGCCTCCCAAGCTGCTTTCTTATTGTTTTGAGTTTCCATCCCCCTCTTCCCCAAGTCATTTCTTTCCATGTTCTTTTTCTCCCTCCTTCCCTGTACTGAATGGGAAATGGCTGTGTGGCTGAGCTCTGCCCAAGGGGCAGGACGCAGGAACAAGTGGTCGGCAGCAGACAGAAACTTTTAAGAAAAAATAAAAGCGTAATTCTATAAACTGATTACTATTTACTGAGCCCTTCTCAGAATCCAGAATATAAATGAAAAGTGTCAGTTTGGAAACCACATTATTTTAAACCAGTCTTGTGAAGGCTTGATTAATATTTTCACATTTGGTGTTATCAATACTGTCAGTGCAACAGTAACAGCTCCCAGCTGTTCCTGCCACTAGGCTTCCCAAAATGGAGGATGACTTTGGGGGTGGGGGAGTTGTTTTTTTTTTGTTAGGTTATTTAAAAAAAAAAAAAAACCTAACAATTATTTCCCATGCTCACAAACAAGACCAACACAACAGGCACGAGTCTTCACTCACACATACTGCGCGGTAACAAGAAAAGGAAAGTTCAGGACAGTGACTCTGTTTTGCTGAACAACAAAAGTACTAACAAACTGGACAAAGAGCACAGAAGGATTAAAAAAAAGAGCCTCTGATTCAAAGCAAATATTTTTATTTGAATTTTCAAATTAATGTACTTTTACTGCATTCCTTCCCTTCTGGGCTCACTTTCCATAAACATGCTAGTGAATGAACTTTATAAACAGGAATACTTGCTAAAAGCTAATTTTAGAGACTCAGTTTTCAACTGTTCTCCAACAGCAAATTCCAAACCAAACTTTAATATTAATTTTACACTTAGTGATACAATTCGGGCACGCCTGGCCCACCTAAGACCGCTACTGTTGACCCAGCTACAGCAAGTGCCATCCCCAGCCTCTTCACCATCCCTGGTCCTTGCCACTGCCTCCGCTAAAGGAAACTTTCCCAAGCTCCAAGTCCTGCCAGTTCATCTCTGCCTCCTTTTGCTTTCTAGCTCAGCTCTATGATATGATTACAGTTTAAAGAATAACGTAAAACTTATTACAGTTTGGCCTTTTTAAAAAAAAAAAACTGAAATGCATAGGACCAGGCCAGAGACCAAAGAAATTCCTAATTAATTATTTAACCATGTAGATCTGACAGGACAGTAACTTCAGGCAGAAGGGACAGGACAAACTGTCAGGAATGGCCTTGGAGTGGTAATACTTAGCACAGGTCAGCAGCATTTTGTCTGTGTTACTTTGTGTGATTGCATGCTTAGGAATACAAACTTCTTGGTGAGTTGTATAAGCCATTTAATCGGGGAGCACAGCTAAAACAATCTAACAAACTCTATGCAGTTCTGTGCAAAATTACTTTTTCCCTAATGGGTTGTTTTTCAAATGCGTCTAGAATGTTAATTTTGCAAAGAAGCACATGAAGAATATAAAATGTGATAACAGTAAACCCGTGAATATAAAAGCACCAATGCCAATGGATAAATTGCTATTAATTAGTTGTCTAGCTCTAAGGAAAAGCTGCTTCAATCACCTGTTGCATCAACCTTTCTCCATCTCCACAAGAAATAGATAAATGGTCAACTGGTGAAAATCTGCACAGAGCTTAGTGTCGCCAGAGAGTCAAGAAGCAACATATCTTCTGTTCCACATCAGGATAATCTCTAAGAAGGTGGTTAAAAATGCATCTACTATGAGGTATAGAGACATGGAGCAATACAAAAAAATACTAAAGCAACACAAGATGGTTGCAATGAAACCACAACTGTGAGAAAAATCAGAGTTAAAGGACGTGAAATCCCAGCTCTGCTTCTAACTCACTGTGTGGTCCTGGGCAAGCCACAAAGGGCCATATTTTTAACATCTTTCATTAGTAACCAGCTCCTTACAAAGCAGTTCTGCTTAACATTGCAGTCCATGAAACTTGCACTTGAACTATGGAAACAGCCTGAACATGAGTCTACTTATGTGAGGACAAGTTTTGCAATCTGCTAGTGGAGCAATCTTTGACTCCATATATCCATAAAAAGCAGATAAAAGCTCCTACTACCATGAGAATGGTGTTGCCGGGATTCAGTCTAATTAGTTAACGTTTGCATAGCTCTTGGAAAATGCAAAGTGTGAAGTAAGTGCTATGCAGCTGGAACAGATGTAGTTTAAACCTAATCTCACAGCTTTGACTTTGCAGACTTTTTGAGTAGCTGCAGAGTAGAGTGGCATGTGTGCAAAAAGAGAATAAAGGACTGTCAGGATCTCCTCTCCAGCAGGACCAAAGCCTCTATAAAAGAACACAGCACATGCTATTTTAACTTCTGTTTCTGTTTCCCTGCCATGGTATCAAAAGAGTGGCCTGCCACAACCCACAGACATTGCTCTACAAATCTTTTAGTGTGCTGGGAAGTCCCAGAGATAGCTGCACACCAAATCACAATTATTACATAGTGTGGGTCCAACAGCAGTACATTTCACATATTCCAAATCTTTTCCATACATTTGGCACTGTCATACCTTAGTCCCCTAGATTTCGCTCCACCTTTCTTGTTTCCCTAATATGGTTAATGCTACCCAGCTGTTTGCAGTCAGCTTTAAAAACTATAACTAAATTAGCATTCCTGCTGAAGCTTATTCCCTGAGTATATATTCTGTACATTACTGATGTTCTCCATTCATTTCTTGACATTCAAGTATGGCTTCATTTTTATTTGCACAGTGTTATATTTCAAAAAATAGCAGTCATTTGAAAAAAAAAAGGAGAGATAGGCCTGGAGAAAAACTCTGGATCCAAACAGTCCCTGGATGCTGAAGAAGTTTACATCCAGGATGGATTCGGAATGTGCAAGTAAACCTCCTCACTCGTCATATTCCCTGTCCTTCTGTTAAACTGTGTGTTCTTACAGCATGTATGCCCCAGTAATGGCAAATCAAGACCTTCCATAATGATAAATTAGGAGGATAAGTTGGGTGGGATGTTAGCCTGGGTTGCTTGTTCAGATCTTTCAGGACTGAGATCTAGAGAAAATGCGTATTTTGGTAATACCCTGGTATCATAATGTATGATTTTCTTGGAAAGTGGCAATTTAAACAACCTCTCAGTATCTAATGTGGCCCTACCTGGATTTCTAAATCTAAAAAAAAATAAATCATTTTTTATTATTCATCCTCCATGCAGTCCTTCTGCCCCTGTAAATATCTGTCTTGTTTGAGTGCGGCTTACAGACATTTATTCAACAAGATTGTTCACCCCTCCTGTGCCTGACTAATGTGAATTTCTTCCTTTCCTTGTTCACTATCATTTGTACAAAACCAATTTCCTCTCCTTCTCCGTGTTCAAGACCTCAGCCCGCAGTGAGCATGTTTCCCACCTCCCTTTGCGGCCTGGGTGGGCGGCGAGGCGAGTCAGACCCCAGGCACTCCTGGGAAGGTCTGAACCCCTCTCCGAGAAAGAACAGCTTAATGAAGGGGCAGGCAAGAGAGAATTAAAAATGCATCTGCACAAACCAAACCAGTTCCCAGTGAGCCCCCGCTGGCAGACTGCACACTGGCCTCCAATTCAGCAGGACATTTAAGTGGAGGCTAACTAATGGTTTCACTGATGGGGAGAGGAGTCCATATGTGCTGAGAGTTCACTGCGTGCTGAAAACATTTGTTCAGTCAAGTTTCAAAGGCCTCCTCTGTCATCTGCGGCATTAAGGGTCGGATTATTAATTTAATGGGTGGTTGTGCTATGCAAGGAAGTGGAAAAAATCTGCTTCCACCTTGTCCAGAGGAGTAAAGCCTGGAGCAGCTTTACAAGTTTTTTTTTGTCATTGTTAGCCCCTGCGAGAAGCAGAATTGTGTCCCTGCTGCTCCTCACCTCGAGAAATGTTGGTGTCAGCCCTGGCATGATCCTTCTTCCGCTTTTTGCCAGTAGGAAATTACTGACGGCAGCAGACCTCTCTTTTATCCGCTGTTGATCCGAGCACAGCCTGCTCTCTCAAGCCATCAGTGGATCCAATACAAGCATCAGGAGTGCATGGCACTAAATGTGCACATTTGGGTCTCACATATTTAATTCCAAGTTTTGTTTGAGGGTCTTTAAGCGGAGGGAGGGCTGGATAATTAGATAGGGAGAGTGGTGGGGTGGTGAGAGGGTTAATACTAATTTCATAGGAGGGAGATACTTGGAAAGCAATGGTACCAAAAGAGACCTAATGGACATTAAATTAGATATGTAATTTCCATCTGCTAAAATGGCAAAAAGCCTCATGCAAATATGGGATGCATTTACAGACAATTCATGTCACAGGCCAAAAAAAAGGAAACTTTGTTTCTTTAAATGGCAAAGTACCAACAATGGCATAATACCTAGAATGCTACAGTCAGCTCTTGACATTATTGTTCAAAGAGTTCAGAGAAAATTAACAGAAATTAAGAAAAGCTGGGAGAAGAGATCTATCAAAAGTGTTAAGTGACTGTGCATGCACGCAGGAGAAGGACGCAGTCATTTCATGCATCGGCCCCAGAAGCACAGCCCAGAGAGAGTCCAACACAACCCAGGCTGCTTTGAGCTTGTGTGAACAGGGCCCACCAAAACGGACGTGTTTCCAATCCCAAAGTGAAATGAATCCAAAGGTAGGGAGTCCCCCTCCATAAAACTTAGCAGGAGTAGAACTAGATGAAAAATGGAGGCTTTTCAGCAGAAAATATTGAGAAAGTAGAGCTATTTTTTAAAGTGTTTCCAAGAAACTGTATTCCAGTCTCCTTGAACAGAAGAGGAATCCAGAGATTTGCTCTGAAGATAGAGTGCTGAATTCATTGACCGCAAACATTTGATGTGTGTAACTTTAATTACAATTTCCAAAATAAAAAGAAGTGCCTGAAAATTCCAGGAAAATAATCTATTCTTTTCTCTTTTATCACTTTTAAACATAACCCATACCTTTCTTTCTTTCTGTGTTTGCCTGTACCACAATATCATGTCCTTGCACTTTTTTTTCTGCTCCTTTTGTAGCCATTTTTACCTCCCAATTAAATGGGCAATTCACAAGTACATAGCACTCCCCAGCCAGGAGCCCAAAATGTCCAACTCTACTTTGTCATGAACCTTGTCCTCATTTGACCTAAAGATTTAATTGGTGTATATATTTAAGTATAATCCACTATTAGCATAATATGGATGGTAATTAGTCTTGTGTTTTAAGGTAGGATTATATGCCCTGGCTTCTTTCTTTGTGGCTATCCCTCTGGCAAAGCATAGTGGCATGACGTTATTTCCATTACTGTATACCACAGCTTAGGAGAACTCTAACAGAAACACAAGATAAACGCGTTTCTGCTATTATTTTATAGTTAAATAAAGGCTGCTAATGCACAGACAAACACAGTGTCGAAGGTGCTTTGGAGGCAAGGACATCTGACTTCAAACTATTTTTGTACTTAGCATTTCAGTCTAAAACTGAAGGCTATGACGTGCATTCTGATGAAATTTACACTTGACCTACTAATTATGAAAGTTACACAGGATATGTTGCTCATGAATAGGAAATAATAAATAACCATATCAACGCAAAACTGTTTCCTGTACTGCTAATTGCACAACACAAACTCTCCCCAGTTAAAGGAAATGATCTATTCAAAGAGTATTAACATTTCTGGCCTAATTGATAAAATGATTAACTGCGTAGGGTCAGGAAATGAAGTCCCTGTCCCTTGGAGTGACAGGGAAATGGGCTGTAGAGATGCTTCAAGGTCAAGTTCTCACACTATGGGTGACCAAATTAAATAAGCAGAATTTCCTCAGTCACCTGGCAGAGATCAGGAGGAACTTGTAGAAATGCTGAATTGGTTCTGACATTAAAACATGGATGGAGAGGAAAAATGTATTAAAACAAGTTAATGAGTGGGAATCATCATGGACTTACAGTGCAACATCTTTAAAATCCCTGAGAAAAATAAAAGCATTTTGAGGAGATAATATAAAAGAAGATGACTCTCTGGATCAAAATTAGCTATAGAGGAAAACACACACAGTTGTTGGTGTAGAAAAGAACAGAAACTGGCGTAACTTTTTCTGCTCCAGCAAAACTTCCAGAGGCTTGGAGTAGCTGAGCTGTCAAATTCCCCAGGGTTGTAGAGTGTGGAAGGAAATGGCCAAGAAGATCTGCCAAGGAATGAATCCATCACTATTGCCCATTCCCCGTACTCCCTGTTCTCACATCACAAGTCATTGGAGGATGGCTTGCTGTACATTTTATTTCAGCCAGTTCCCATGTGAGTGGATAAAATGATCTGGTTTTCCAGTGATGCTTCCAGGTTTTTGAGGAGTTGTACTGAAATCAGGATATTGTCCTGCAGAGTTTGGGAAGGAGGCTGGAAGGAAGAGAAGAAAGGGTAAGCTCCCGCCAACCAGAAACATGGGCCCCCAACTCATTATAACCTATGTTCCTTCCTTCGTTGTTCATCCAGTCTGTCATCCCACTGTGTCATCCTGTGACATGTGTTTCACATCCCATCCCTTCCAGATCTAAACTTTTTTTCACCTTTCTTCTAATTCTTTCTACCCTGTCTTTCTTCCAGCAAATAGCCACCCTACATAGGCTGAGCAAATGCACTCACACTGAGTGTCCTTAGAAAGGCTTCCAGAGTTGGCTTCCAAACTCTGATCACCCTCCCAGCTCGGAATTGATGTTGAAAGACTTGCATAAATACACACCCTGTGCCTGTTCCCCGTTCTGTTCTTCATCCTGGTGTGAATTAGGGAAAGTTCTACTAACATTAGCTATGTTACACTGGTAGAAAAATGACATGGGTGAGTGGAGAATTAGGTCCATCCATTTTCTTCTTTCCAAATGAAATGATGTAATTTGTTTACCTTCAAATGAAATGATCTTTCAAAGGCTTTTTTTTTTTTTTCCACTGGATATCACATGGATCTTCCATTAATAATAACAATAGCTACAAGAACAGACTAATTAAAGCATACAGTCTCCTTTGGGTTTTTCAGTATTGCTCTCAACATTCACTGTTGAGAGAAATGCGAATAGCAGGAAAATAACTCAAAATATTACTTCACAAAGATTGATTCAAGTTGCTGCTCAGAAGATACTGCACCATATGGAAAATGTAACTGAGTAGCTGACAATTTTGTTTAGTTTAAACAAGGGTAGGTAAGATCTGATAATGCATGGGATCATTTTGGCACATTGTACAGCTCTTCCAGACCCATTGCATTATGCCTATCATCAAGTTAGTTCATCTAACAGCACAAAGTGGAACACCCTGACCCTTCTTATCCCTGTTAATCACTTTTAAGTAAATAATACCTCTTTGGAGAATAGTGGTTCATATGCTGCAACCAAAGATACGGTCAAGCTGTGAACTGGTCTTCTTGCAATGATAGGTAAAGTCAGGGAGCAAAGATAAGGAAGAATTTTTTCAGACTATTATAATTACTTCACTTTTTAATTGCCTATAAAAGTTTTTTAAAGCAGCAGGACCACATCGAAGACCACAATCCTTTCTGTTTTCTTTCAAGACAGCTTCTAAACAGCTGTTCTGTTTCTCTCCCATCGTCACCTATTTAATTTTAAGATAAGAGATCCTTAGGAATCATTTCCTCTGTAAGCAGCTAGGAAAGGTTATATATCTCCAAAATGTCCTGTGCTATTTCCTTTAAAGAAAGTCAGACCAATTTTTGGTTTCCTGAGGCATTGTTACAGCCCTGATCATGCAGAGCAAAAGCTAAGCAAGACATTGAGGAGCCTTGCAGTTCAGACATACACTTTTCTGCTTTTCTTTCTGCTTTCCTTTCCCAGGACCCAATCCTGCTCAATACTGATATGCTCCTGCATCCCACAGCCTGCCATAGGTAGGCTTCTGCTGAGTTGCTCCTGGCAGAATTTTAGAGAGCTGGGCAGTCAGCTGTCAGTCACTCTCTTGTGATTTTTAAGCTCTTCATTGGGATACAGAGCTGAGGTGTATTTCTCATTAAGCTGGCAGTCATGGATATAACACTTATGCACCCAAAAGGGTCGTCCGCGCTGCAGAGGACAAAACAATGCAGAACTGACAAGTTACCTTGGACGGAGCTGTTGTGCACTGTGTGGCCAGGTAGAGACACTTGTTTGTGTCCTCAGGTTGAGACAGCAGTGCTCACACCCCACAGTTCCAGGGCTGGTAGCCCAAATGGCTATATGACTAAAATGTTGCCCATACAGTGTTTTATAGCAACGCCTGTTCCAGTTGTGGATAAAAAGCCAAGATTTCACTGCACAAATGTTTAAGTCAGTTATCCAAACTGCTCAGAAACCAGAGTCAGTCTGTTTGCATAAAGATGGATGATGTGTGCACAACAGGTACTTTGGAACAGACAGGTCGGGAAGCTCCACTTTATATGTTAGACAGATACATTAAAAGTTTAATTTCTCAAACCATTTAAAGAAAACACATCATGTTTCAAGGAGCAGTGACTGTAAGCTTTTATCCTTTCATTTGTGAGATCCCATAAGTAAAGATTGTGCTGGAGCAGACGTAGCTGTGGATTTGATTTTGTTTTGATTTGCTCTCTCATGTTTTGCTGAGGCTGAAGGAAAGACCGGCACAGTACTTGACTTGCCTTCACAAGGAGCAAGTTCAATACATTGAGACATTTAACACATTTGGATGCTTTTATTCCACCATTTCCCTAAGTATTTAGATCATGGTGCCCATTGTTGGTCTTTGTCAAAGATTATGTCTAACAAGTCTGGTCAGCAGACAGCAAGAGGTCAAATGCCCATCTGCTGTAAATCAACAGTACCCCACTGACGTCCACAAAGTCAGTGGAGCAGCGCCAGTTTATGCCAGCTATCTGGGCTCAGCATTTGTGCCGGATCATTTAAAGTCTTTTGAGGTGTTTGCAGTTGACTTGAACACATTTATCTTCAACACCTCAGTTAGAGAGCATTGATAATCTCTAGAAGCAGACTTTGAATGCTTTATTTCCTGAGAAATTGATGCAGGGCAAGAGTGTGCCTTTTGTAAGGTCTGGGGAACATACGTAAACTGTTTTGGCAGAGAACCAGTTCTTTTTAAGTAACTAATGCTGAATGAAAATCTTCTCTGTAAGACACATTCTTCTCCTACAGAAGTTTTCTGCAGATACCCATATTCCATTTTTTCTCTCTTTACTTGCCATGATATACATAGAGCAGTCCTATAAGTTTATCTATTTTTTTTTAATTCTCTACAATTTAAAAAATGTCATCTCCCTACTTATTTTACGTACTTTAAGCATTTGACAGGGCTACATGGAGCTTGAAATAGTTATAGTTCTCTTTACTGTAGAACAGAGGGGGAAAAAACACAGAAGAACCAAAATATTGCTTTTACTAAGTGGGTGAAAATTTTTCTTATACACTGAAGATTTTTATAGTCCTCAGGAAGAGATATTTAGCAGGACTTTATATCCCAATTTTGAGCAAAAATGAGAGATCTAGAAGGACTCCACAACACGACTTTGTCTTGGTATTCTTTGAGCATCCACAAGAAAGCGAAGGAGCTTCACCTATAACACAACAAAATCCCATGTGAAATTTAATTCATTCACAGCGTAGTATGAAACTGAATCTACTCCATGTTCAGTACCATAAGCCAGGCAAGAGAAGGATTACAGTCCTATAAATTCATATATATATAGACAAGTACACACAAAACTGAGCTTGCTGATTACAGAACACTTTGTTTCTTTAACTTACTTTTATGTAAACAAAATAGAAAGTGTATACCAAGCGCTTTACTGCTTGACAACATCACCATGCTCAAAAAAAAAAATTGTTTTAGTATCTTTGGAACAACTTTTCTTTGTATGTTTGCATCTCCTCACATACGGTCCTCTTCTATCTTTTGGAATTGAATTAAAAAAAAATTCAATACTTTTATAGAGACATGCAACATTTCACTTCCAAAAAGATGTTGTAAATACTATAGTGTCAGAGTATAAGCTTAAAAAATAACAAAAGAACATGTTTTTGAAGTTTTTGATCTTATGACGACCTTTGAAACTTGCTGCGTAGTGAATTAATTAAAAAGATGACAAAATACAAGCTCAAGGTCTCAAATTTATTTAGTGCTATAGAACCCTTCCATTCCAGGAGGAATATGCATCACTAACGGAGTGTGCATATCAAAACACAAAATCAAACTATGTCGTGCTAATGGTAATTTCTTGACTATTGAACAGCTATCATTAAAATCCTGAAAACAATTTTTTTTTTAGAGATTATACATTTTTTCCAGACTTTCTTTATGACAATCACGTTATGCAATATGTAATTCAGATCAAAATTTCCACTGTACACAACCAGTAACAGATGATGTAAATTAGGGGTGGGCAAACCCATGCAGATACAGATAGGATGAACAAACTTGAACCTCAAATGAGAATTTAGTCCAAGGTGCTCAAAATGTGCTTTCAGATTTTGAATGTTTATTCTTTCATTTGCAATTACTTTTATATTTCTTCATTCTGAATAGTCCAGCAAGTACAAGTGAATAAACATTGAAACATAAGCTTTCTTTTTTAGAAGACTCTTTCTGCCTGTCTCTTTTCACGACAAATACCATTGATTCTACCAGCAGTGCCAGTCTCAATCCAGCATTCATTTCTTCTCCTGTTCAGCACTTTCTTTTCCATTATCCGTGATTCCATACATTCAGTCACCAGATGTTGTTAATTGACATAATCTTGAGATTCATCAAATTAGGAATTACACATATTCCTTTGCTCAAGGCAGCAAAACTCTGAACACTTCTGTGCAACCATAAACCCAAATCCCAGAAAGCAACTTTCATGAATGTTGATTCAAACAAGCAAACAAGGACTGGCCCAAATTCTGAAATCTTTAAGAGGAACAATACAATGTTCACTAGGTAAAAGAACACAAGAAAAAGAAGGGAACCAAATAAGAGTAGAAAGAATGTAGGTTATAAATAGACCAACCCTTTTCATGTTTTCTCTTCTCCCTAGAAACTGTGGTGTGAGTGGAGGGAAGGCAGACATGTCCTGGCACAAACTCTTGCTTCCTTTTGCCCTAATAATAGGAATTTTAGTCAAATTAAACAGTACTTGGACATATTAATTGATCATTCAATTCTTAAGTTGTTTGCTTTTTTTTTTTCTTCCCCCACAGCTCTTGGATACCTAGAACCAAAACTTTCCCTCTGCTTTAAGGGATCTGCTCCAGAACCTAAATGAGAAATACTGGTCCAAGAATATTTAATCCTCTCTGCCTGGGAAGAACCACAGCAAAAGAAGCTACTTCTTAGTAGCAAACCCAGACAAATACTGAGTCAGTGGTCACACAGCTTGGGGAAAGTTGTGGGAATGAATATTCAGTGTTCATGGAAAGAAAACACATGGAGAATTACACAGCTCAGGCTACTGGTACTCCTTGCACCTCGAATGGGTAATGGGTAAACAGACACCACCTTATATCTCCTTAAATGTGCAGAACTGCACATGCAGTAGTTTTCTCCCTTACAGGAAGAACCCTTTTCATCTGATTCCAGCTCTGTTGATCAGTGAGCCCCAAAGGGACATTATACCACATGTGGACAGATGAAATGGGTTAACCTGCTTCAAAGCAGAGCACTTACAGTCAGTCAAGTTTGGTTAGTGGGCACATGGGGAACAACTACACTTACAGTCAGGATGGAGCTTGATTGTATTACCTGGGAAATGTAAGTTTCTTTGTAGAAAATCAAAATCATTCTGTCCCAAGCAACCAGCACACCCACAGCTGCAGAGCAATAATGCATTCAGGTGCCCATGACTAAAGGAATCACTCAGCATTGGAGCTCTGTAAAAAACTCCACAAATCTGGCAAAAAAAAAAAAGTGCACAATTTAACACTTTTGCAATGCAACAAGACATTTTTCACCCTTACCTCAATGTTTTAATGAACATTAAAGGCGATTTTTATTTGCTGTCTAAGGGTGAAGCTTTTCTTCTGAACAGGAGGACTAAGATTAAGCCCAGGAATAACACAAGAATGTAACTGAGTAGGCAGGAACTGGCTTGTCATTTGTCAGGAAATTCTGCTATTTTGAAAGGAACAAGGCTTCAAAACTCCCATGAAATACAAATTTTTAAAATGTTTGAAGTCAGTTGTGGCATCTTATCTAGATAAAAAAGGATATATTCTGGTTAAAAGCTGATCAATTTTACCTTTTTGTTTTTTAATAAAAAAAAAAAAGGTCAACTTTTTCATCAAGTGACTCTTGGACATTATTGAAAGCCTTTGTTTTGTTTCTTTTTTGAAAATATACATTTTTTAAAATTCATGTGTTAATCAATTTAGCTTTAAATGAAAATTACATTCCTCTTTGAAAACTTATTTTGTTAAAAATTCTTATTAATATTAACTTCAAAAAGCTGTACCTGTTTTACCTTACGTGAAACGTTAACGTATTCAGCCCTGCTGGGGTTATTTTCTGTATTGCTGGAGTACAACAAAGTATGTTGGCTTATTTTACATGCAGGTAGTATATTAATGTTATTTTAATTTAGATGGAGTAGTATTTCATTCTTGGTCTTCCCTCACAATTGCAAAGTGAGAAAGTGTCAACCATTATTAATTATAGCAGCTAGTCAATCATTTTGCTCATTTTCTCACTATGGTGTGATAGGAGACAAAATCTACCATTATCTCCACTTCTGTAAATTTATAAGCCTGTTATTTAGAGTTAAAAAACAATACATTTACAACTAGCATTATCATAAATGTAAGTGCTTCTTCACATTCATTACAACAGAATATGATCCAGAATCCTGTATTTTAATTCTAAGATCAAAAAATATCAATACATTTCTAAATGACTTATTCTACTTTTTCTTGAGGTATTATCACCGCTTTATCCTTGTACAGAGCCTATTAACTTGCATTTAACTAATGCCTGTCTTTCAGATCAGCATGGAAAATCCAGCACTGCTCTATAGGCTGTTTGAGAAGTTATCATTTTCACTGTTAAATCTGCGAATTCAGGGATAATTATGTTATTCATGCTTATTCAGAATATGTATTTATTTTTTTTACATACAGTGTGTTTTCCTGTTGCCAGAAAATGCCACATAAACCAAATTCAGTAATGTGTTTGGTCCTTCAGTCTAAAAGGTCCATTGATTTCTGGACAGTAGTGGTCTGCACAGAGCTAATTTTCTTACACTTTGTTTTCAGGTGGCTGGTGTAAATTGTATTTTGTGCATTATGACAAATTTATGGTTTAGGGTGTAATAAATGAAAAGAAGTATTTAAGCAATCTAGGAAAAGAAAACAAGATAAATGTTGCATCTTTGAAAAAGGGGGAGATTGAACGATATTTCAAAACTATTTTTTGAGAACAGTTGGTTTAAATTTCCAAATAACTTTCATTTCAAAGGGACAGTATCAAAACACATGCAAAAAATAAAATTCTAAATAAGGCACAATAAATTATTTCACTGCTTAGGTATTGGATTTCAAAGGGAGAAGCGAGTACGCTCACGGATATTACAGTGGACTATATTGTATCTTTGGGAATTGCTGTCAAATATTGATGAAAACAGAGAGACTGTCGGAGATCAGATAAAAGAAAAAAAAATGATTACATTTGGAAGAACAACGTGAAATGTGTGGCCAACAGAGATTTCAAATGTAAGCTAATAGCAATCCACGAAAGAACAAAGCTGGAGGAAGTCCCACATATTCAATCGCATTTACAGTCAGTTAGCATATGTAAAAATTTTATCATGCGTTTTTGCTCATTTTGAAACTCACAGAGTTCACTGTTCAGTAGATCTGACTGTGACACATAGCTACACTGCATTGACAAGTATCAGCAAGATAGATGGAAAAATGACAAACACTGGTTTTAGTAATTTTGTCATATCTTCTGCTTGTCATAACACGAACACAGCTTTTGGCCTTTCTAGAATTTAATTGAGTTATGAAATGCAGGAGACTTACTGTTTTTATGTATTACGCATACGCTCAAGAAAAGCATTGTCTTTCAGATGCCAGTTCGTGAATCTCACGGAACCTAGATACAGGACACAGAATGTCTTGGTTTGACATTTTCAGTCACAATGTGAAGCCAAAAGCCATGGTAGAAAGGTTTGTTACCATATTGCTTTTCCTGGAGTGACCCTTCCTTTCCAGAAGAAAAGTATTTTAAACAGTCTGTCTAAACCACAAATTTCCACTAAGAGAACTGCTGTGATCTGTGAAGATTTTAAGAACTGGCAAATCAACATTTCCTAGGCCCACATAAAGATTTCTTTGCAAAATTTTTAAGTTAGCATAATTAACTACAAAATCATTACTCATTAAATACAGGAGTAAGGAAGCACAGAGTCCCTACATTCAGACACGGGCAGTATTCCCTTACAAGGAAAGTAGTGTTTTCTGTAACAACATAGCACTGCAGATTTAACGCAGTTTTAATGTATTTTATGCACAGATTTTTAGATACATTCAGTTTTGTTAAAAAGAACAATGAACTTTGTGTCCTGTGTTCAGATCCTTGTTACATCACTTGTAAATCTAGAGCAACTCTGCGGACTTCAGTATAGTTATTGAGTACATATGTGTTGTAACTGAGATCACAGTGTGGTCTTATATTCAAGCTGGGGAGAGACTACAAACCATCCCTTGATTCAAGGGATCTAAATTTACCTTTTGAACCACTCCACATGGGCTCTGCAAAGCCAACTACACCCTCAAATTGAAAGTGAGATGGAGTTCTTGGTTCTGTTGCTTTGGGCTTGAATCTGGAGTTTCATTCTCCATCTTATCTTTACTGCAATAAACACGTAAAATAAGCATAAAGGTATCTCGTTATACAAATCTTCACTATCTTGCTGCCTTACCCTTTTGCAACCACGGGGAAGTTTCACTCACATGTGCTTGCAAAGCCCTGCTGAAGCTGGGTAAACGCCCAAGGAAACGCAAGATAAAATAAAGACATGGCACCTAAGGGGAAATTCTTTGACTAGCGGTGACTGTTGCATTTGATTTGAAGAGACATGATAACATCACTCAAAAGATTCAGCACTGATGATATTTGCCATGTGATCTTCGGTACGTTTTTATTCTGAACACACAGATAGAGCCCTAATTAGAGTTTCTCTAGCCATGTTCCTCACTCCTGCTGGAAGTGAAATACTGGCTGTTACGTGCATCACATAACACCTTAGATCCACACACACATCCTGTCTTTTTACAAACAACATTTTTATGGTATGAAAAAGAAATCTCAGAACAAAGATTACGTTCAGGTAACCTCTTGGCCAGCGATATACACAAAACTCAAACCAAGATGTATTTGCTCACTTTTTCCAAAAACTTCCACCATCAACTAACAATCTTCTGATTTTCATATCCTTGCCCATTTTTAAGAAAACAAAACATAGAACATGAAAGAATCTTTCTACTACTTTTTATTTTTCTGTAGTTATGTTCTTCCAACAGAGATAATCACAGAGCAGAAGCTTTCAGAGGTGGCCACTGGCTTGCTAATGTTTTCTGAAGAGTGCTATAAAGGAGAGATGGTCTTGGAAAAAAGGAGAGACGGTCTTGGAAAAAAGAAGAGACAGTTTTGTTTTGATATCATACAAAGGAAAAACCAAAGACATTACATAGATCAGTAAAAAAAAGTTACTTGCTTGTTTCTTACTCAAAATGAAATTGCGTTAAGCTTATGGCGTATCAAACTTTATCTGGTCTTGTAAAAGGTAATGCTGATTTGCCAGAAAGTCCTTAAACTATGATAAAACATCAAAGGATCTTTGCTTTTACTGTGGTAAGTCCCTTCTGTATATAGCCAGTCCAGCACACTTTCAAGTCAATGTGTTTCTTAAAAATTTTTTTTAGTCTCCTAAACAACATCGTGCTGTTGCAATTCTCTAACTGGGACACAGTTAGGGATAACTGCACCAAAGTTTAAAATAATTGGGCAAATTGTTGATTACTAACATATTGCAACCACAGAAGTATTGTCTTGGGGGATTATTCTGATGAACAGAACAATCAACTGAGTATTTGGAGAAAATAAGAGGAGTCATAAATGCAGCCCATAGGAATTGCAGATAAGCTGGAAGCGCACATGATGGCTGCAGTGTGCCTTTTTCTATTATTAAGAACACCATTTGTTCTGGAGAGCTGCTAGCTACATCTGAGGACATACAGGAATTTGAATTTTAGAGAAAACAACATAACTTCTGAGAGCTCTACACATTGCCCCCTTAAGCTGAACAGGAGGCCTTTAATTCACAGCAGCAGAATGAAATAAACCTGTGCTAAGAGGCCCTGCCATGACCCAAACAGAAAATGGCAACATCCCAATTTGTAACCATCTGCATAGACTACGGAAAGTAGCTTATAGGTTAGAGGGAGGATGAACTTGGAGAAAACAGTAGGCCTTGTGAAATTACTATACAAGGAACTTTAGCTAGACTTGGAGTTACTCTGTAAGGCACTGCTTTAATAAAGCTTATTCTGTTTACCAAGTCTGGTGTCCTCTCAGGTTTCAGCCTCACATGAAGTATCTCAAATTCAACATTTAAATGTAATTAAAGCTATGACACAAATACACCACACCAATGCCAACAGGTTTTACTGGAAGGCATACGGTTCTCTGTTTTAAGAATGATGTTTTCTTGGTTTGCACTGTGTTTATAAAGTTATTTTGTTATCTTTTAAAATTTAATTTCATATTTTATTTATGTGACAGTAGGCTGGGGGAAAAAGAAATCTGTTATTGAAGCTTATGAAAGACCTAGATTTCAGTGGAGAGGCTGATGATGTGATCATTTGCTGATTTCACTTGGGCTGCATGCATGTAACTAAAAGCAGAATTTGACAATCTGTCCCTTGCAGTGAGAATGTGCAGACATACCAAATGTCATAAATGTTCCCAGCTGGAACTGAGACCTATACTTTTCTCGTAGGGACAACACATAGATCGGGAAGTTTGTCCTTAGTTCAGAGCTGGGTGGCCTAATTCCTTCTGTTTTAGGTTTCAGACCAAAATGAATGTGTACATTTGGGTCATAAGTGCTGAGAAATTTTGGCTTATAGTGGAAAAGATTACAACAAGCCCAGTGTTAGTGGTATAGGAGGAGCTGACAGCCGCGTGTACTCCCACTGAGTGATTGCTGGGCCTTTCCTAAGAAAAAAGACTTTCAGAAGGCAGCCTTGGCAGCAAAGAAGAGAAGATGAGTAGATGACTGCAAGCCCAAGATGTACTGGAAATAGGCAAAGTTGATGGCCATTTGGGACATGAAACTTTTCTGGGTTTGTGTAATGTTGCAAATCTGATTTTGCTTACAGCTATACTCTTTATCAACTCTTCAGAATTCAAGCAGATGAAGGATGAAGAGATTCAAATAAATTTCTGGTATAGGCTACCTCTGCATGAGGGAATTCTGCTTCCACGTCCTCTTATCAGTGGTATCATCAGTTCATGGTCTTAATAGACATGTCAAGGGTTTCCAGAGAAAATGCAAAATGTCTTTTCCTCAACAGTACATTCAGGTTACTAATTAGGGGAAAATGCAAAACTCCTCTTTTGCCAGAGCGGTTACTTTCCCCCTGGCCAGCGAGCTCTCTTTGCCCATCCAGTATTATGAGCAACCTTCCAGACTCCCCTTGGAGGAAGCTGCAGCAATGCAGTTTCAGCTCAGATGTGGAGGGGCTGGAAGGTGTGACAAGGAGGAGTGGCAATGAAAAAGCACACAAGCATTGGTAGTTCAAGTTTGTTGAATATTGGTTTGGCATAAGCTCAGGTTTATGCACACTCAGAGAACCTGTGAGATGTCTCCACTCCAAGCACGATGGATGGTTCAGGATCATAAACTGGCTGATTCTGTCAAAACAAGGACTTCTGAGTCTCTTTTGAAAGGCAGAGACTGTTGGAAAAAAGTCAGTGAATCTCCTACTACAGAGGGAGGCATTAGGTCTGCTCCTCACATCCAGCAGGAAAACAGAGCTTGGGTATTACGCTATACTTTCTTCCTTAGTCACCTTTAACTAGGAAGGCTTTGGCTTTCATCTGCTTTCAGTTTCATGGATTGCAGATAGCAAATATCTTTGTACCGAATTTGAAAAGAAGATCATAATGTCTGGAAACAAGCAAGTCCAGAACGGCAATGGAGTAGCAGCTGCAGACTGTGACACTCAATGGTTCAGGTACAGTAGTCTCCCCTGCCTCTTGGTTTGAGCTCAGACTTCGCTTGAAAACGACAGAGATGTTTGCATAGCAAAGGCAGAGGCTGCACTATCTTTCCCCCTACTCTGAGGACATTAGGCAAGAACAATATATGGTCTCTCACAACTCCTTAGTATGATTCCACATTATCCCCTGTTGAGTGGTATTGCACAGTTTGGCCCCTGTCTCTGAATTGCAGAGATTACCAATGAAAACACAAGTTGTTGTGGAGGTCACTTGATAAGATTTTGTTTACACACACAGAGCAGCTTCTCGGAATCTTTAAATTCAATTAAATAACACATTAACTTTTCCACCAGTATCTAAGCTCTAGTGCTAGTCAGTCATCAACTCTGACAGCAGTAAATCCAGCATAAATAGAAAATACCATAAACTTTAAGTAATGTACATAATAATTACATTACCCAGATGAGTATTTCTTCCAAAAGGAGGTCACAAATGCATTTCTGACTCTTTATTCTTCACAGTAAATTGGGAAGCTCAGTCTGCACGCAATAATACTGGAAGAGATTTGCAAAGCATTATTAAAAAGACACTAGTGTCAAAAGACTGTTCCATAAAAACACATGCACTAAAACCTTCAGCATTAATTGAATCATGCTTGTGTTTTGGCAATGCTGGAAACCTGGCTCAGTCATAGCTCTGGTGATTCATTAGTGCTAATTAATGCTTTTTCCAGTCTAGTAACAAACTAAAGAGAGACTGTTTTTCTCTACTGATCATTCCACGGTTACAGTAATGGTTTGATTTATGCATCAGCCACTTAATGCTGTGTTTCATTCATTTCTAAACAACTTTCAAAGGGACTGAGGGTGCTTACGCGAAAGTTTAAGACAACCAAAACAAACAAAACTGTTTCTTATGAGTACTGCTAAAAAACAATGCTGGGCTTCCCGGGGCTTCCCGTCCAACCTGCTCTGTCTCTTCTTCCCCAAGAAACAACACCAACATCCTCCTGGCACAACCTTCATGTTCCCTTCCTGTGCCCACAAGGCTTGGACGTGTTGGTAGACGTTCGTGCTGTGCCGGGCGCAGGGCTGCCAGCCATGGGTTGCCCAGTCAGCTGCGGGGTCCCAACAGGGACTTGCCTGTCCCCTCGGTGGGGCCAGCAACTGCACTTGCTCATCTCAGCTCTGCTATCGATTTTCCCGAAAACCCCTCACAACCTTCATACAAGCAGTTCAACCTGAGGGCACAAATGTATCTGCAGTCCTACGCTGCGGACCTGAACTTCAATATTATTCTGCTCTTAGATCTACAGGGTAGATTTTGACTCCAATATTATGCTCTCTCTACAGGCACAAAACTGTGTGTGCCAGCAATAGCATAAAAAGTCTAAATGCTGCAAAAAAAAATGTTACCATTTCCTTTCACTCTGCTGCCCAGTTTATAAATTTGGCTGGAGGCATTCACTGCAGTTTGGAATTTTCTTTTAATATCGTTTTTCTGTAACTGTTTTCTTTTACATTTTTGAAACATTTCTAGTGCTCAGGAAATGTCTTAGAAGGGGAGACTGGAAACAGAAGCACTTTACTTATCCACAGATCAAGAATAGGGTGAGCAGTGCCCTTTGCTGCCAATGAGCTTCAACCCTTGGATGAAGCGATCTCTTCCGTGGCTGAGAAAATATTTCGAGCTTCATGTACATTCAGTTCTTGGCCACTTTCGGCTGAGCAGTGACAATTCAAGTGTTGTGGATCTCTTTCCATTAAATACAAGGCTGACATCATCAATGCGTTTCCCATATGACAGCAAAGAGTTTCCAGATGGAAACAACTTTCCAAGCACTGTTGACTGGCCATGAACTATAGTAATGACACAGAGGTCTCTGCACATCTGAGTCAGATAAAATTGCTATTGTAAAATAATAATAATAATAATAATAATAATAATAATAATAATAATAATAATAATAATAATAATAATAAAGATAACCGTAATAATAACAATTTATAATAATAATAATAACAAGAAGCACATTAAAATACCTTACTAGGCATGTATGTGAGGGAGAAGGAGGAAAGTCACATTAGCTTTATAGAGTCTGCTCATGATAAAACAGGTATAGGATCAGATTTCCTTTGACAGAAAGAGTAAATCACCGTGGCCTTTTAAGAAAGGTGGGATACATTTAAATTTAGGAAACCACTTGTGCTCTCTATCCTTTAGATATGTTAACGATGAATATACCAGCTCCTAATACATTATATGCATATGTGGACTAATAATAAAATATTAATCTTTCAAAACCCAAATTAGTATTATTTGCAACTATAAGGCATTTGAATTGGATATAGCTTAGAATCCAGTTAGGGAGAACAAACAGGAGGAACTGGAGGTGCATGAGCAGTTACAAGGCTACAGCCTCACTGAGGTCACAGAGATGTGGTGGAATAGCTCACACAAGTGGTGTGCTGCGAGAGACTGATACAGGCTCTTCAGAAAGGACAGCAGGGATGGAAAGGAGGGGATGTCTTCCTGTATGTGACAGAGCAGTGGAAAAGTATGGAGCTCTGCCTGGGGAGGGATGATGAACAAGCTGGTACTTTGTGGGCCAGGATTAGAGGGCAAACCAATGAGAGCAACATTGTGGTGGGTGTCTGCTAAAGACTGCCTGACCAGGAAGAAGTAGATGAGGACTTCCTCAGACAACTGGAAGTAGCTTCACATTTACAGGCCCTGGTCCTCATGGGGACTTCAAGCACCCTGGTATCTGTTGGAGGAACACCACAGCAGGGCACAAGTAATCCAGGACGTTTCTGGAGTGCACTGATGACAACTTCCTGACACTAGTGATCAAGGAGTAGATGAAGGGAAACACTCTGCTGAACCTCAGACTTACAAATAAGACAAATTTGTCAGGAATGTGAAAGTCAGGGGCAGCCTTGGCTGCAGTGACCTTGAGATGGCGGAACTAAGGATCTTGAGAGGACAGGAAAAAAGCAAAATCAGAATCACAGCCCTGGACTTCAGGAGAGCATACTGACTTTGACCTGCTCAGGAGCCTGCTTGGAACAAACCTATGGGAGACAGCCCTGGAGAAAAGAGTGATCCAGAAGAGCTGGTTGATATTCAAGGATCACCTCCTCCAAACTCAAGACTGGTGTAACTCAATGTGCAAGAAATAGAGCAAAGGTGGTAGGAGGCCTGCATGAATGAACGAGGAGCTCCTGACAAAATGCAACCATAAAGTGTACAAGAACTGGAAACAGGAGCAGACCTTGGAGTAATATTGAGAGGATTGGAGGATGGAAGAGGAACATATTAGGAACATTTAAGCAAGCTGAACAACCATGGAATCTGAGGGAATCCACCCATGAGTGCAGAGGGAGCAGATCAATGTCACTGTGAAGCTACTCTTGATAATCCTTGAAAGGTCATGGTGACTGGAGGAGGTTACTGAGGACTGAGAGAAAGCAAATGTCCCACCTGTCTTCACGAAAGGCAAGAAAGAAGATCTGAGGAAGCACAGGCTGGTTAGCCTCACCCTGATCCCTGAGAAGGTGATGGAGCTAATCTGCCTGGAAACTGTTTCCAAATATATGGACAAGAAGATTATTTGGAGTCACCAACATGGATATATGAATGTGAAATCACACACTACCATCGATGGGTGAGGGGAGAGAAGTTGATGTTGTCTATCTTCATTTTCGCAAGGCACTCAACACTGTGTTCATCATAGACAAACTGGTAAGCTACAGACTAGATAAATGGACAGTGAGGTAAGCTGAAAACAGGCTGAACTCAGAGAGTTGTAATCAGCAACTAGAAATTCAGCTGGATGTTGGTCACTGGTTGTGTGTCCCAGGGGCTAATACTGGGTTCAACACTGTTTAACACCTTCTGAAATGACCTGGCCAACAGGACAGAATGCAACCTTAGCAAGTTTGCAGACAAAGCAAGATTGGAAGGTGTGGCTGATACAACAGATGGTTGTGCTGCCATTTAGAGGGATCTCAACAGGCTGGAGAAACAAGCAACAGAAATCCTATGGACATCAACAAAGGGAAAGGGAAAGTTCTGCACCTGGGGAGGAATAACCCCAGAGGTGCCTGGCAGCTTCAGACATTGTTTGGTTTTGTGATTCTGTGTTATTTGATTCTGGTCAGAATATAAAACACCTCTTCCTTGCATCATTACATGGTACACAAATCTTCCAATGATTATTACTTCAGGAGATCTTGTGTTTTAATAACTTTAGAGAATTACCATACCGAATCTTTTTACAAGTTGATGCATTTTCAAACAAGACAACAGACTAATTTATTTTTCATTCTGAGTGCACTGTAATCTTACCATTTTACTAGCTGTTATTATATGTTCACCTTACAGAAATTATTTGAACTAGGTTAAGGACTATCCTATTTGTTTATTTGCCTGAGCTGGTTCTTCAACTAATGATGAAGTAGAGGGCCCTCTATTTGGGAAAGTGTCACATTTTGGAGGCAATGCAAATCTACATCCCAAAGACTGAGATCATGAAACAGTCCCTGACACTTTCTCCAACAGTATTGGTATTAAATCTGCTCACCATGAAAAATGTAGTTTTCAATAATTATGTATTTGCTTCTATAAAAGTCCTTTGATTTCAGTTGGCTGTAATTCTGATTCTCCAATCACCCTTAGAGTTTATAAACTGTAATTCTATATAAATCAATGCATTTGCAATGTTGCAAAACTGCTTTTGAGAGCAGAGCCTGATGCAGAATTCTCGTAAATTGTGTTTTCCTGCACAGCATTGAACAGTTGCCACATCTCGCTGTAACAGACTTCTGTTGGATATATGGGCATTGGTACATTGAACTATAACCAAGTTCTGAAGACAAATATGCATATTCAGACATGTGGTCACTGAAGTTATTCCAGATTTATGCTGCTGAAACTTAGATCAAAACCATTAACTTCTACACAGTAACTTTTACATGTTTGCTCAAGGCTTTTAAGGAGCTTTGAAAAATGTCCAGTTGCAATACAGCTACCAGGAACGACATTTGTACAGTATTGCTCTTCCAAGCTTTAGCTAAATGCAGCAAAAAGGGAGAATGCAATGCAGACCACTTGCTTTGTGGGAGTTGTTTAGCATGTCTACAGTAAATACGTCACTAGCACCATGACAGTGTTCAGAAGGGACGTACAAGAAATGTAACTTGCATTTAAGGACATTTCAGGGTTAAGAAGAGAGAACATACTCCATGTACTAACATTAGGAAACTGATAGCTCAATATGTAAGTTTTTATGCCAACTTAAAGGCTGGTCTAAAAGCTCAAAGCTTGTGACTGTTTTAATTTTCAAAATAGTATGCAGAACTAGAAAACTGAGCTTAAGCTGGATTATTGTTCATAGTCATAAATCTAAAGCTGATTTTCACAACAACAAAAATATTATTGGCATATAGTTAGACCATGCATGACCTTGCTGAATCAACTTGGCACTCTCAAGAACAACAAAATAAAACCAGATGACAGATTCTTGTTTTCAGACTCTACAGATGCATCTTGCAGCATGTGAAGAATAATTGCAGTGGGTATAAGGGAACTCATCTCATCCCTTATCGGCTTTAGGTGACATTAGCCTCCATTAAGGCCATACACATCACTGAAATCCTTCAAGTAAGTCCTGAATGGGGCCTTCAGCACAGAGAGTAGTTTAATGAAGAATCCATGGCAGAGTAGACTGTCTAATTAGGAAATAAAATGTCCTTACACAAGCAAAATGTCCTGAGGGGGTATATACAGTACAGCTAATTTTCTGAGCTTCTCTGGAATTGCTACAACATTAATCCCTGTGAGAAACTTCTGCAATGAAGGCTTTCATGTGGTCTTCCCACCATGTCCAGTGGGGAGATTCATGGAAAAATCTAGTTCCAGCTCTGTGTGCCACTCATTCTTCTGCACTTTTCTTTGGATACAAATAGGCAACAAAATCTATTAGTGGTCTCTGTGATAGAAGTATCTGAGGTTGCATATGGAAAATGAATCACTGTTAGTTAGGAAGCAGAATTAGGGTTGATGTTTTCTTGCACTTTTGGCTAGTGTTGTGTACAGAATGTAAAGCGGCTGTTCCCAGCCCCAGAGCCTGCTCTGGCCATGTCTCTGCCAGAGAGATCTTCAGTTACATGCTAGAGTCACTGTGGACTTTTGGGAAGATGACTGGAGAGTGTCTTACGCACATTGCAAGGAGGATCACCTTGTTCTAGCTCTGCTGCAGGACCCAGAGCCACTCGAACCAAAGACTCTGCAGCCTGGGAGAGCATCTGCAACACGCTCCCTCCCTCCTTCATCCCCAAATGTAAACAACACTAACGAGAAGGGTGAAAAACAGCATGGTGAAGCAACATAGCAACCTCCCTGAATTTGGTTGCTCTTAATTGGATTAGAAATTGGTTTTGCATCTGTGAATGTCTTGAAAGACATTACAATAGAGACACAAATGCTGGTGAAAGATGGAAAAGGAAAAGAGGAACATTACTTGCTGAATGAAAAAAAAACCCACTGTTTTCACACACAGAAAGCAATATTTTGCAATCTGGAATGTAATTATAACACTTCATTCTGTAATAATCATAACCCAAGTGTATTTGCAAACAAGCACTTGTCTTTCTCTAATTGCATCATCTGTTCACTACCTACACTGCCTGTAAAGTAAATGGCACATTTTCTTTTTCACTTTGCCTCCAGAGTGATGTTTTTTTTAATCAAAGTTCACACTTGATTAATGCTCCCCTGCCATCACTACCACAAAACTGACATTTAGCCCAACCATGAACAAAATGTTGGCTGCAGTTCTCCTATCATTAGAGTGTATTTCCTTAATATCCCATGTTAATATGGTGTATATGACTGGATAACTAAGACAGAAGCAGAATTTTCATATTTCACTTCAACACGTATTCTGGGAGTTGACGTTTTGGCACAACACAACACAGGCTGTAGCTCAGCAAAAGTATCATTTGCTTTGCGAGAATCTTGTGTACAAGTTGTTAATTGAAAATCATTGCTCTGGGGTTGGTTGGTCTGGATGAAATGTAAATGTATGTTCCTGACACTTTGCCTGAGGGAAAGGGAGCAAGGAAGCAGGTTTTTAAGGTTTCGCTTTATTGAGATCTGAGGCTTGAACCAAGATGATACTCCAGTTATTCGGTAGGCAGTGGGACAGGTTCAGAAAAAAATAACAATCCCACATGTTTAAATAATAATAACTTGCTTTTTATAAAATCAAAGCTGAAGTAGAACTTTCTGAGAGGTTCCAAAGTGCTTGTTTTTATTTTCTTTTATTTCCTTTTTTTTTTCTCTTTAGCACCAGAAGTGGGAGCACAGCTCGAGGCTGAGGAAGGTGATTTTGTTATTCCCAGCACAATCAGACTGGGTGTGCAAGAATGCGTGGACCTCCCAGGCCTCACTTTTGTAAAGGGCTGATTCTTACCCAGTAACTCTGCTGAGATTTCTCCTGGGCTTTGTACTGCTCTTACACAGCCATCATTGCTCTTCCTTCAGAATAATTATTTCTGAATCATACCACAGGCTATGAGAGAGGAACTGACCTCTCATTTCCAGTGCGGTTGTACCGGGGTATATTTGACTCATGGGTGTCAGATAATCTAGGTCAGCATCAGCTGCACATGCAAACTCTTGGGTGGTTTTCCCAATTAAAACCACGCTACTAGCTCCCAACATTTTTTCCTTCACAAATTGATAGCTGAAAAATGCACACAACTCTGGATGACAGAAGTTACTGAGGAATGAGGCATATTTGAAACATCATAAAAGGGAAAAAAAAAAAGCAGTGAATACTACATTTAAAGCTCTGCTTTCGGCTATGGTTGATTCTTATTAATACAGTGATTCCCCAGACAACCTGCAAGGCGACTGACCTCTAAAGTACGGCAATCTATGTGTGGCTCATATGACTGGACATCTCACATACATATAGCACTACTGGCACTACATCACTGCGTATTTATTCATCCATATCATAAGGTATGCCTCTCATTTTAAATTTGAAATTACTCTCAAGTTAATAAAACAGATGATATCTTACTAATAGTAGGAGTTGTGGGGTCATAGAATTTTTGGCAATACAGTCTCTAGGCTGTGAGCCCAGCCTGCTCTGGAGATCAAAGGAGGAATATAGTCTGAACATCTTCAGAGCCTGGTGAACAGGCCTCCTTTTCGCTGCAAAAATGAACCTCAAATGAGGTCAGATTCACACTACTGCAACTGACAAGTCCATTTGCATTACAGAACTAAAAGAAAGACAGCAAGGAGAAAGATGCAAACTCAACGTGAAGAAATGGTCTTGTCTTACACAACTGCTGGTATGCCTTGCTTTGATTATAATACAGGGTTTACTCTCAGCTTTCTATAGAAAGCTTGGTGTGTACTATTGCATGGATTGAAGCTCTGTCAGCTTTCTAAAGGAAGTATGACAAAGGAGTCTTATACATACAACTTCCCAAAATCAGAGCTCTACATACAACATTGCAAAGTCAGGACTTTCAGTTGTTTGCACCCTATGTCAGAGGCTCAAGGAGGTATAAAAAGAGCTGAAATTGCACCAGCAAGTCTTGTCTTGGGAAATCCTTCCCTACGGGAGAATTTCCAAGAAGTACAGTGTTTGTACATACAGGTCCTCCCACCACTGCCACTGCTCCCATATTCAAGGTATGCTTGTGGTGGAAGACAGCAGGCAACACTGATGGGATAGCAAAAAGTGAGCAATGCTTCACTAATCTTCCAGCTAGTACAGTCACAGAGAGCGACTGTGCATTCATCTCATCCAACCTGGCCACCTAAATTTTCAGTACAGAGTATACATTGGTCATTCCCCCTCTGGTCTATGTGGCCCAGTCAATTCCATTCCAAGATAGATTTGTGAGGGTACCTGCCTCTCTCCACTGACAACAGACACAGTTTAAATGAGCATTGCTGAAGTTAGAGAAGACAGACTCAACTCTTAAGGATCATGATTCACTGACATGATTCAGAGCAGCCCCTCAGAGATTTCAGGGAGAAGAGTTACTACAACCTAATACATGCACATTTCTCACAGTTAACTCCTGATGCACTTGATTTAACTGGCACAAGCAGTGGCACAGGATGAACATGACCCTGCTTATCCTATAGCATCCAGCATTCAGAGTGCCTACCCACTCGCCCACCAACAAAGAGCCAGAGATTATACCCACACAACCTGAGTGATTTCAGTTACTGTAGATACTATGCAGCCTCTGATGCTTAATCTCAAAGAAGGTATGATAAATAAAATCACATAAACCTCTTCTGCGATGAATTACAGCTGCAGCACTAACTGAACTCTGCACAAACATGTCTTCTTGTCATAGAATCATAGAATCATTTAGGTTGTAAAGGATCTCCACGATTATCGAGTCCAACTGTTAACCTAACACTGCCAAATCACCACCAAACGACGTCCCTAAACCCCACATCTACGTGTTTCATGTCTTTTAAATACCTCCAGGGGTGGCGACTCAACCACTTCCCTGGGCAGCCTGTTCCAATGGTTGACAATCCTTTTGGTTAAGAAATTTTTCCTAACATCCAGTCTAAACCTCCCCTGGCACAACTTGAGACATTTCCTCTTGTCTTATCACTTGTTACTTGGGAGAAGAGACCAATATCCCCCTGGCAAAAACCTCCTTTCAGTTAATTGCAGAGAGTGATAAGGTCTCCCCTCAGCCTCCTTTTCTCCAAACTAAACAACCCCAATTCCCTCAGCTGCTCTCCAGACCCTTCGTCAGCTTCATTGCCCTTCTCTGGACACAGTCCACCACCTCAATGTCTTTCTTGGCAGAAGGGGCCCAAAATGGAACCCAGTATTCAAGATGAGGCCTCACCAGTATCCCGTATTCCTGATACAAATATTTCTGATATCTCTGCCATCACTGTAAGGTACTTAAAAACTCAGCACAAAGGGTTACAAATTAAAACTCTGTAATGCTTTAAATCATTTCCTTTAGTCTCTAAAGCTCTGTAGCTTTTCCCATATATTCCATGAATAATCTTTTAAAATATATTTTAGTGACAGCATGTGATAAATCCTCCTAAAGGATCATTAATTAGTTACAAGATCAATTGCTCCATTCTTTTTTTCACTTTATTAACTTAAAATGTATTAATTCACAAAGTATTTATTCTATCTTTTTTCCCCTTCTTGTGTTCTTCCTATTGCACTTTTTGTTCCAAGACAAATTAACATGCAATTTTTGCTATGGCAGTATGAAAAAATCAACCAGCACCCTCCCTCCCTCCCTTTCTCTCTCTCCCTCCCTTCCTACATGTCAGGCCAGTCCCAATTCATTTTAATTTCTCTCACTGGGAAACTAAGGATGTTGTCGAGCAGTTTGGAATTGATTCTTTGAAGGATTTCAAGTAGCAAAAACATCTTTAAAACCAAAACACCTTCCCATCGGCTTTAGAATTCAGGTGGCACATTCAACAAAACATTACTTTTTTTTTTTTTTTCTATCTGCATTTCAATCCGTTCTTTTGTCTCTATGTTACCTGTGTGCTCTGAAAAGGTCAGCAGACCTCTGTATCACACTGTACATGGAAAATCTACAGGTTTTCTAAAACTGCTGTAACTAAAGCACAGGAGAATTTCATTGATCCCTACCAGAAACTACAATGATTTAGGGATCTTCTATTTTCTTACACTGCAAACCAGTAATAATTAGTGATCAGAGTTAGTTTTGACTTCTGGTAGCTTTGACTAATCAGTCTAGTTCATAGATGAGATGAAGGTCTCGTGGACTCTGGCTTTGCGATGTATCTTAGCCTACATAAGTGGGCTGATATATCAGACTCCCAACACTCTCTCTAGCAGAGATATCATTCAGGTTAGTTCTGTAGGTCTCTGAAAAGTACAGCACAGAATTTAGGTCACTAGATTTAAAAAAAAAAAAAAAGAAAGAAAAATTTAAAAAAACAGTACTCTGTTTGAGGACCATCAGAACAGGATCCTAGAAAGCTGAAAGGAAGTTTTCTGGCTTAATAGTTCTATGACACAAATTCTAGAATTTCTGTAATAGGACGGGTATCCCTCTTTACCATTGTCCACAAAGGTTCCTTTCCCATTCCCTAGCTACTTTCCTACTCTATATCTCAGGGGGAAATCTTTCCCTGCAATGTTTCTACGGCCCATTTTTCAGGGAAATTTTTGGTGAGGAGGCAGAAATGGTTTTTTAACTATTATTTTAATCTCTTACTGATTTGACTATGTCAGACAATTGACAAGCCTAATTTTGACCTCTTGTCATGGATGTATGCACCATTGCCCTCTGTTGCCCATGACCAGAGCCCTATGATGGACCTTTCCCAAGGAAGACCAGTTCACCTTCTGGAAGGCACTTGGATAGTGTGAGAACAGGCTCCTCTTTACAGATTCCTGGCCTACCCTTGCCCTCAGGAAGGAGTCATGGATTTGCTGTAATACTAAATTAATTACAGCTGCCTCACCAGAAGTTTGTATGTCCCATTTGGACAACTACTTCAAGGTTCATATGTTTATCTGTACATCATCCAAACTATGTGATCAACCTGGGTTCTCTAAGCAGAGTGGGAAAAAACTCACATTTCTACTTCTTCTCTTCTTGCTGACTAGGAACTGAATTAATAACTGGAGCAGAGCACCCTTGGGGAAAGCCAGGGAGGACAGAATTGAGAACAAAGAACTACGCTACTAAAAAGTGCATTTTCCTGACCATTATGACAATGACAGATATTGAACTCAGGAACTACCAGTTAGAAAAATGGTGGAAGCCTTGTTACCTGGGCCTGAAGATCAGATCACACACAATAGTCAACAAGGGAAGTAGTCAGGCTTTCAAGATGTTCAGAATATGGAAGACCAAGAGAGCAGCAGATGCTCTGTGGTGAGAATGATTTTCTCTAATAGAGATCCAGGAGGGAACAAGCCAGAAACACTTGACTTAGTGATTTTACAATCTAGTAAGGCACTATTAGCAATCCTCTGGCAAATGAGGATTGATTTGCTTTGTGTATAACAAAATACCAAACATGGTGTTAAAAATTGGGGCTATGCCATGTAACTATTGCTCAAGTCCCTTTTTAAAAGTCACTTGGTACGTCGTTTAAAATCAGTCTGAGCAGTCACTGGAGTCTGAGCAGTCACTGGAAAACATTAGTTACACAGCTTCCATTGAAAATGAAAGTTTATAGTTACGTATTCATGCAAACAGACAGTGTAGCATAAGTAAGCATTGCCATTCTGTACTTAGCATCACAATGGAAGTGAAATAAGGCAAAATTCAATGCATAACATCTTTATTGGATCTCAGGAGGAAGAGAATAGCAACCTTTTCATTGAAATGTCCATTGGTCTGGGCTGTCAACACTAGTCCTCCAACACAGAACAGTCTTCCTAATTTTCCACAGGAGAGGAATATAGTGTTATAGAAAACATTTGGTAATTTGATGTAACCTGGTTTCTTCTGCATAGAAGTTTTAACTGTTTACTGATAGTTGTCATGTTGTTCTTGAAGTATTGTTTATTTTTCATTTCTTGTTAGGGAGGTTAAAATTAACTCTGCTTTTTGTGCTTCAGTATGAAATCTTTGGCTTCCTCATCTGAGAAGTGAGTGTAGGAACTTCTGCCTTCCATCTTCTGCTCTTTGCAGTCCTCTTCCCATCCAGTCACTAGGAAATTATGCAAGGAGAAGGGGACAAGGACCCAGCCTCCTCTTCAATTCTTTCTGCTCTCTGATGCGAGATGATTTTTTTTCACTGCCTAAGTATTGGGGCACAGGCTAAGGTCCACTGAAACAAAGAATTTTCCTCCTGAAGAAGAGCAGGTGCTGTCCCAAATACAGAGGTTTCCATTAGGCACAGCACAAAAAACGAGTAAGGAGGGAGGATGACCTTCTGTGGTCCCACCTGTGCAACTCTGCATGATGGTTGGTGTAATGAAGTTCTCAGAAAACCCGTAAAAAACAGAAAGAGTGAGAGAGGACTGTACAAACAGTATAAGCTTTAAAACTGGCTTATGAACAAGAAACAGAAGACACAAGCAAGAGTGAAAAGTTCAAAATAGGGAGAGGTAGCAAGCTGTGTGCTCAAAAGGTGAGTATACCATACATACAAGTGGCCCTGTGGAGTGTGAGTTTCACTTCAAAACTGGTTTTACTGATAACACAGTAACTGAGGGTGGGAAATAAAAGAAACAGAGGAACTAAGCCGAATGGACTGGGAAGACTGAAAGGGAGTGGAGACATAAAAGATAGGGGATGAACCTCTCACTTGGTAAGTGGCAAAGGCATTTTAGTGCAGTGAATAGAAGCAAAAAGAAAATACAGAAAACATTTTCCTTTACTCTCCTCAAAAATGACGGGTTTGATTTTCAGCTTGTGTAGTGACCACAGCTCCAAAATAAAGAAACAAGGGTTGAACATATGGTGTTTAATAAAATTAATTCTAAACAGTAAATTAAATTCTCATCAACTTTAGTGAAAATATCAAGTGCTGAGTAAATGGCACTCTGACTTGGATTTTGGTCCCCAACAGAAAGGAAGAATTTATGGTCCTCTAAGATATCTATTTTTTATACACAGTTCATGAACATAGGGTGTATCGAATCCAGCAGTAAAGAGTATTTCCAGAGTTAACAGGAAGTGTTTTGGAAATGTCATACCAGAACGTTATGACTTTATTTAAATAAAAGCTGTTAAAATCATATTTGCAAATCTAATATTTATATTTCATAATAAAGCAAAAACTGTAAAGAACACTGGCCCCTGCTGTAACAGTTAAAAGCTGGCGGCGCAATTATATAGTCATTCATCTAATAGGGCAGATTTTACATCCAGGATTAAAACATACTTAAAAAAAAAAAAAAGTGGGTTTGAATTATAAAAAATGTACAGTTTTATATTGCCCTCTTACTACACAATTTTACTGGTTGGTAAAAACAGTGAAACACCTCATACCTCACCGGAGGCTCTTTTGTACAGTTCTGTTCTGGCTGATCAGCAGCTATGCACTAAAATACATGGAAAAATTACAATTAATTTCTGAAAAATGTCTTTTTCCATTTGTTTTAGGAGCACAAAGTTCTTGCTTCTCCTGTTTTGATGCTCTCAGTGCTTCAGGAAGAATAATCTTCCTGCTAGAGTAACAGAGATACAACTCTTTTGGGCTTGGTATTATTTTTTTACTTCTGAAACATGATGTTTCCACTTCAAGCTTCTTCTTCACAAGAAGAAATAATTCTTTATATTTTTTTATCAATATTTCACCCTAGAATCTAAACGAAGGAAAGTGAAAATAAGAGTCTACTTTCATACTTGGTCTGTTTAAAATCTTTCACTTAATCCTCTAAAAACCATGCAGAGGTGTGTTCTTGTTTTTATTGTGCCGGGGCGGGGGGTGCGGCGGGGGGGGAGGAGCTGTTTCCAGATAGCTCATAGTTTAGGTTTAACACTTTCCTATATTTTCCCACAGTTGTAGTACCCCAATGTACCAAGGAAAAGTTTTCTTGACAACAAAAAATAATTTACCATGTTTTTCTTGCCATGGATGTTTTCCTAGATGAGTTAATTTCTACCTAGAGAACATTTTGAGTCATCTAAATCAGAGGAGACGAGCCTTTTCCTTGCAGATGCCCAAGCAGACCTTTCACACACCTTTCACAGGCCACACATTAACACACAGATTAGTGTTACTTTATAATCTGGAGGGGGAAAAAAATATAGCTTCAAGTCATATAAAATAAAGTCACAGCGTAATTCTGCCAGTAGGTTCTCACATCTTCTGCCCACAACGTCCCTTGCACAGTAGCCTCCCACATTTATACACCTTCTTGAAAAACATCACTTGAATGCTTTATTAAGGGAAACAGCACATATACAGCTTTCCAGCCCTGGAAAAAGTCACAAGGAATGTCTCTGAAAGCAGGTAAAAATTGAGCTCATCTCTGACTAGGTGCTAGTTTAGCTTAAGAAGACATCTGGTGAAGCAAGAGGATTACATGCACTTTCCTTTGCCAGCTTCTTCTCTATGCTGATACCTTCACTAACGAGATGCTGGACAGCAGCACCCATGGACTTCTGTTACTAGATGCCCGTTCTAACCTCCCACAAAGGTATATGTGAGAACCACATCAGCTGAGGGTGTGTGAAATTGCCCTGGAGCTGGGCACTTCGGGCTGGCAGTCTAAGGTCTTCTAACAGTTAGGACAAAGAGACATCCTCTGGTCACCCCCAGCACCCACTGCCCATGCACACCACCAGCTGCTGAAGCACATCTTAGGTAAAATTTATACTTGCATTCCAAAGGAAGCTCCGGAAGAATTACTTACATCTGTATCTTCTCCTAGCCCACACCAGGAAGACTTTGCAGGACTGGGTGCAGTTCCTCAAGATTGAGTGCAGTTCCTCAAAGCTGTGCTCTGGACAGCCAATCCTTCCTCTTCTCCTCCACATCTCCTCCAGGAATTCATGCTCTTCTCACTCACACAACTGAAGTTTTCTTTATATTAGAGAAGTTATTTCATACCACACAAAATGCCTTTGTTCTCTCAGCAGTATTTGTTGAGAAGGATGGATTGGATACACATAAAGATCATGGTAGGCATGTGAAAACATACCTAAAATGTAACTTAAGCCTATATTCATTTAGAGTAGAGCTCAAGGCTTTTCTATTGTGGCTTTTAGGACTTCATACTTGCTTGCATGATGTCAGTTAATGAAACTATAGCATGGATTTGTGAAAGGCCACATCTAACAGGTTGTGTCACTAGCTGGGGGTACTAAACGTTTTGGATTTCCCAGAATGTATCCTCTCTTTCTGCCTAGAAATGTTCTATGGTTAGTAAAAGGTAATTTTTCCCATTTGTCTGGATAAGTTAGCCTAGAGAAAAGGTAGCTCTCTGGCTGCCAGATGTACAGCAGCCCCAGGCAAGTGTATGTGCAGATCACCAGGTGGATGTATTGCTTCATGTAGTGAGTCAGATGGACCCCAAATGCATCAGTTCTGTTGTGGATAGTATCTGTGCCACTCCTCTGCCGGGAAATCTGAAACAGAAATACTGTAGCCCTATTAGCTAAAAGTCCTTGGGTTTACACTATATTGTAGAATAGCAGTGACATCCTACACTTTTTCTTCTTAAAATACTTGTGCCTGATTTTCTACTTTGCCAGCATCTCCCTTCTGCTTGAAACTCTGAGGCTCATCGCTCTCTGCTGCAACAAGTGTTTGATGCTGGGCTTATAAGTATTAGATTTAGGAGATCTCAAGAGTGGGAAAATCCCAGCCCATCTGTTGAGGAGTAAGGGGGTTCTGATAGTGTGTTGCTGCTGGGATGGTTCGTACAGCATCACCTAATGAACTCCATCAATTTTTGGCTGTCTGAACAGCCTGAAGTGGCTGGGAACCAGGCCAGTGGCCAAACCACTGAAGGCTTGAGGGGTGGATCAGCCACATGTGCTCCCCACCTCTTCGCTGAATGAAAAGCAGGTCAGATGTTGATCCATAGTTTCTGTATCTATGGAGATGGAGTTGGTCTGTGGAATCTGTGATTCTAACTATCTACAAGACTTCTCCTGTATGTTTTATGTATTGCCATAAACTGATTTAACTTGTATTCCTAGTTTTGATCACAAACTCACCAGTAAGCAACTGGCTAAGCATATGGAAGTGGTGGCTCTGGCGACACATAAAAGCAGACAAATGCAGAATGGGCATTAGAGCTGCAGAAAAGGAGGCCTAAGAGGTGATGTCAGAAGAAGTTTTTTATGCTTTATTGTGACTGTAAGTTCACCCAGCAGAGTGAAGGAAAGTGCCTGTTGTCCCACTGTCTTGAAGCTGCTGTAACACACTGGTGAAATCTCCTCGTCCTGCCCTACACAGTTCAGCTATGTTACCACTGCTCTGTGCTTTTTCCAGTGAAATACAGTAAGTGGTTCTTTTCTTCAAAGCAACACAGAGCCACAGAATCTACCCAGCTTTGTTATCAGATGATTTCTCTGAAGCTGTAGATCAGCCTCCCAAATTTTCTGTGTGCACCAGGAGCTAAATGAGCTAACCTTCTGTCAAGCAGCAAATTCTAGGACATTTTTTCCACTTTTGCAAACATTAGTCTGTTTAAGTGAATCAAGTACTTAACATGGCATGCTGAGGAGGAACCCTGGGGAAAAACTAGTGAGCTCATAGTCCAAAACTGATGCAGTCATAGTACTCAAAGAAAAAGAAAGAAAAAAAGCACTCAAATTTTCCACTATGATAAAACCAGAAGCAAGCACTAGAATAAGCAGGTTTTGACATCCATTGTTCAGTGTCATCAGAGTGTCATTTTTCCTATATAGCAGAACAGTGGTTAATTCATCGCTCTTGGGATCTTTTTTCAAGCATAAATCACTACAGGAGGTTTTTTTTCCCCCCTATATCAATCAGTGGTTTGTAAAAATCTGCAGGGAGAAATAAACCATACCAGCTGGCAAGTAGTTTTAGTGGCATTTAAAACAACTGTGGTAGTTATAAACAGTAAACAAAACATAGTAACCAATTTAAACACTAGAGATTGTTGTAGCATAGGAGCATAAATCATTAACTTAATAATTTCAGCAGCAGTGACTCAAATACAAAATTAAGCCAACAGTACCCCCTGTGGCAATAATGAAGTACTGTATTTCGTACAGAAAACAACTGACACAATTTGTGGTTGCAGCTTGGAAATCCTCTGAAGCTGATCCTTGGAAGAGAGATCTCCAAGCAGCTTTAGCATGAAGTACTTCTATAAGGAATTATATTCCAGGCATATTTTCATAAACACAACCCAGAGCCAATGAGCAATGGAGATGAGGTCAGAGGTATTTAAGGAAGAGATGTGCACATACGAATGTGATGGCAGATCGCTCCTGGGATTTAGGCATTTCTGTGTTTTTAGATAACATTACCGGCTATTTTTCTGAAGGACCTAGTGACACATCAGTGTTATGAAGTAGGAGATTAAAACATAGAAGGGTCTGAAGATGCAGTGTTCACTCTGGCTAAACTCCTATTACGGTAGGACTGAAGGGTTCAGTTCCAAATATCCCAGCTGGCCATTTACGAAACACTGAAGCGTATCTGAAATGAAACTACACTCTCCTCCCCTCAGCCAAATCCATCTTACATCTCTTCATACTGCCTGGAAATGAAGCTTAGAGTGACTAGGCTTCTCTCTAGGCATTAGTCATGGGTTGAAAGTTAGGTGGCTGAATCTCAGCTTAAAGTCTCCTTAATTTTCCAATAAAATTGCTGAACTTCTAGGATATATGAATGCTGCTCACTCAATTTTTTTTAATAATAATTTTAAGATTTTGATATATTTTCAAAGAGTTGAGAAAATCCAAATATTGCTATCAGAGTTCGTATGGAATACAATTCGCTTTCACCTTCTTTTCTTTCTTATTTCTCTGCTATTAGTCCTTCCAGTACAGCATTTTGGGGATGGGCACAAATCATATATTTCTGATGTTAGATGATATACAGGGGGGAAAAAAAATATCATGTGATAATTTCACTTCAGAAGTGCCTTTTAATCAAGGATATTGGAATTCTTGTTCCAGACATCAGGATTTCTACATATGAAAATATGTAGAAATTTAGTCTTGGCTTTGGTCAAAGCTCAGGCAGAAAGAAGTAGGAAATATCACTGCTGAAGCACAGGAAATTTTCAGATGGAAGAAACAGAGACAATATGGGTCCCTCTTCACCTTCCAAATAGCTGATGCAGTACTACAAACTTGACTGCTATTTTTAGCTTTAAAAGAAAGCACATATAATAGGGTTTATTTATGACATATTTAAATGTTAAAAAATATAAAAAGAGAAAAATGTAAACATTCAATCAGGAAAAGAAAAGACAATTGAATGCTATTACAATGGGAATCAGATGGAAGATCTGATCTTCTTTTCCACATTATTAACATATGTCCCAATGTAAGTGCTGTCTTATTCTCTTTGCTTCAGTGCCTAAGAATACTATTTATATGGTACAAGCCTTGTAGAGTATGAAATAAGGTAATAGCCAGTGTCCCAGTGAAGTTGTAATCTAAGACAAGAAATTAAAAATTGAATCAGTGATGCAGGGACACCTTTCACTTACATATGTACGCTAACAATTCTTCAGTAAATACTTGAGTATACTGGCTTTCCTCATAGAAATCACTTGAGTCAAACCTATCTTCCTCAGCTGTCCTTTGTGAATTTGGAGGGTGGTGATCTGTAATTTCTGTCTAGTCCCCTTTTTAACACAAGATTTTTGCTCTCTAAGTATGTGTCATGACACACATTAATGCTCACAAGAAACACAAAGTCCTTCCCTATACACTAGGGAAAACACAGAGGGAGAAGTAAGGAACTGACTGCAAACATTCCTGAATATGAACCCAGACTATTGACTCAGGCCTACATATCACATGTAACATATACATTAGCAAATAAAGGTGATGAAAGGAATTTGCAGAAATGACAGGCTACAGTGCTGCATACTCCAGGACATTTCTCCAATTTCTAAGACTGAATCTTAAAAAAAAAAAATCATTTAAGAAAGAATCATTATCTGCAATTGTTTAAACAGTATTAGCTTATCCCCTTGTCTGAAAGCCCTGAACAATATGAGGCCTTTTTCTCAGTGTATCAGAGAAGAGAAGATGCAGCAAAGTGCTGCTACTGCTGGTAAGCAATCTGGATAATTTATCTGAGCAACCAGCAGAAACTGAGTCAAGCCTCAATTATCTGAAAGCCTTCCTCCTGGGACAGCCTTCTGAGAGTTAAAAATACAGAACAAGGAAAAGAGAAGAGATTCAGGATGGACACTGTGAAGCTTGAAAGGCACATTTCTGTCAGGATAGCAGGCAATGGAAAAGCTGAATTCCCAAACCTGTGGCAAAGCCATCACATACACAGGTGATACAACTGCCCTGAGCCCACAGAGTAGAGGAGATGATTAACTGTGATGGGAAAGTGCCAATGGCAAATGGGACCCAGGACTCCTGCCAATAAGCCTAACCTAAACATTTGTTAAGGGCTGAGGAGTCATTATGTTTCCTATTAAAAAGTAGCAGGCAGTATTCTCTATGTATTGACTGGTAACTCCATCAAATGGAGAAGGGGTACTTTGGCTTTTTGGGTAGCTTTAAGATGGTGTCGTTTATGTACTAATAGGTTACAGAGCAGAATCATTTGGCCTGAATGTTCCAGATTCTCAGGCCACCTTTCAGGGTGATCATTCAAATTTATATCAATTTAATACCATTTACAGAGTAACCAATTGCTGTATACATTACCAGTTGTCTCTAAATTTGAACTGGATGCGAGCTGTGGGAGCAAGACGTGCCAGACTTTGAAATTAATGAATCCAGTTCATAAACAAACACCTATCCATCATGTCTAGCAATAACATGTACAAAAAATATCAAGTACCTCGCCTGGATTGAGATTTTCTCCTTTCAGATGTGCCCTTGTGTTTGCTTTATTTCTGAAGCAGCATGAGCCAAGAAAATCCTGACAATGGCCAACTATCATTGCTGTGTAGCCAAACGGAGGATTAATAACACTTTTAGCCAAAAGCAGAAGGTTTAAGGATATTTCCCAGCTGAAATATTTTTCAGGTATAAAATACTGCTATAGATCTTTACACACTGAAGGATTCTGAATCACTCACTAGGAAAAATCCTATCACCAAGAAGAATCCTTGGAGAAGACTGAAAACTAAATAGATAACCCATCCAATTACTCAGCTCTAGCTACTAGTAAAAAGCTGCTTGAGAGGAAAAGGTGGTTTGTGTAGCATTGCACTGGACAATACATCCTGGGTTTGTTTTTTTTTTTAGCTCAAGACTATTAGAATCACTGGTTATCCAAAAAATTGTAGATATTGGCCAAGACTCCAGCTGTGACCCCCTTGGGAGACTGTGGGAGGAATGAATGCTCCACAAGCGAGTGCCCCATCACAGGGTACACCCTGGCCTCCTGGAGTAAGTGGGGCTTTTTCACTAGTGAAGGCTGTCCATTTTTCACAATAGAAGCCAGCTCAGACCCCAAAGCCATCGCTAGCTAGCACTGAGGTAGCCCACTATTTACTTACAGGCATGCATTAAAAAAAAATGCTAAGAACTTTCTTGAATTCACAGGTTTATAAAGCACTATAAAATAAAGACTTCCCTTCAAAATGTAGGCTAATGCTGACCACACAAAACTAAGGCAGCCTTGTTTTGCTGTACGTTGGCAGCAAACATCTTCCAACGCTGGGTCTAGTTTAATACACATCTTTGCTAGAAAATAATTAGGTTGTTAACTGTGAGTCAAATGTCACTTATGTTATGAATAGTGCATGTCTGTGTGATGAAGAAATGCTGACTACGTATGAGTTCAGCCTCTTAACTAAATTTTCAGCCAAAACTGCTAGAAGTTACTTAATATGTGTGAACAACATAAACTGTAAACAAAACTAAAGAGGGAATTTTGGTCCCTGAAATACACCCTTTTCAGTCCCAGAGATTATTAAATCAGCAAATTAGCTCTATCATTAGTCTCTCTTGGACGAAAGTGGTCTATTTGTGTCCAAGTCATTGTGACAAATAAATAATATGGAATAATGTTGTAATAAGCAAAGTTGTAGGGTTGCAGGCAACACTGCAAAGGTGTGGTAGGTGGCACATTGCTGTTATTCAGCTCCTATAAAAAAAAACATCAAACATCTTTAAAAAGACACATTGGAAACATTGTGTGAGATACTCACCAAAATGGAAAGCAAAATGAGGTAAAACCACAAAGGTGGTACAAGACAAGATGTGACATATCTTCATTTATCCAGTTCCCTACGAATTCCCACAAATTATGTTAATTTACCTTCAGAAATTCACAAATGCGCTCAATGTGCCATCGTACTTAGTCACTATGACAGCATATAGAACAGGAAACAAGTCACTGTTCTGTAAGCACCCTTCTGAAAGCACATCCACGCTTCTCTTCCAAAATCTCGTCCAGGATGACATCTCACTGCAAAATAGTTGTCATTATCTTCCTGCTCCTCTTCATTTTTCAAAAGAGAATGTAAAGAAAATGTCACTTAATCTGGTCAGTCTACTTTATGATAACTCTGCTGGTGAACTACTAGTAAGCTACTAGTAAGGATCTTTGCAAGCTAGATTTTATCTTAATTGCCAAAAATATTATTGTGATCATCTGGAAACAGAGCTCACCACTAGAAAGCGCTAAACCAAACTTGATTGCAATTAATATGCTGTCATTTTTTTTGGTCTCACGAACACTCTGTTGAAATGCGGTCCTCTTATGCACATCAATCCATCAACCTGACTGGATTGCTTCTACTGTAACTCCAAACATCTCACTAAAATTCATACAACCCATATTATATATCTATAACAGATAAAACCTGCTATTTTAATGGCACATACAGAACAAAACTCCACAACCCATGTGTGCTTAAAGTGATAAAGGAAAATGTGACTATCGATGCTTCCAGGATAATTAGAAGTGAAATAATTTAATTTGCCAAAATTACCTTAACAGGAGCCTTGTACTTTCTTATAATTTCAAAAAGATGAGCTTGTTGTCTTTCCTTCCTACTCTTACAGCTTATAGCCAAAATTCAGTGATAACAGCGTCATGAATTCTACTGGAAAGAATATTTAAGGTCAGAAATCCAGTATTTCTAATGTGTTTGAACTCTGTGAGTAACCAATAAAGTAGAACATAAAACCCTTCCAGGCCAAGAAAAGCTATTTGCGATCACTATTCACTACTCCAAAATAAAGTGAAAAAAAAAATTCTCTGTATAAAAATGCAGTGACAAGCCCTAAGTACAGAGATGACTTCAGCATAATCTTTGAAGATCCTACATGAGACCAGGAATAACTAAAAATAAGCATATACTCAATACTTGGTGTTACCTTTTGGCGCTGTTTTGGAATGTCAGATATGCCCAATACAAGTAGAACGGAAAAACAAAATTGCATCTAGTGGTGTTAGAGGCAACAATTTTCTTGAGCACCACAATCCACATGCTTAAACACTCAGCATTTCTAACTTGCCTTCTCTGTTAAAACATTGAAATACTTCCCAAATATACGATGAAATCATGTATTGGCAACATCCAGGTATGTTTACAATAGCGTTTGCATTGACGTGGCATCTGGCAGTGCTCATCAAAGTCAGACCCCATACAAAGTACTATTCAAAAAAGAGAAAAAAAATTGTATCAAACTAAGACAAGATGCCATAAGAGCATAAACACAATGGTTTAGCCAAGATGAGAGAGGTAGTACGAGAATCTGCTTTTACAGGATCACTGAATGTCTACAGGTAAAGAGGGGCAATCTGTACCATCCACCGCAGCTACATCTTTGTACTGGAGCCTGATGTCTCTAGAAAGGGAGACAGACAGTTGGTTTTTTCAAAGGAAGTGACTTTTTTAAAGGAAAAGCAGTGACTTATGTATTCCATTATATTAATTTTTTGTCTCTGACAAAATAAGGTATATTGATGATGTAAATATTCTGTGGGTGTTTATATTGTGAATCAGAATAGTAGAGTACTTTGAGACAGTCTAAGCAACAGTAGCTTGCCCTACAGTTCTTTAAGAAACAAATTTTGAGCTTAAATCACTGCTTATCTCTTGCATGATTTATCTATTCCATGGAACTGGAATTACTCCACAGAATTATGCCTTGTAATTGCAATGAGAAGCAGTATGCAAACTTTATCCAAATATTTACAAAGGGCTTATTTGTTCTTTAGTTTCTATCATACTCTCCAGCCGTCTTTAATGTGACACTATAATGATCCATGGTGTTACTAAGACAAGGCAACCGTGTTTGTGCTATCTTAATATGACTAATGGGTACACCATCCTTGAAATGGATATTTTGTGTAATTGAGAAGAACTGGCAGGGACCGTATTGTTCAGAGCTCATGAAAACTTCCTCCTTGAAGTTCCTTCCCAGTTCAAATCTACTCCAGGCAGATCCTGACTAATATTTAAAAGCATAAAGTCAACAGAGGGCCTGACATGATCTTCAAAGAACTGATAATGGCAATACTGATCTCAAATGTAATGTTGTCTGCCAGGCAGTCCTCTTCCTTCAGATCTGTTTCCATATGTCAGTTTCAACTTGCCCAAACACGGGACACAGGGTTTATCAGCACTTCTAGATTTGGTGTCTCTGCATGTTCCCTTGTATCGAGCAGGGATGTTTAGAGTTGTTTGAGAACATCAGCCAAATACCCCACACCAGGGAACAGGGAATAATTTTGTAAGTATCATAATACAAAGTGAAGGTATTTTTGCTAATCATTCCCCTCTATTTGGTTTTCTTGAGGGTGCATTTGGAGTACTACGTTCAATTTTGTCCCTTCCTCCATTCAGGAAAGACACTGACAAACTAGAGTGAGTGCAATGGAGAGCCATTTCCAAGACTGTTAGACTGGAGCACATGAAGAAAAATGAGAAACCAAGGAGGTCAGGTTTGTTCAGGCCAGAGAAAAAGAGGCTAAGAAGCGGATTTAATTCTTGCCTGCAACTCCCTTATACAAGGGTGATCACGGAAGAGAGCGAGCCAGACTCTTCTGAAGGCACACAGCAACAGGAGAAGAGGCAGCAGTCCCAGGTACAGGAAACAAAATTCTGGCTGGCCATTAGGAAAAAAAGTCACAGTGAAGGTAGTGCAACACTGGAAGAGGTGCCCAGAGAAATTGTGAAATCTCCATCCCCAGAGATACTCAAAATTCAACTCAATGAGGTCCTGAGCAACTTCATCTGATGTTGAGACCTGCTTTGAGCATGACTAGAGGACTGCCAGAGGTCCCTCCCAGTTACCGATGTTATTCTATGGGTCTGTGATAAAGCTACTAAAGTTGTAGAAGCTCCTCCATAGATGTAAAATTAGACACTTCCACCGTTGTGAGAGCAGCCCACTCGTGCTTTACCAGCAGAGATTCTGGTCTGCAGAGCCTGATTTTCTCAGAGGGAGTAAACATCATCTGTTTCCACCAAAGGCTATAAAATATGTCAACCTTTACTACTTTGAGGAAATTAACAGCAGGTCCCTGAAGAGTCAAGGACTAGATTTTAAAACTCCTTTCTGGAAGGTACGGAACAGTGAGGACAATTGCAGACACATCTATCTGTTTAGGTACCCAAAAGCTGTTGCTAGAAGTCCATAGAAAATTAGGCCCTCATTGTTTCATGTGTCTCTTTTGTTAGTAGGTCAGATTTATTTTGCTATCCCACAGTGCTATATGTGGTGCTGTGTTTATTTTCCAGGTCAAGTAGTTTCATGCACTGGAAATTTAACTTTGAAGAAATAATATGAGAAAAAGAGATAATCTTAAATCTACCAAGTTTAAAGTGAAGAGAAAAAAAGTTCAGTTCACATGATTAACTGTCATAAGCACAGTACATACCATCAGAGGTGCCAAAGCCCAACTTGAAAGGTTTTAAATGTTTCAAGCTGTGCAAGCATGCGTTTCTTCAAACAGGCAGAACTGATTATGATGATCACAGGCAAAACCTTAGTTAAACAGAGGATGTGCAATTTTTGTAAATCGTTATACAGTGATTACTAACTATTGAAATAAATGGCTTGAATGTTTATTAGCATTAGAGTCTTTTTTTTCTCCCCTCTGTATCCCTGGGAAGAATAAGGAATGTTGCAGGTGATGAAGACAATTTTCATCATCAACAAAGGATAGGCAGTGAGTTTGGAGAAAATCAAACTTGATTGAGTGTTACTCAGCTTTAAAAAAGTTTGGTAAACTTTGGGATAGTTTTAATTTCTGAATAACTCTTTTCTAACAGTTCAGGTGAAAATGCCACAAAACCACTATTTTTTTTTAGATTTGTTTTTTACCCTGTTATTACTTAAATATACACATGCTGATCATACTAAGAAGCTGAATGAACATCTGTTCCCCACTGTGTCAGGAGCTGTACACACTTCTGCACACTCATCATTTTAGATGAATGAATGGAAAGAAGCACAAGAAATGTTGAAAGTAAGGATAAGGTCATGAAATCCATATTATAGTTTACTGCTCGCGTTCCTAACTCTAAACAAAACCTTACGCAACTGAGCTATATATACTTTTGAAAAACATCTTATTTAAACTGGCATAGATCATTGTTTGTACACTCCTAGATCTTATTTAACTTGCACAAGTGACTAAATTGACAATAATGTATGAAGTAAGCCAAGAGTTTAAACAGAGCTTTGTAAGGGGTCAATCTTGTCAATTCAAAATTTGAGTTAAACTGGTATTACTTTAAGATTGTAAAGGTGCATATTATTCTAGCCATGTTGTACTTGTGAAACAGTTAAATGCTCCCAGCTCACCTCCAAAACACCATCTTTAGCATACTTAAATCTTCATGCTTAAATCCACTGGAATAAGGAGATGTTCAAACATTACCCTCATTAAGCTATGTTTAATGTTTTACTGGTGAGAGTTCCTGACCAGTTCGATTCAGAGTACCTTGAATAAGTTGGAATTATTTCCTCCATTTTTTTTTTGAATACCACCAAATTTGACTCCTTCAGCGTGACAAAACATCCTGACTCCTATGCCTGGCTCTTAGTCACAGTTTCTCCACTCTTCCATTTCATGATCTATTACGTGAAATAGGATCTGTAACCAGCAATAAAAGATTGGGATTGGTTTTTTTTCTGTACACTGAGTATCTTATAATGAACTGATGCACTAGTTTGCCAGCATCTCACTTCTTCTCTAAATACAGATACACATACTTCCATCGATCTATACTTAGCTCTTTGTCATGTACGTACTCTTTACAAATATGTATCAATTTCTGCATATATTATTTGGAAAAATAATATACAATAGTATATTGAGGTTTTCATTCTACAATAGCCTTAAATTTGTAATGGAAAAAGCCAGATCCAAAGGGAAATCTATGAGGTTGATTAATACCAGAAAAGGAATAAATAAGATTAGAAACAGAGTGGATGCCTAAAAATCTTACTTGCTTCTACCTAGGGTCACTAATTTAATTTTCTCCTACCATCCATGTGGTTTTTGATTTTTAATTTCCAGGAATTCCTGACTGTTTATTCTATAGCAAACCAATGGGATTTTGAGGCCATGGTATGTTGTGGGAAATGTCTCAGTAGTATGTGTTCTTTGTTAAAAGTTGCTGAGGAGCTGCGCTGGTGTAATTGAATAAACATGAACTATCCCACTTTTAAAAGGGAGCGTAATCTGTACATCAATTAAAGCCAAATGTCTGCTTAATGGTTTAGACACTGCTATGTGTCATCCTCCCAATATTCGGCAAAGAAGTGTTCCACAAGTGCCTTGTAATCAAATTGCCAGTGTTAAAAAAATCTTCAAATAGATGTGTGAAGGCAGATGGCTTGTTTATACATGATTTTAATAAGAACAATGTTTTTCTAATAAAATCTTGTGTGATTCATCCAGCATGTAAAGCACAACAAAGGCAAACAAGGAGCAGGCTACACGCACACACATACCAGATTCTGATTACGCAAAGCACTCCAGCACCTGCCCTGAGCCTGGCCAGCGATGCGCTCCCACCCCAACGCCCGGGCTGCCTGGATGAGGGTGGGGAGCCTTGCACTCAGTAAGATAATGGCCACCCTAGTCAGATTTCCCCTTGACTCACCCCTCCCCACTTCTAACAAAATCTTAATGTTAGATGTAATCATGAAAGAAATAATAGAGCTGCTGCCACTGGCAGTTGGTAGATGTCTGTCCCTGATCGAGGTCCAATCTCACTTGTCCTTCCTTGCCTCCTCCCATTGCTAATATTCCTCCCAGTGTTGTTTTCTTATCATGCTACTGGGTGGTTATTTTTCAAGTGTCTTCTCAGAGCAGATGTTATTTCTCTTACAAAAGAAGCATGTTGCTGTGCTACTTTTAAAAAAAAAGGAAAAAAAAAACCCTGTAACTTCAAATAAACAAACAAATCACTGGGGTTTTTAAATACCTGCTGATAATATTGTAAGACATCCCTGATCAGCCTGGATGCTATAGTTACTATTGTACACTTCACAAAATGGCTCTTTCAAAATATCTCTTGCTCAGAAGCTCTAGTCCCTATCTAGTTGCAGCACAACTTCTTTAACATTTAGCAGTAAAGGCTACGTGACAAATAAAACGTGGTACACATGCATTTACTCTATAAACAGAAACTGTTTCACTACCTTATTTTGATTATTTGCTTTATCAGAAAAGTGCCAAAATAAAATATGCATCATTTGGTTTTATGTCAGCATGTGAATTAATTCACACTCAGTGAATCCTGCCTCTGCTCCTTCCGCTGAGTTCATACATTGGAGGATGTTCTTTTATTTACTTGCCCCTATAATCTTTCTAGTCCACTTTCAATACAGAGTTTCATTCCAGTTACTAATGCAGATATATTCACTTGCTGCAGTTGTGGTCAAGTTTTCACAGGATGTTTGGAGATGCTTACATCCAACCCGTTCTCAGGCCAACACTTCAAAATAAGCAAGAAAGAACTCATAGCAGAGAAGTATCACTGGAGGCTGGATTGCAAAGAGAAATGTGCAGCAAAGCAGGCACGTGGAAATAAAACTAAGTTGGAGGCACTATCTGGGTGGAGAAAATAAACAAATACTGTATGAGTTTGGGAGCTACAACCAGTGGCCAGCTTTCCCCCAGCAAGTATAAAACTGGAATTGATCCATGAATTAAAACTTGATTTCATGGGAGCTGTGCCAGTTAAAACCAGCTGAAGAGCTAGCCCACAGCCCACAGCTTTTGGCTTTGACCAAATTGCACATCCCACTACACGTCCTTGATGTGGAAGCATGGCCTTGAAAAATGAGCATAAGAGCAGAAAATCTTGACTCAAGCCACCTCATGCCTTTGCTCCAGTTGGCCTTTCTATACAACCAGTTCATTAAACAATACTTCAAGAGCCTGATTCATTCTTTTTTATGCCAGTGAAATTGTTGGATTCAAACCAGCATAAAACTGGAGCCACACAGAGCTCAATTAAGCCTAAGGATTTTGAAAGGGTTGATTAGCTAACACTTTTTCAGTTCCTGTTAATATAAAGCACCAAACGTGTTTCTCTTGCAGAGCCTTTTTTGACTTCCAGAAACTTATGACGTGGGGCTGGGGGAGAGTGGCAGCATGACAATGGCAGGTAATCAGGGAATGGGCTTTCATGACAGTCTGTCCACCAGGCAGCCTTCTGTAACTACTCTGAGACTTCTGCTTTGAAAAGCAGCTTCAGTCCTGCACTCATCAGTTTAGGAAAAAAAAATTCAACTTTTTCTGTTTACAGTCTCTCCCTCCTTAGCCTAACATCACTCCTTTCTCACTGTCCTACATACCACCAAAACATCTGGGGTGGTGACCCATGCCAGAACTCACACCAAGTTGTCTAACTGGTCAGATGTCTCCAAGGACAGGACAAAACCCTTGTATCAGATGTCTCTCCATCCCACTAACAGTTTTGCTACACCAAGAAAACAGTGCAATGGTTTAAAAAAAAAAAAAAAAACCAAAACAAACCACCCCAAACCACAACAGTGAGATACAAGCAGTTTGTAAGCCAAGGTGAGGAGGGAAAGAAAAAAAAGGCTAAATATACTTGTGTGTCTGTATCCATGCATGTATTTACTCTCACACACACACATATTATATGTAACATTCTCTCAAAATACATAAGATGGCTGAGAAATTTCAAGAGTGAGCACAGAACATTACCAGAAAGCATAGGAGAAATAAAGTAGCTGACTTTGAAAAGAGTGGAAAGTAGTTTTGATTGGATTTCTACTAACTGTGGGAAAGCTACTAGGGGAAAAGTGGGAAATGTTTAAGCAACTGTTGGAAAGAGTGCAGTTGAAATTCTTCCCACTTCAATCTAAACAGGGAAAAGTGCAACATAGGCCATTGTGGTTAGGTAAGGAATGAAACGCAGAGAGTTTTACAAGCAGAGAGCTGAAAGCTTTTAAAAAAGATAAACAAATCTGGTGCAGAGGATTTGGAGGCACTGTACGTAAAAATAAGCAGAAGTAAGTTAAAGGATCAAATTAAAGGAGCAAATGGAATTACTGAATGCTAAACTACATAAACATTTCAAGTGACAACAATGGGCTCTTTAGACATATTCACATTAAAGAAAAAGGAAAATACAATAGTGATCTCCTAAAAATGCACAAAAAATGAGAAATGGGGACAAAGGAAATGGTCTAATAATAGTATAGAGAAGGAAGGGAAAAAACCAAGGATTATATTAATTCTCCTGATTTAGAGCCCAGTCCTACAGGAATTGAAATGCGTCTCTTTACTCTTTTAAGGACAGATCTTCATATACACCAGGCAGGAGCCAAGAGAGCAAAGGCAAGACAAGAAGTGAGCCACTTCGTCCACCTTTTCTCCCAGCTGTGACTAAGGGGCTGGTTCAGGCTGCTGTGCTTGTAAGAGGAGGCATGAAACTCCGGTAAATTTTGCCCAGCTACGGTGATCCTAAAGGTACCTTTCTGATATTTGTGAATCTCTGGGAGTCAGCTGTTCTCCAATCACTTACTAAATCCACGCCAACTTGATGCCAGATAGCAGGGCACTATAAAGCCATTACAATAATGCTTTAACATCCTTTACTCCAGAGAAATCCCAAGGCAGCTCAGCAACCCTTAGGTGACCCTCCCTATTTTGTTTACACCTTGTGTCCACTAGAAGAAAAATGGATGCTAAGCATGAAGACAATATTAAATCTCAGTGTAACATAACAGTCTGTGAAGAGCCATGAATGACAGTTAGATAGTCAGCGACCTACAATTTTTGAACCTGGAAGAATTACTTGCTTTACATGGCTCTCTTCTGTCATACAGACCTTCAAAGCAAGGCACTTATGCAGAGGAGGATTTACAGAGGGAGCGGGCTAGGACGCCTATACCCTCCTTTGCATCAATATATACTCATGCTGTTTGATGCAGAGAGGCCTCTGCACTGCACTGCAATGGATAAACTAGTATTTTTCTTTCAAGCTCTCTCTCCCCATCTGGCTCCACACCTGTTATGTGTTAAGCTTATTTTCAGTGACGATGAAAAACACTTAGGATGACCTAATAGATGTGTACAAAATAATGAAGGAAGTGATAATGATGCACATGGTAAAACATCCTCCCATCCAAGAGGCCCAACAACCATGAAATGTGGCAGAAGCATTCTAAACATAAACACGAATAAAATCCAGTAACAACGTTTTTCACAAAAAATAAATAAACACCTGGAATAAGTGGTCGCACTGGGCAACAGAACCAAAGTGCAACAGTATTTTCATACTGCAAATAAAACCATAAATCACTGGGAAGTGGGAATGAGATAAATGCAACAGGAAAATAAAAAGAAGACACTTGGACATGTCCATATGCAGGGTGCATATGGAATAAAAGCAACTGTAAAAGAGCAAATGTTTATTATTATTAGAGTTATCATTGCTTTATTCGTTCTTCTGACACCAAATGTATATGAAGCCAAAGCCAGATGCTTACAGTGGAATTTTAAGTACACACATGCTTACAAGTCTTACAAGAACAAATCCTGACCTCTTATTTTGAGCTATCACTGCTGAAGACGTTGGCAACTGACATATTATGCCTGACCACTTATGAAGGATGTCAACCTCTCCAAAGTAAGACCACTGTTACCAACAATATTTCCTGCTTTGAAAAACCTTCCTGGTCTCTCAAACTGATTTGCTGTATTTAAAGTTAGCCCTGAATCTGAACGCCAAATCCAAAACCCTAAAGGTATGATTTTGTCCCTAAATTTGAACCTTGGACCCTTCTCTGCGCCTGGTTCTCTATTGCTTTATTGGTGCCACATGGATTTACACTTGCTGAGTGTGCAGTTTTCTATGTTTGCTCCCTGAAGACAAACTGAAAAAGTTCATATACTCTGTGCCCAAAGTACGTATCTCTTGACACAGCCTTTGAAAGTAATGTTAAATCCTTAATATCATAAAAACCATGGAAGTACATTTGATTTCTTCTTCAACAGCTCTACTGTCTCTCAGTTCTGCTAATTTTTGCCGTGAGGCACAATGCTCACATGTTCAGATACTGCCCAAACACGCTGGACAACAACCCTCTGTTTACACACAGGACAAGTCTCAGTCCAAGTTTCTCTTCTCAGTCTTCAGAAGATGTTTTCATGTTGTTCTCAACAGATTATCTTGGGGCAAGAAGCAACATGGTTTCATTATTGCTTTGCTTGGATGATTGCTGATTACCGCCCACTATGGATGTGGGGTTTTGTGCTGTGTTTTGGCCCAAGTGTGCTGCAGCTCTCGCCTCACGTCCCACAGCCAAACCAACAGAAGATGGTGATGGCTGTGATTCCGCATTGCCCTCTGCCAGCTTGGAAACTGGCCACTGAGAAGCTGCATCTTATTACTGTCTTTGGACAGTGCTGAGTTGCATTTGCGTACAATGATTAATTCAATGAATTTGGCATGCAGAAAAGAAATGCCTCTAAATTGCATTATTCCAGTGAAAACACCTGGATACCCTTAGGAAACAAATATAACAACACCAGTATTGAGAAAAAAAAAAAAAAAAGAATCACTAGGAATTTTAAAAGGGGGAAATAATTTGAAGTCATAGCTTTTATATATCAGAACCAGCTTGGTAAAACAGATCCTTTTGTAGTGTTATCAAATGCTCTGGCACATGGACAACATGCAAACTGCAGGTTTCCCGTTCTGTTAAAATATTAGGGCAGGACTTCATTCAGTGAAGGTTTTACTTTAATATTAAAAACTTTGACAGATGTTTTCTATGCTGTTACAAAACAAAACTGTATCAAAAGGAGTTACACTTGTATGTCCCATAAATTAGATCAATATCTACAATTTTGACTCACAGTCAGTAATGTTTATCTCCTCCTCCCTCCCCCAGCTTTTCGACAAGAGAAAGCAATGGAGAATTTGAATATCATTTAGTTTTCTTGCTTCTCCTCTAATAAAATATAGTAAAATTGAAAGCTTTAGTAAATCCACAAACTCCATACTCTTTTATCAAAAGACTGAAAGGTACTGGTAAAACTCAGAAGTCAGGATGTCTAAACCAGTAACTCTTTTACATTGTTATCACAAGGGCTCCAATATTAAACCACCTCATCTCATTCAAAAGTGTCATAGTGGCCCAGATTTTTTCAGCCTTTCTAAAACTGAAGTTAAGAATTACATATGGTCATACAATCTAAGAAATAGCAAAAAAATTTTGCCTAAGGGTCCAATTTAGTATTTCAAATAGGTACCATACAGAACAGCAGTGACCAGGACAGAGTGGAGTAGAAGAGAATTTCACCCCAAAATCTACTCTATAGGATTTTATTTACTGTTTTAACTAAAAAGAATAAAACTCTGCATTGGCACCAGATACGTAACAATTTCTGTATTCTGAGATTCCTACTATGTATCTCTCATTTGAGGACAACACAATCTAATTTCAGTATTCTGAGCTAATCAAACCGTGGTGAGAGAGACAATGTTTCCAGTACTTTTCTGTGGAAATCTCTTGTGGCCCATTCTATTAAAAAAAAAAAAAAAGATTCCTTTTAAATCAATAATTGCTGTATTCAGTCAGTAGAGCTAGAGTTCATATGTGACCTCATGGCATAAAAGAAAGGGAATGTGATGATGTGACAAAGGTATTTATTTTCCATTTTCCATTGGTATGAAGTCCTATCTTCTCAAGCTCACTGCCTGTAACATCAATTTAAATGAGATATAACAGGACAATTCATTCTCATTCAGCAGCTTTCACCTGCCTTGCAAAATACTTCCAGTACTTACATTCCGGCAATGCGCCCTTGCGGCCCAGAAGGCCAACCGCATCCTGGGCCGCATCAAGAGAAGTGTGGCCAGCAGGCTGAGGGAGGTGATTCTCCCCTTCTACTCTGCCCTGGTGAGACCCCACCTGGAGTACTGTGTCCAGTTCTGGAGCCCCCAACACAAGGACATGGACCAGTTGGAGAGGGTCCAGAGGAGGGCCACGAAGATGATCAGAGGGCTGGAGCACCTCTCTTATGAGGACAGGCTGAGAGAGTTGGGGCTGATCAGCCTGCAGAAGAGGAGGCTCTGGGGAGACCTGATAGCGGTCTTCCTGTACCTCAAGGGGGCCTATGAGAAACATGGGGAGAGGCTGTTTAGCAGGGCCTGTTGCAATAGAACAAGGAGTAAGGGTTTTAAAATAGTGGGGGGTAGATTTAGATTGGATATTAGGAAAAAAAATTTTACAATGCGAGTTATAGAACACTGGAACAGGTTGCCCAGAAAGGTGGTGGAAGCCCCATCCCTGGAAACGTTCAAGGCCAGGCTGGATGAGGCTCTGAGCAACCTGATCTAGTCGGGGATGTCCCTGCTCCTTGCAGGGGGGTTGGACAAGATGACCTTTGAAGGTCCCTTCCAACCCTAACCATTCTATGATTCTATGATTCATTATTTACTTTTCTGACTATTTTTTCAATTCACTAGCATGATGAGAAGAGCATCTTCACTACACCAATGGTCTCTAACCATTTCTCTACACTCATAAGTTAATTAGGATCAACCATCTTTGATAAAAATACGAGGGTTCAAAACTTGCAGTGTTTCTTTAACTGAAGTACAAGAACAATTTGTGCTTACAGTCACTTACCCAAAAGTGTTATGTGTACAAACAAAATATGCAAGAATCTGAGTTGCACCAGTCTTGCCTACACAATTGTATCTACGTATGTAGATGATAAATGCTTGCACCATGTTACGACCTCAGGTCTTTTTCATTCTCTGTATCTGAAAAGTAAAACATGTAATATAAAAGCCATATGATTAGTAACTTACATAGTAAGTTACATATCTTACTGCAATATTTAGATAAGACTCTTCAGTATAAAATACCGATTTTGTTCACTATAAAACAAGACCATGACATAAATCTCTTACCTGATACCATACAGAACTTTTGCTTAACTTAAACAAAACTTAGATAGCAGCCACTTTTGCTTCCACAGTATCTCTAGCAAATAAATACACTCATTTGGAAAATAACTTCACCCCAAGTAAGTTCATCTTGGTCCTCTTCTTAAAAAAAAAAACCGCATATTTTTTTCTTCCTGACCTCTTTCCTAGCAAAGACAGAGAGATTGTGTGCAGAGTTTATTATGAGACTGATCAAGATAATTGAGGTATAATTTTGTCCATTATTTCTGTCATCATTTTTAACGGCAGAGATGATTATATTTCTCTTTCACCCATCTGGGAAAACACACTGTGTTCTTATGTAATTTGAACGTTTCAGCAAGGATGTGAGACCATCTTTTTGGATGTAGCTAATAGCTCTGCCATTAGGCCATCCTCTCTTGAGACTTCATTTTTTTTTATGAATAATTGTCAACACTATCTCTTTTTCAGAAACAACCAACCACACCTAAGTCTTCTCTTCCTCTCTGGCACACCACCAGCCAATATGAAGTCCAAATGTGGCTATAGTTCTGAAGATCCTTAAAGATTCACTTGCTCCTTATGAAAATCTTCATAGATAATTCCTTTTCTATAGTACACTTCTAAAAGAATTATTATTAAACATTTATCTGAAAAAAAAGCTGCTTTTTTTTTTAAGGTCATCTCAAAATTAAACATCCATATTAAGTTTTGCTAGAGTGACCATACACAAAATTCTTCTCTCATTTATGCCAATCTTCCAGTGCTACAATTTAAGTGAATTACTCTTAATTGCATCTAATCTTTCAGAGAACAGGATCCTGACTGTCTGCTTTGTTATTTTTCACTCAAACTTTTTTTTTCCCTCTGTGCTATTCTGTTTCTGGTAAATGTGATATCAGTTACGAGAAGAAGCATTCCTGTTCTGAAATATTTTTTTTTATTTGATCCAATATTAGATAATTTTTGGATCTGCAATGATAAGGCTCTGTTTTACCCTGATCGCTTATATTCCAATCTATTTTAACCACCAGTTTTCTATCCACGAATTGTGTGTCAGTCACCTCCAGTACTTAACACTTGAAAAAGTTAAGACTTCAAATCAAAGTTTTTGCCTCTGCTTACTATTAACACAAAACCAAGACATAGGTTAACAACACATGCATGAGTGTATATTATTGTGTATATAGTTTGTATTAGTGGTTTGAACTGTGACTTTTTTCTAGTTATTTTTCTAGAACTGGCAGCGATAGAATGTTCCTACTGGACTTAAAACAGTGATTTCCAAGTATGTTCATGACATAAGCATATCTAAGCTTCAGTGTCCACACCATATCTAAGCATGTGTTCACATTAAACATTCTTTGTACTGTATATATACAAAATCTTTGATGTACCTTGTGCACCAAATCCAGTCATTTTATAAACATAAGCAAATATAGCTGCTTGCTCTGCATTTAACTTAGAACAACAATATTAATAAATTTACACTGTTCCAGCTTACTTTTCAACAAGGTTTTTCTCTACTACCCAAAATAAGGCATTTGAACAAAAATTGTTTTGTGAAAATAATTACAAAAAATAAAATCAAATGAAATAGTAAGCTTTGAAAATTTGGATCATAATAGTGGCTTTTAGTTAAGCAGGACTTTTTTTCAGCACTGTCAATATCTCTTTTAAAACGAACTGCAAATTATTCACTATCTATCTGGAAAGTTCAAAGCGCTCCAACATTCTACCCAAGAGTCTGCCTGTTCTGACTGGCAGCAAAATAAATATGATGGGTGGTCTGTTTAAGGCACCTGTCCAAGTCCAATCACTTTACATTTTCATAGTATCAACATTTGAAAACACTATAACTGTTGCATCAACAAAAGTGCATGGGAATATCTCCAAAGCAGATGGCAACTAGCACATCATAAAAACATGCAGATTCCTGAGCCAATTTATATAGCAAAACAGCATCTACCACAGAGCAAAGGGAAGAATAATTAGCATAGTCAAATGTTCAGAACTTCCCAACATCACATGGTTTTCGCTAGGGACCATGAAAAGTAACTGTTCTCACGTAATACTGCCTTTCATTTGGACAGGACCCACTTACAGCAGGGTTTATTCAACTGAGTAATTCCTTTTGAATCTGAAAGAATATACGATTCATCTGAAAATATTGGCTAAATTTTGCGTAACAGAAAACAGAGAAATCCAGATAAGGATTTTCTTAATTCAAACACTTAAGTATTTTGGTGTCAGTTCTTTTAAAGCAATACAGTTCTAACGTCATTAATGTATCATTTATTTTTGTAATTCACAGGTCTCTAATAAAGGCCACATTTAAAGACAACAGTGAGCAATCTGCACCTATATAATATACAATTCTTCATGATGGATTTGTTAACATACTGCATGGCTAGAAACAATTGCCTCTTTGCAATTGTTTTTGAAAACAATGATCATGTTACACAAATGTAACTTACATGTTCCAGATTGTCTGAAAATCTAATTACTTGATTTTCTACATAAATCTCTCTGTGTTAATTGACTCAGAATGGAGTCATCCATTCTCCATCAGAATGGAGTTATCCACTGGTGGCCCAGTTTTGCAGTTTTCACGTGTGTGATAATTCATTCAGATATTCAATGGAAAAACTGTTCTACAGGTAGGCTTAGAGCAGATCCAACACTCCAGTGAGTAACCTTTCCACTGTGACCTGTTAATATTATTCACACTCTGATTCCATAGTTCCTCTGCTGCAGGAAACAAAACAAATCCTTGTTATTGCTAGCTTGATGGCACTGATTTTAAAAACATAGGTACATTTCAGATATGACAGAACTGGGTCATAACAATTTTGTTGTCACTCAGCCACCACACTCCCACTACAAGAGTTTACAGATCCAAACTAGGACCCACTTAGACTTCTGAGAGACATCATTTTCGGTGGTCTGCTAATAATGGTACAGCCATGGACTGGAATCCAACAACACAAAAACAAAGCAGGAACTTAGGATGTGCTTAATCTCACCCAACTAGAGATGTCCAGACTTCAGATGTATACAGCTGAGCTCATGCCCATAGGCACCGTCTACAGACCACAGAGAAGACCCACTTCCCCTATTGACTACAGAAAAGGGCCAATGTTACAGACCCAAAAGAAGATACCTGTGCCCTTAAAGTCCAATTAAGCAAAATAGTAAGGATCAACCATAGATTTTATACTTAGCACACAGAAAGAATAGTACATCCAGAACTTATTATCAGAGATTACAGAACTACTCTTTTGGGATATATTTAGAAAAACAAATAAAAGATAACAAATGTATATGTGATAGTCACTCTGCATATTGGTATTATATTCAACCATAAATTTATATGTAGGAAAAATGTGTTGATGTATATTGTATGCCCTTACACCATATCTGGTCTATGACAAAAAAGACACCACCGTGTTTCATCTTAAGGCACCACAAATGTTATCTTAAAAGCACTGCATCATTCAGCTTACTGTAATATTAATATTTTACATATATGTATCTATATATATGTTGGATGCTCTGTTTGGAAAGATTTTGGTGCAATTACATTAAAATAATTTAAAACATAGCATATTCAATTTAGAGAAATAGGGTTTCCATTAATCTACTGTCTGAAAGTGGAACTATGTATCTCTAGGACATCCTCTGATTTCCAGTCTTGCAAAGGTCTTGGTGGTTGGTGTTGTCAAATAGCCACAATATTGTACTGGAAATGTGAACAAGATTCTCATTTTCCCAAATGAAATGCCATAAATCTAGGCCAACATAAACCTGTCAGAATGATCCTTCTATAAGTTTCACACCAGGGTGTGGTGCTGCACAGCTGAGGAGCTGAGCTAATAAGTGTTGAAAAAAATGAAAAACACTGCTTTATGGCATCATGTAAATTGGCACAAAAAAAAAATGTTTGCACCTACACCCCAATTTTGGCAAATAAATGCCAAAATGTGGAAGCTATACAAACAAAGTCCCACTGGTATAAAAGCAGGAGTAAAGCAACAAATAGGTCTGAAAGGTAGTTCCGTATTACACTTTTTTACACGTAGATTTCTACATTTTACCTGCTCAGGCTCAAAAGGGGTAAATTAATCAAAACCAATGTGAACACAGATACTTTCTACTTGTAAATTTAAAAAGTGATTTCTGCTATTTCCATGTTCTAATGTAATTACAGGGTTGGGAGTCCAAAAGACTCTTTTGTTGGGTTCAACTTATCTTTGGGTCAACCAGAGGGAGTTACTCCAGACTGACAGTAACGTAATCAAAACCAGATTTTAGCATTAAGAAAGCGAATTTAGCTTTTGTTGTGACTGTATAAAGTCTTGCCAATATATTTATATGAGCAAAGCCCTCTTTCAGACTTCCCATTTATACTGGCAAAAGTACTCCACATCAACAGGAGATACTTTGGTTGGATAGACTGCATGTCTATGGAGAAAACTAGAGAGCTTGCTAGCACAGCTATGTTATTTGAGAGTGTGATACGTTTAACACTCCCAATTCACATACATATGAATGCAGAACAGGGCAGCATAGATCTAAGCACACTCATTTACGAACTCCACTGCAGTAATCTCACTAGAGAGCTCTTGTTAATTTCAAGAGTTCCTAATTTGTAAATCAGAATATTAAAAAATTAGTCAAAATTATGTGAATTTTAAAATAAGAATTTTGGGAATTTTTTCTTGTATGTCTGGATTTTAAGGTTTATGTTTTCATAGCTTTTTCCTCAATTCAAAAGCGCTTATGTCCTTTTAAAGTAAAAAGAACCCAAGTTTCGTATTCAGTAACATATATGCAATAATATTGGTCCTCACGAGAAATATCAAAACACACAACAAAGTCACAAGGCGTAACAAACTTGCCAGATACACAGTTTAAATTGATGAAGGATCCTTCATTCTGAGTCCAGAAATTTTATCAAAGACTGATAATATCGTGGTTCCAGTACCAACATCCTCCCTCGGGCAACACTCCAAAGGAGCCAAACTCTCCCACAGCACTTCAAACTTCCCCTAAAAGTCTTGAACTCGCATCTCCCACGGCCAAGGTGTGTTTCTACCCAGGCTGACCATCTTTTAAATACTGTCTGATATATAAAGCAGCTCTGCCAGCAACTGTCAAGTCAATGTAAAACTAGTCATACCAGTTAGCAGGCAAAGCCCTAATCACCAGCGTATTAAACAAAAGGCAGACACCACCAGCCCACATATTAATAGAAATCAGCTTTGCTATTTGCTGAGAATACTGTTAATGTGATTTTGCAAAGTCCCGACCATGTCTGTGAGATTCCTTGGGGAATTCTGATTGAGGAACATCCCTCCAGGCTCCAGTAGGCTATAAGTTGAACAACATGAGCCAAGGAGCTTGCCTGGGAGATGCCTGCAGATGCAGCAGCTGAGTGGACATCCAAATGACTCAGAAGCAGCAAACTCGCTGCAAAGAATAAGCAGAAGAAACACGCAAGTACCAGTAATGTAGCCAAGCCTAGATTTGTTCTGGCAGGCTGTTGGCTAGCTGCAGGCTCAGATTTCTGAAGAAGAGAACTGCCTCCTGTTGTCCCTGGGACTGTGCCCTCATTTGTTTTTAAACAAATTGGATGGCATGCAATAAATATCTGGCTCCTGCTAGCAAAATTATCTCACAAGACCCTAAACACCAATTATATTTTGTGCCAAAAAGAACATGACTTGTTTATTTATTACTTGCTTACCTTGCTGTGGTAACTAGAAACATTGGGTCAAGATCCCATTGTGCTAGACAATATTCAGATGCAGAACACAACTTGCTTCTCTCTCTGTTTCCCTCACCCAGTTCCAGGGTAAATCATATTTGTGATGCACAGTATTAGGGATGTAGCCTAGCTAGGGAGCTTTTTTCCTAGGAGGGAAAAAGGAGAGCTCGGCATCAAAATACACTTCTCACTAGATTGGAAAGCAACTTTTCAAAATCTTTGTATTTTGAATGTTGATCACTTGCTAAAACCTCAATTTTTAAATTTAAAAAATGGAATGGAAACACATTTTTTGTTTGGCTTGGTGAAGATACGAATAGTTTAGCATGATAAATGGACCACTAGGTTGTGTGCCTGGATAGCAACCCCTATGGCACTTCCTACCTTTACTGCAGCAGTAGTTCAGAGAATTGTTTAAAAGAACTTTTTAGAATAAGCAATGTCAAGATGTACACTGAAATGGGAGACCTAAAAAAAACCCCATTTCATATAAATTCTATGTCAAAGCACTGTCACTGATTTCCAATTAATGAAACCACCTGCAAATTTGAGTATAGTTGCTTATTTTTATCAGATCACAGTAACCGACATTGTGGTCTTTAAAACAGTGGACAAACCCTTCAGTCTGTACAAAAGTGGGAGAAGGAAAGGAGAGGGAAGGAATGTACAAAAGAGTGAAAGAAATTCCGTGTTTAATTTTAACGCCTTAATAATGAAGAAAGCAAGTATAGGCTAGCTATCACTCAACAATAAAGACTAGATATTAACGATGTGATCTTCTGATATGGTGATGATAATGTCATGATACTGAGAAAGAAATAAAGGGAGTGTGTTGAAAGATCCAAACACTCGATATTCTTATTTCCATACTAAAATCCCTGCTTCTGTCAAAATCACCTAAATGTAAATATAATCAAGTAGAAATCAGATACACTTCTTCGTAATAATCGATGAAGCAACTGTGGACTAACTCACCAACTGAAAAAGCCAACAGTGACTGTACAATACTTACAAACTATTTTTCAATTTGGAGTGCAACAGCCTTAGTTCTGCACATACAGTTACAGCAGTGTTTCTGGATGTTATATATGTACACATGCTGGACATAAAAATTACTCTGCACCACACTGTTTTCAGCTAAAGTTAATTTTAAAGTGCAAAGCCATTTTAAATGAGAAAGATATCTAAATATTTGGAAGTAAATGAAACTCTTCTGGTTTCTTCTGAATAGAGTCAGTGTGGGAGAACAGAGTAGGAACACAGAGCGCTGTGAGCAAGAGCCTCTCCTAAAGAACAAAATGTAGCTCACACTTAACATTTACTTTCTTTAGAAAACTTAAATATGGCCACATATTTACACTTCAATATTTATTTAGCATTTAAGTCAAAATTTAATTCATTTATTTCATTAAGCCCAAAAAAAAAAAAAAGAAAAGCAATTGCAACAGAATGTTTTTAAGGGTGTGGGAGGACATGTTGCTGATGCTGTGAAATGTAATAAATTCTTTTTGGAGATGTTACATGTCAGCAGCGAAACACTTGTAAAAAACCATAAGTATCAGAACCTAACCATATGTTAGCTTAAAAAAATTTGCAAACTATTTTCATATTGCCTATAATTTTCTACAGTTACTAGCATACTGTTAATTCATTCAGGACAGTCCTTTCAGTTAGTAAGGCTAGGTTTTAGCAGCAGCTATGATCTTCATGGTTTTCACGGGTTACATCTGTCTGCATCATAGGCTTCACAGGTTTGGCCCAGGGAAATAGTTATAACCCTTTTCAAGTTCTAGAACCTTTTCCTAGTTCTAGTTCTAGACTCCAAGCATATTCCCTCCTTCTCCTCCTTCTTTGAGTAGAAGGAAAAACGGGCAGGGAGGAGGTCTCTACGATCCTTCTAACACAGAAAATTCCCGGACACAACAACATCTCTTGGCCATTCCTGAGCACTTGATTCAGACCTATCATAGTTAGAAGGGGTTTTTGCTGTGGGTTTTTTTTCCTTTATGTCATTAAATTACATTTTTAATATCATTAACATTCAACATCATTAATATACTTAAAAACACCCCAATAAAATATTTCCTTTGGTATAAATAACAAGTTATTACAGTAAATTTGTTGTCATCAAAATTATAACTCCTCTCCTTTCCATTTATGTTTGTTCTGAGCACCTATTCTCTCACAATTTTCTAAGTAGTTGTCTATTTTGTCTTTAATTTTTTAAAAATATTGGTCTTTCTCCTGAAACCCTGGAGTCCTCTCCACTCAGGGAAATATAAAGATAGCCCTTTGCTTTTTTTTTAAGAACAAATCTTATGCCTTGACTGTTTCTCTTAAAGAAAAAAAAAACAAACAACAAAACCACACAAAATCATCCAAACCTAGACTACTATTTTTGCATGGTCTGATATATTATCCTTTGTTTTGTTCCTGGCATCAAGCTTTATTTGCTGGCACAAAGAAACCTTGTACCTCCAAGCTTGCAACTCAGAGGCAGGGAATGACAAACCATAAGCTTCAAAAAGGCTTGTTCATGGTTTGTTGCTGTAATCATGCAGAAGAGTTATTCCAAAGCTACACATCACCTTTGTTCAGTGATACTTCACATATAATAGCCCTCAAAAATTACAATGCTCATGAAAGATAGCACAATAAATTAAAATATGACAAATAAGTATAATTAAATGAGTGAATGTGTCCTATAATCACGATTAAACTTTCCTGCTAGGCTAATTTTTTTTACAAAAGAGTCTTATTGGCTCAAATACCACAATTATTTTTGTATACTACAAGTCAAATGAAAAGTAGGGTGTGTCTCAGCTATTAGGCACTGGCAATACTGACTTGCTTATGGTGGCACTACTTTGGTTACTTTACGTATTCTTGATTTGGGCAACCGAGACTGTAGGAAATTTTAGATATTTCTTTCACCTCTCCCCACCATGCAATTTTCTCATTTTCGTAACGATCAGATTTTTTTTCCTTCTATTTACTTCTTGGACCCGCTGCAGAATGCTTCTAAATACATCAAAAAACAGCTGCATACGTTTTGAAGAGACATCATAACACACCGTTTGTCAGTCTACATTTAACTAGTGCCCTAAGATTTCATGGCCTACATATATAGGAAAATAGTAGTCAGGACAGTAATTTGAACAGAAATACAAGCACAGCATGCTCTTCATATTACACACACATTGATGTTTCATCTACTTAACCCATAGGCCATTCTGAAGGTAATAACATGCTACCTCAAGAGGCTAAAGTTTCATTACATTTTTAAGGACTAACAGGTGTGCCCCTATGGCTTGCCAAAATACTTCATGATGAACTGCAAAACTAATCTGTAAACCTGCTGCTCACCCCCTGGCTCGCACTGCACCTGGCTAGTGAAATGGCAACAGTGGAGTTTATGCCTGGTCCTCCTTGTTCCACTGCTGCAGACCTGAAAGCACCAGGGCAGGTGGTTAAAAGACACATCACTAGGGAAAGAAAAAAAAAAAAAAGTCTTATGACCTTGAACATGTGCAGGTTACCTAAAAGCGCAAAAGCAAGCTCCTATGCCTTATCCCCCTACAGCAGTTCAGCAGAGCCTACCAAGAGCATCAGAGCAGTTGTGCTCAGACAGGGACTGAGGTCAGACAAGCTTTCAAATGCCTATTGGGCCTTTTTTATATTGGTCCTTGCAGGTCCTGTGCTTCCCGAAGCGCCTGGAAGGAGCCACCAGGGCCCCCTGCCACCTGCCTCCCCTCAGTTCTCTTGCCAACCAGGCTTTTGCTGTTGAAAGCGTGCACCTGGTGAGGCTGAAGTCTAATCGCCTTTCCAAACACATAGGACGACATGAAAGGGGTGACCCCCCGCCCCCCCTTAGCTTTTGATCCCCGGTTTGCCTACTCTATGGGATTTCTAAATACGGGGCCTGTAGAAACAACAGGCTTTGGTAACGGGGCACGGCATTGAAAGTGAGAACTTTTTAGGTTCGGGGCCGGGAGAGCTGCTCCTGGGGGCAGCGGGGCCTGAGGAGAGCGGGGGCCGGGAGAAAGAGCCTACCGGCCGCGGTACGAAGTGCTGGACGAGGCCGGCTGCTCCCTCCCGTCCCGTCCCGTCCCGTCCCGTCCCGTCCCGGCGCTGCGGGCGCAGGGCCGCCTCTGCGCCGGCGCACTGGGCCGCGCTACCGGCAGGGCAGGGCCGGGCCGGGCCGTGACGAAGAGGAGAGCGGCGGGCATGGCGGCGCGTGCAGCGCTGCAGAGGAGTGTGGTGTCCCCCGTGGGCAGGCACACCGCCTCCCTCATCTTCCTGCACGGCTCAGGTGGCTGCTTCCCCCCCCCCCCCCTCTCTCTCCCCTGCTACCCCGCGGCGGGGCTCGGCGGGTGTCTCTTGGCGCAGGGGTGCTGCCCCAGGGGAGGCCGCCGTCCTCCGACCGCGGGGTCGGGGTGGCTGCCGCCGCCTCCTTCTGCGCGGCGGGGCCCTCAAAGGAGCGCGGCGGTTGGGGGGGGCGTCGGCCCCCTCAGGCTGCGGGCCCGGCCTGAGGGATGAGCGGGACGGGCCCGCCGGCGCGGCTGGAAACCGAGGAGAAGCGGGGTGAGGTGTCCCTGTCCCGGCGGCTCTGGTCTCCCCTGTTCACCCCCGGGGACAGTGACCCTGTCCCTGGGGACAGCGCGGCGCTGGCCGGCGAGGAGGCGCCTCCGTGGGCAAGGCGGTGTGCGTCTGCCTGGACTAGGTCTAGGGTTTGAGCCTCCCCGGACCTCACGAGGGTCAGTGGAGTGTGTTTTAGGGACGGTGACGTTATACACCAGCCTGGCTTTCTTTGCCATAAGAACAAACGTGTTCTGGAAGGTGTTCTCTTATTTCCTCCGCTCTAAAGGTAGCCACACGTGAAGTATGACTTTTGTAATTAAAATGGCTCTCGGTTGTTTTAGAATCAGACTGAGAGTGTTGTTGTCAGCTTTTAAAAGCCAGCATTAGACTGACTCCTCTCTGTTCAGAAGGGTCCTAGCTGTGTCCAAACTGGCTTCATGGCCACCGCCTGCATTTACCTGCATCAGTGACCAGTCTCAGGGCAGGAGGGCAGTGTGTGTTTTGCTGGGGTTTTTTGTTAAAGATTATTTTTACCTTGCTAAATAACAACGAAGTCCATATGACTTTAAAAAAAACAGTAATCATAGGTCTTTATTAGATCAGGGCTTTGGGAATTGATTCTTTTGAGCTGTCCATGTGCATGTGGTCGCGTGCTCAACTCTCAGTGTCTTTCTCTTAGTTATGCTTTTAGCTATTGTTTCTATTTAGTTTAACAAAGATGTTATTGTATTAGTTTCATTCTTACAATCTAGTTTAATTTTGCTTTTCTCAAGTTCTCAGAGTTAAAGAATGAAAGTGAAAGAGTTTGTAAGATGTCTTCAGCCCTCTTGTTAACACTAATGCTTTAATGCTTGAGGAAATAATTTTCATGTTGGAGGAGTAAGGGAAGATTATGGTTAGAGGTTGATTCTGCCTGTGGTTCAAGTACTCTACAATTTTTCTTTTTTTTTTTTTATATTATTTCATTCATAATGTTTGCTATGGGGAAGTACAGGGGTGCTTTTATTTGGTTTTATTTAGCATTCAGCAGAAAAGAATTTAAAACAGCAGTAACCACAGTGCCATTGCTATGGGCTGGCCTGTAAACCTGAACTGTAAACCTTCTGTACAGAGCTTGTGATGGAAAGTGGCCGTCAAATGGTATAAATCTGTTTTGTTCATAATGCTTGCTCCAGACAAATTATAACAAGTGGGGAATGTAAATGCAAAATAGTATAGAAAAAATATTAGAAAATTCTCAGTACTGTATATCAGATTTAGGTAGAAGATCCATTTGGTAGCTCAGCAGGGAAGTCAAATGGACATAACAATGTGTAATAATTTTTTAGACTTACATTTACAACTTTGCATGTTGTAATATGCATAGAATGATAGAATTGTTTAGGCTGGAAAAGACCTTTAAGATCACTGAGTCCAGCTATTAACCTAACATTGCCAAGTCCACCACTAAACCGTGTCCCTGAGCGTGACATCTGCATGTCTTCTAAATAAGTCCAAATACATTTTCAGGGATGATGACTCCACTACTTCCATGGGCAGCCCATTTTAATGCTTGACAACTCTTTCGGTGAAGAAATTTTTCCTAATATCCAGTCTACATTTTACATGTTGTTAAGTTTACACTGTACAGAAAGAAAATTTGGAAATTCAAGCTACATTTGAAAGGAAAATAGTTCATATTTTACTTGAAGGGGAAAAAGATTATATTGCTGCCATCAGTCTCTTTCAGGTTTGTAAACAGACTCAAAGCAGAATCCTCTGTGCGTTGTTTGCTTCTTAGAATGCTAAAGCGTAAGAACAGTCTGAAACGCAAACCTTTCAGAAGATTGTTGGGTTTTGTTTGGTGTCACAGTCTCCTCTCTTTCTCCTTCCCTTCCAAATTCTATTTTTACCAAATCAAAATGCATTAGCTCTGCAAAATGCATTATCTCAACTGCTTACAACAGTTGCAGAGCATGTGAACCATGGTGACTCTTGATGCACAGAAGGTCGTAGTTGAATTTTCCCTTAATGATAGTTTCCTATGACATTTCATGTCTATTTCAGGACAAGCTAGCTTAATTAACTGTAAATGTTTCTCTGATCTTGGCAAAGCTTAAGAAATGTGAGTAAGTAATAAAAGATGTGTCCTGCACCATTAAAGAGTTTGTAAAGACCCAAGTAAGTCCCAGTTCTGTAAGAATTCAGATAGTTGCTTATGTTGACCTACCTGAGGGTTGGTCCTGTGCAAGTGTTTGCAGAGGCCAGACTTTTTTACTTTCTAACTGAAGAGTGTATAGGAAAAAAAAAAACCAACCAAACCACCACATTTATTCAAGCCTCCTTAAGATACATTGTTCATAAATTAGGTGACAGCAACTGTGAGGAAATCCTTGCATGTCAAGTTTATCTACTAAGAATCAGAGGTGTGTTTGGACTTCAGCCCGTACTACTCGCATAAGCAAAGTGCTTGTGGGAATGTGTTCTGAAGCATCCAGTTAAAGATGTAAGTTTGATTTTATAGTTCAGTGAAGCACAGAATAAGATTTGTGTCAGTTTTGCGACCCTATTGCTTATTTGTCACTTGGAGCATTTAGGTCAGAGAACTTCATGGTTATGCCATTTATGCTCAACAGAAAAAAAAAAAAAATGCTAGGTTTGGATTCTTCTTACCTTCTGTTTTAGTTCTGAAGTTGTATTAATTGCATGTATAAGTAAAGATCACTTAATTTTGTTTGAGTGCTGAGGCAAGAGTTGATTTTCTCTATTGGGGAATTTCATGTGACATTGTTCTGATTAACCCATGTAATATGGCAGTAAGCCTGGCTTAGGGCAGTGATATTTTTTTCTTGTAATTTGGCCGTTTTATTGAAAAGAATAGGGTGAGTTCTAAAGTCAAACCGACCAACTTGAGGTAAAGTAATAGAGAATACTGTTAACTCAGATTAGCAGTTTGATATGTTAATATGTGGGAGACTTGACTTCAAACAAGACTAAAGTCGAGTGGCATGAGTGACAGTAGTGGAATTCTAGTTTGCTGATCCTCACCAGATTTTTAGGTTGAACATTACTGCGTGTTGTATTACTGCCTACTATAAACCCTAGTCCTTGATGGGCCAGTTTCCTCAAGCTTGGAGCATTGTTTAACTTGTTTAACTCTTGTTGGAGACTTGTGTGTGCGTGCTTTTCAGAGAGGTGGCAGTGAAGTTACAGTTGAAGATACCGGTGATGCAAAGGCAAGCTCTAGAAACTGGTGTATATAAGTATATTTGTTTGAAAGGAGCACGTGCTGTCTGTATAAGAACTCATCCTGTATATCTGTTCAGAACACTTCAGTCTGCACGGGTTTTGGCTATAGGCTGATTTGATAAGACTAAGAAAAAACACAAGGAGAGTCAGATCTCAACTAGCTTTCAAATGGAACTGAGATTAAGGTTCTTGAGGAGCCTGCCAGATATTTTAACCCAAACTCATCCCCTGAGCACTTTTACAGAACACTGTGAGTGTTTGATACTTCCCTAAAAGCCTATGTGTAATTAGCACAATTAAATGTGAAGCTCCTTTTTATTGCTCTTGACTAGGTTTTGAAGTGGATTAACATAAAATTCTGTAGTAAAAGTAATTATCTTTTCTAAGAGGAGCAGCAGGTATTTTATCTTGCTTTTTGAGATGCTCGTCAGTATTTTTTGTTTATCACTGTTATCAGCAAATAAGGTGAGTTGCAAGTAAGAGGTAAGGCCTTGTGCCTGATGAGGAGGTACTTAAGCCATTGCATGTAGTAAAGTATTTATTAAACTTAAGTTGTGGAACCTCTTCAATAGTCTGTTTGTAGGAAGTTTTGAGTCTATCTTCATTGGAAAGGGAACTGAGGTTATTCTAGAAAGTTGTTTTAGCATGTTGGAGGATTAACTTTGTGACTTAAAAATTGGGTCAATCTGGTAGAAATACGTTTGTCATCAATTATTTCTAAATGCACAAGAATAATTCTTGTACTCTTCTATGTGATACAGGTGATACTGGCCAAGGAGCAAGAGCATGGATAAAACAAATTTTGAATCAAGACATGACTTTCCAACATATAAAAGTAATCTACCCAACGGCTCCTGCCAGGTATTGTTTAATATATTTTAACTGTAGGATTAAATTGCTCTATTCCAGTACTGCAAAATATGCTTGTGAATATCAATACAGACTGTCATAACACTTCCTTCTTATTTCTCATGTATATGCTTTTTGGCATAACTGGAGCTCGGCAGTGTGTTGCTGCCCAGAGACTGTGATTTTAAGTGGTTAAGACTCTGAATAGTTAAGACTTCACGTAAATCACAGTCTCTAATTCAAATTCAGGTATTGTCCTCATAGTATCTTTCCATCTCCTTGATATCAATAGAAGAAGATTCTACAGTGTAATGACATTCTAAAGCCATGTTCTGGATCACAGTCGTACCTATATGAACTCCCATAAATTAACCACTAAAATAGTCTGTTGTATTTAGTGCCAGCTTTCAGTTCTGAAGGTGAGCAGTCTTTTTGGCAAGTAGGGTGTGAAAGATCTTCAGCTGCTGGAGAAAGGACTGGGAGTTCAAAATGACACATTTCTTCTAGTTTGAATTCTGACCCAACTGTTTCAATGAGAATTGAGTTCAACATTTGCTGTAGGCACAAATCTCATTATTAAATGACACTGTGTGTTCAGTGGTAGGCCAGAAATGTAGATAAAAATACTTACCCCTGGGAATTTGAAAGTTAATGAGGTCAAACCTAAAGGCTACCTAAAAGCAACCTAGAGTTGACTACGTATTTAGCTATCTAAAGACATGGCCTTGTATTTCTGAGACGTTTAATTTTTCATAATATAAATTTATTTTTAAGGTGTCTGTGACTGTTAGGAAAATGTTTCCTTGAAAGGTAATGAGGCTTAAGTTTCTTTCTGAATTTGTGCGTAAGCATGGGTGAATGCTGAAAGGAAAAGGAAATTGTGACATTCCACACGAACTTTCAAGGTACGGAGATTTGAAAGTCAGAAAAACATTTCTTGGAGGGTATAAACAAGTATAATAACAGATTTTTTTTCTGGCACTCACTAGTATGTGAAAAAAAAACCCCAACCTTTCCTTGACCATGTATTTTTATGATCTACTTAGGCAGGAAAAGCAATTGAGAGATTGCAGTGTGAATGTACTCACTGTGTTACAGAAAAACCAAGCTCGTGAGTGGAAGTCTTTGAAGCAGGGTAGTATGTTTTGGGTTAGTAGGTAGCGAATATGATTTTTCTGTAAATAATGTACTCATTACTTCATTGATGACAGGCTAAAGTGATGGCTAGAGTTACCAGTGGCACATCACACATACTGATGGGCTCCATTTCTTCCCTGTCAACACAGCAGGTACTGAAGAAATGCAGGAGGTTTTGCTTCCCTGTGAAATGATCTTTTTTCACATGTTATATGCACCTCAGACAACATGTGTTAGGCCAGTGCTTCAGTTTTCCATCCAAGTGCACTTCTGAGGTCCAATCCTTTTCTCATTTATTTTGGTTTCTTTGTGTAACTACAGATGTAAGCTATATATAAATGATTCACCAGCAAGATCTCCTAACTCAAATGAGTGGCATTTATGGAGAATTGTTTTTTATCCTAAGACTTTGGATTTCAGTACTTTAGTAAACAGATGGGAAGAAAGATGTGAATAAACAGTTAAAAGAGGGAAAAAATAGAGTGAAATTAAGTCAGAGTTGTTCTCTAGAGCAGATAGAGGTCATGCATCAGTTGATTCAGTGGATTTTAGCAAAACTGTGAAAAGTTGTCTATTCAAAGAATAAAAAATGCCCACACTGTTTGTCTTTGACTGACCATATGAAGTACTCTTGGGAATATTGGTGTACAGCCCTCTGTTGCTGATGAGTGCCATTAGCTGACATAGTGAAATAAAACAGATGCCCTTAAGTACAATAGTGTTGCCACTGTTTGCAGCAGTGCTGAAGTGAAGTTAGTGAAGATACATGTTATTGGTTGAACTAAAATAACAAAAGACTTTACAGACCCATTTCATGTTGTTTTGTTATTCAAGCCCAAAGCACGCTGCTTTTTCAAGCATTTGTATTTTTTCCTCTCCTTTCTTCCACAGAAAGGAAAATCAAGGCCTAGAACATCCAGACTTGAATGGCAGACATTAAAATAATTATATCTGCATTAGGAACTTAAATATATGGACTGATTTTATGTGTATGTATGTATATTTTTTTAAGAATTCCAAATGTTTCTGGCACCAGCAGGGGAATTCAACATACTTGATAATGAGACCTTTAGGTAAATGGTTATCGATGTGCAGCTATGCTGAGGAAAGTTCTGATCCAGTCTTTGATTGTGTGGAGACAGAGCAATATGCTGGTTGAAAGCTATGCCAATGTGAGTGACAGTCTCTGTGGGTGCCATTGCGTTGTCAGTTATAGGGGCAGAGTGCAAAGTTTCCCAGCAGTTTTTACACTGATGGTGAAATCAAAGAAAAGCTTGAAGTTAGGCAAGACCATACTAGGTTTGCTTGGCTAATATGCTCTTTGGCAAAATACTGTTAATGTGGATGTAGTTCATAGTCTATAAACTCCTGTCTTTTCCAGCATAACTTACCACATACACATTGAACACTCTGTCAAAGCAATTACGCCAGTAAAAGCAAGTTTGATGATATTAGTGCAATGCTACAGTCTTTGGCAAGATAAACTGCAGGTCCAGAATACCTCTTCACATTTTTGATGGATATAATTCTGCTCGTAGATAGATTTGGCCTTATACGTTCTTTGTCTCTATTAAATAGAGTTCTGAAAAGCAGTGTAATTCACATTTTTCAACAAAAAAGTGAATATTTTTTTTTCTTGGTGGAGGATGTTTGTGTCGATGTTTGTTTTGTTTTGATTTTATCCCAGGCACTGAAACATACCTATCTTTGGTTTACTACAACACCAGAGGTTCAGACATTTTTTGATTCAAGAGTCAATATGTTTGAAAATTATTTTGGAAAACCAGCCCAGCATATAATCTAGAAGAATTCTAGAACACGTTCTCTGGCTTCATTAGCATTGACTTGTGCAAAAACTAGAGAGGATACTTTGATTTTATGAATAAACACAATAGAACATTACTGAACTACATTTTAAATAACTTTTTTTTCTATTCTCTATAGTTAGTTAAAAGTGTAACTTTTTAAAAAAGATTTACTTTTCTTCAATCATTTTTATAATGTGCAGAGTCCCTGTAGAGAATGATCACGAGATGTGATGTCCCCTGGACAGGTAAAGTGTTTGCAGCATTTTGTCACGCTCGTCTTCCGTTGCTTTGGAATGTCCTACGAGTCTCATATTTGGTTTATTTCCTGCATGAAAATAAGAGAATTTAGATAGTGCAATTTACTATTAAAAAAGAAGAACTTGCAAAATTTCTAAGTAGAATGCTTATGGCAAAAAAAGTGTGCTTGGATAAAAAAGGGAGAAAATGTCGATTTGAGATCTCAGTGTGATGTAGTGAGAGTACTGGCACCTGAATTTGCAGTATGTTTCGAAATTAAATGCAGGTATCTGGGGCGTGCAAATTTTACTTTACAAATGAAAATTTTTAGATATCACTTAGAAAGATCTGGGGTTTTTTTCTCTGTAATGTAGGCAACTGGGATACTTAGAAATTAGTAAAGAACTCACTTTAATAGGTTGCTCTCTTAACTTTGTCTAGCTTTCTTTCACTACTTCTGTACAGAGATTAAACTTATTAAACACAACAGAATTCTATTCCTTCTACCTTGTAATGCTAATATAATGCTAATGTATATCTTTAATTAAAAAAAAAGTTCAAATTGCAGCTGATGCAATCCCTAAAGCCACGTCTACAGTAATAGTTTGAGGAAAGGGTTTCTTTTTTTCTTTTTTATTTGAGTCAGGATCGCTACAGCTTTAAATACTGTTTCAGCTGCTACAACTGTGACTTAAACATTAGGTTTCTATTGAGTTTCTAAATCAGAACTGAATACCACCCAATTTAGCCTTTTTTTTTTTTTTTTTTTTTTTTTTTAATAGAAAGTGATAGTTTAAATTGGCATTGCAGGAGCTAACGTGGTAAAGCTAAAACCATTTAGGCTTCACTTGTTTTAATAAGTATACCTTACCTTCTATAATTCCCTTAAAAAAATCTAGGTCAAAGATTCTTTGCGTTGTCGAGCATTCCATTCTGACAGTCCTTCTCTTTTGCAAGTCAGAAACTACACTATAAATACTTCTTGGGCTATTTTGTGGATCTCTTTGACATTCACTCAACATACCTTTTTGTGGCCAATAAGTCTCCATGCAGAGTTTGTTTTCTGCTTATTTTCCCAATTTACTCTAAATTTCCTCTTCTCTAAGTATGTGGCTGGTAAGGACTGCTCGGCATTATATGGCCTGGTACTCCATCCTTTCACCTAAGTTCACATCTTTGCTCAGCTTATGGGTGGAAATGAGTTTCATCTCATCGTAGTCCCCATTTGGCTATATCACAAAACCACCAGACAGTTTGGCACCGTTCAGCTACATTGGCAGTCTCTACTTGCAAGAGACCTGGGATTGGAAAAGCAGTAGGGGTACTGCAGGTCAGACTTGAGCTGGATTGGCAGAGCTGTGTAGGGGAGCATGCACGGTGCCTATCATACTATGTTTGGCTCAAGCAAATGTTATTAATGCTTCACTTTTGTAAGCCCTAACCTCATTCATAAATTTAAGACAAAGAAGTCTTTTTAGAGGTGGAAATTTGAGGGAGAAATGGAAAAGGTTTTGGTTTGCATCACGGGGTGGTTCTTTCATCTCCTTCTGTAAGTAGAAATTTAACGTAATCTGCATAATAATGATGGAAGCATGCTTGGATGAACTTGATATTTTCATTTTATTTCTCCTGTTGCATTAGGTGAGGAAAATATATGGATATGCATACGTGTGATGCTTACGTCATATGCTAAATACCATGTGGAATGCAATAAACCTTTGACAGGGATGCTTCAGACATGCTTCAGGAAAACAAAGTAGAACTTGATGGCAAAAATCTTGGATTTCTAATCTCTTTACATCATGCTCTTAAACATCCTTCCTCTTTTTTTTTCTTCCCTTGACCATTTTCCAGTACAGAAGAACTGGAAACATTGGTTTTTATATGGCCCCTCCAGCAAGCAGTTGTGGGATTCAAAGTTGTGTGTTATTCTGTGTTCTTGCTTTACAGTCTTTTCAGGGGTTTCTGTGCTTAGCTAGTGTCATTCATCTGTCCTCAGTGTTGTTTGCCAACAGCTCCTGAAAGATACTGCTCTGAATCTGACTTTCAAACTCCAGAATGGAGAACTGATTCAGATTGGACCCTGGTTTGCCTCTCGCCACTTTCTTTCAGTGAATTCATAAAGCAGCCACTATTAGCTGTTTGCTGGGGTACTGGTAGCGTCTAGAAAAGGTAATTTACGGGCTTGTCAACCATAGCATCATTGCCACTTCTCTGATTAATACAAATCCCCACAATTTACACCACACCCTCTTCTGTCACCCTTCTCCTCCTAGCCCCCTCTCCCAACCAAACAGAAACAAGGAAACAAACAAACTCAGGATTTGACCTGTTGAGTTTGTCAGCTTCTATTGCGGCGTCCTTTGAATGAATAACATTTATCCCAAGTAACAGAAGCTGTCAGCATAGTATTTCTTTAGGTAACCATTCTGTACTGGCTCAGCTCTTATTTCAGGCAGTGTACATCCAGAACAACTCTATCAAAAGTGTTTGCATGTGGTTGAGTGAGCAGGCACAGCCCGCTCTGTGAAACAGACAAAATTACTCCTCATAGAGATTGCTCTTGCCTTCCTTTTAAAAATATATATATTTTTAAGTATACTTCAAAGTTTAAGCTGTTTGAATTTGACAGATCTTACACTATGTTACCATACTGCAAAGCTGCATTGTTAAGATGTGTTGAACCTCAGTTTTAACATAAGATATACCTTGGACTAGAGCTTTGAATTCCACTTATGATTTGAATAGGTGGGTTGTCTGCCTTCTCATCCTTTTCTTTTAAAATTCACTTTCTGCTTCAAGCAGACAATGGGAACTAAAAAGCAGAGTTATGAATGAGATTTTCTGTTGTGGTGTACTAGTATTAGCAGTGAGATTATGCTAACAGAGAATTTGGGACTGTGGTGTAACTTTGCTTTCATTGGAAAAACCTGCCACCAGCTTTAAGAGAGTCAAGACTTGCTTCTAGAACTTAAGCAGTCTGGCAGTGTGGATTTCTTGAAGGGATGCATAGACTTCCAAAAGAAAACACCACAATATCTCATGTGACTCTATGCCTCCTCAGAGGAGATGCGTTTGGGGAGGAAGTAGAAGTGAGGATTTAAAAAATTTTGATCTTTCTCTTTCTTTCTTTGAACCTTGAAGTCTAACTTCACTATAAATTCCCAGTTCTGTCTGACATCTCAGGAAGTTCTGTCTGGAACTTCAAGAAAGCTGTAAGCCAGCGCTCGTGGTCTGGGTTTTATGTGACTGCGTTAGCAAGGTGATCATAGCACTGAGTGTGAAGGCAGTGAAATAATTGTGCATCAGGAGAAAAAGTTGGGGGGAGAATATTTACTGTTTATGAACATGCTATCTGCTACTCTTATGTTTCTTGTTTAAAGCAGCTAGTAGGGCTGGCTTGTCTTTTGACAAGCACAGTGATTTACTTGACAGTGAACAAAAACACGTGTAGTTTTATGTGGACCACTGTGATAATAGCATCATTTTGGAGATACAATTTGGCATATTTTTAGATCTGAATTTGAACCTTGTGTAGCATCATTCAGTTACTCTCCACTTCTGGTAATATAACATAATTTCAAGCTATTTAGCACTCTAAATGTAATTAAGAAGATCTAGAGTATATAATCTATGCTCCAGAAAGGTGGAAAAAGACGATGTTATTGCTTTCTGCTTTCATTATATTTTCATTGTTGGTATATCTCACATTAGCAGAAGCTAGCCTATCTTCAGTTTGTGAAAACTGGAATGATCTGTGTTATTTTGAAACTTTGCGGTGAAATCAATAGGGAAGATTACTTCTATTTGAATACATGTTTAAAAGATTGAAAGGATGGTAAATACTTAAAGATAGTACAGGATAAAGTTTCCTTTTAAGACATTCAAATAATAGGTGTATAGAATCATCTTGAAATGGCAGTCTAATGCCGGAAGTGTCTGTGTGACAAAATTGTATAGCAATGCACACCCTTAAAAAAATAAGACCTATAAAGTAGTCAAAAAACATAACCTAGAGTGATTTGAGGATGTTGGGAAGCGTTTTAAAGATTCTCTTCCTCAGAGTGCCTGCAGTTTCTTAAATGCTGTTTGATATTATGTCTTCTTTACATCTTTTTTTTTTCTTTATTTTTAAATGTTAAGAGTTAGTTCAATTTGTAGGAAATTGTTTCACATGTCTTAAAAATGGGTACAAGCTTGGAAGTCAGATATACCCAGGGAAAAGTTCTTGATTCTTGTTTTCTTACACAGATTTGAATCTTTTGTGTGCTTCAGAGCAAGCAAAACAAAAACAAACACACCCCCTTTAAAACAAAACCACCACCAACAAAAAACCCCTCACACAACTTGAGAGGCTATATATTTTCATTTTGAGTTTCAACAGAACACATTTTAGAGACATGGAGTTTTATTTTTAGCATCATTTTAAGGAGAGAATAAAGAAAGTAGACATAAAGGAGAAAAATCATCGGGACTAATGTTACGAGTTTTGATTAAACTTATGAAAGCAAAAAATCAAATTTAATGCTGACCATTTGGTGTGACACTGTCCTTAACTGACCATGTTGATCTTACCAGATGGAGTTTTCACTCCACTCTGTATTTCTTTGCTTTTGTGTATTTCAGTCTGCCTCTTGTGTCACTGTAACATAGGGATTTTTTTTTTTTTTTTTACTTTTTTCTTTTGTGGTTTATTTGTATGAAAAAAATTTTGTGCTGTATTCTTGGACCTGTACAGATGGTTCCATGCCAAACATATTTGTTTACCGTGGTAATGTCTGAGTTGTAGTATGCCAGCTAATAAAGGGGTTTATTTAAGGAACAAGGTGAATGACTAAAACAGATGTGCCAGTTGGGTGAACCATTAAAAGAATCTTACTTCTCAGCTTTATGTAAAGGTTGTTTTTAGTGCATTTCTGAGAAATCAAAAGTGGTTGCAAGAATGTTTTTGAGACAGCCGAAAGCATCTTGTCCATTTGCTTGAGGGTCTTTTCCTGTGGGCTTAAGACATACTAGTCTTTTGTCTGTCTTACTGAAGGATTTGCAAAGACAGCACATACAAGTCCTGAGTTTTGATGATTGATCAAGTATTATAATCTTATAATGGATTTTATCCTATTTATAAATTGTATTGTTCTGTCTTTCAGTTGTCAAGAAACCCGTTTTAATATTTCTGTCAAGTAAATGTAAATTTCTGTAATGTAATACAAATATGTATCTTCATTCCATGGAAATCCTGGGTCAATCTGCTGCAATAATACTAAAACCTTACACATCTTTTCTCACAGAAATATAAGGTACTCTGGTTTTACTAGAAAATAAAGCATTCTGGCTGCTAAGCATTTTAATCAGGATTGATCTAAAAGTGTTTGAGAGAAGCCGAAACCATGAATTAAATGCTATTTACCCACACACTTAGTCCGTTGTACATCACGTTGTCAAAGTGACTTCCATAAATTCCACTGATTCTGCTGCTGTTGATATTTTTGACTGGAATGTCTCTGCTTAGAATTTGGAAGACTTTTGTGAATTAGAGATTTGTAATCGTGTTTCTTAGATGTTGATCAATTCATTTGGGAAGAATCCTAGAGACAGTAGTAATACTAAAGAGAAGTTAAAAAGAAAACAAAAAGGAGCAAAAGCATTTTAATAACATTTTTAAAACTTGGCTTTAGCTTTTTTTGGGTGTACAGAGTATTTCCACTGAATTTCCTTTAATTTAGTAGTTACCTCTTCTAATAGTCAAGTAAGTGCTAACTTGAAAAAAAAAAAATTGTTAATTCTAGTGGTTAAGTGTATGGTTTGTCTTGATTTAAGCAAATGAAGGACTGCTTAAGGCACACACTGTACTAACTTTGACCACATACTTGTATGCCATTTTGAATAACAGTAGATTGTTGTGGTTTTTAGGTACTTGTTCCTGAAGCTGCACTCAAACAAATAAAACAGTGTAGTCTGTCTGTACCTGTCTGTTGCTGTTTGTTGCCTCTTTCTTTATATTTGGCTCTTAAGTCATGGACCTTATTTTATGTTCAGTAACAGCAAGCACAAGAAAATCCACGTTTTTTCATTTTTGATTTGTGTGACTGAGTAATGCAAATAGTATATTGCCTCTTGTACTCTCTACTAGTGTCAGTATTTCTTGTTTAGAAATAGTAATTTACGTATATGAAGCTTCTCCGGTATTAATAAAGGCAGAATTTGTTCCTTCATTAAAATAATTGAAACAGTGGCTTTCTTATTCTAGGTTAGTTGTGTTTTTGTTTAATCCTTGTACAGAAAAAAGTCTGGAGAGAACGCAGAAGTCAATGTGAGCGTTTTCGGTGGGTGTCTCTTTGTAGACAATTATTTTAATCAGATCTGAGCTTAAGCAAAAATGAATATGCCCCCTGATTAAACATTGCAATTGAGGATTTTAGGGGCCTTAGTTTTGAGATAAAGCATTGATCTCATAGCAGTATATTTGGTATTAAATTGTAGAGCCATTGCAAGGCAATTAGATCACCTTTCCTGGGATTTCAGGACTCCATTTATTTAAAAATAACGAAAGAACTGCTTTGAATTATATCTTCATTGATTATTTGAGGTTTGGGCAGCATACTAAAGCACTTGAAATACTAATCTGTCAACAGGGCATTGTGGCAGAGAGGAATATAATGTCTCTGATTTGTGTCTGTGCACTGGTCCAGTAGGCACATGGCATTTCTTTAGATACCTGCCCCACTAAGGTGAGGCTTTATTTATTTAAGAAAAAGAAAAATTGACAGAAGTAAGAAGTTTGTGTAAATACCTAGAGATTCATAATACCTATCTCCTTATTCATGTCAAAATTGACAGACAACTGAATCCCATAGACTTAGCTCCTGCAAAGCTCTCTTGTTCAGCAGTTACTTCAGTTTGTCCTATTCCAAGGTGGATTTCAACCCTTTGTTTAGGATTGAGAACCTCTTGACAGTATTAGGATTTAAAATGTTTAGCTCACCTGATCAACTTGGACATCGAACTGGTGAAACTCACATTTTATACAGCTTCCAAATGCTATCTTTGTTGTTGAAGGACGGTGTTTTGAATGCAAGGAAATGCAATGTGACTGGATGTGAATTGACTTAGACCCAAAAGAGGTTCCTTCTCTCCTTCGCTGGAGAGAAACTGATTTGGTTTTATTTATCAAGTATGCTCAAGGCTTTTGAACTTATGCTTGGCTAATCATTTGCTTTCTTTCCTTCCACCACTCCAGGCCATATACACCTATGAAAGGAGCCTTTTCCACTGTGTGGTTTGACAGGTATAAGATCTCTAATGATTGTCCAGAACACATTGAAAGTATTGACTCTATGTGCCAGGGACTTACAGACTTGATCAACGATGAGATTAAAAATGGCATTGCAAAGAATAGGATACTAATAGGTAAGACTTATTTTTAATGTGTTTATTTTAATTGGTTTCAATTGTTAAGAGATCATCTACTTTGAATTTACTCCATCCTGAAAGCTCATGAACATGCCTTGCAACTGCTCATCAGCCTTTTCAGCAGCCAATCCTCAAGAAAATGGAGTTGTTATTTAAACCTGTATCAGATGGAGAATATGGCTAACTGTAAGTAGTACCCTTAAAAATGTAACTTAAAACTGGTTTGTAGTAGTTATATAAAATACAGAGTGAGCAATGATTTACTTTTAAAAGTACATATTTTTACTCTTCCTTTTAGCACCTTCCAAGGATGGTAAAGCATACTTTCCCAAAATGACTTGTATTTTGGAGAGCGAAAATGTAGTGTATAAATAATCATGAGTTTTTTGTTACTGCTCTAATCATTTTGGGTTATATTAATCCGTGGGGAAAAAAATTGCATGTTATGCGTCACTAAATATTAACGCTTGATAACAAATGAAGTATTAGCTGTCATAGTTCATATGTGTCTGTCTTCCTGTCCCTCTTAATTTCCACAGATTTCCAGTAATTTTAACAGTACTTCTGTGAGATAGTGGGATACTGAGGCACAGGAGTTGAGGGCAATGGAGTAGCCTGTGTCAGAGTGAGAATGAGAATTCACAAGTCCTTGGCTCCCTGTCCCATCCCTACACCACAAACTGTTTTGGGTTAGTGGAAAAACTCTTTATGTAGGAACTTACAAATTTATGGCCAACTGAGTCATGCCGTCAAAATGGATGATGGAGCCACTACCATTCAAACAGCGTGTTTTCTTGGTCCAGCCCATGTTGCTCTTTGAAGGTTGCTGTTTACTTTCCCTTTCTGGCTCATGCCCTGGCTGCAGAGTGCATTGTTTTGGATGGTTGTCAGCACAGTCTCTTTGATCTGTCTTCCCTGTGTTATACCTGCTGGCTTGGAAACAGCTGAAGCGCAGGTGCTTTTCTGTAGGGTGAGCTGGGAGATGTTCTGTGTACAGATCCATCTTGCTACTAGGCTTTTCTCCTTTCTCTTTAGCCTTCGGAATTAGAACTAGTGATATTGTGGAGTATGAAAGTTGTTTTACAAGTCATAAGCAGAGTAAGGAAGTTGGAATGCACCGATTGTTTCAGCCCATAGATTCTTTGGAAGTCCCCGTCTCTGTGTATTTGCATTCCTCATCTGTAGAACAGAAATAATTATGCTTATTTTCTCACTTTGAGAGCTGTGATTTCAGGCTTCTAGAGTAAGGCACTGTTTCCTTGCCTCTGTGGCAGAGACTACATGCATATATTCTCACAGTTGTGTCTAATATCTGTGTAAGAAACAAAATAAGGCAGCCCTGAATTGAGTCCATCCAAAGTACAGAAGGGGACCCATGTAGATGCATGAGAAATTTGCTAGCAGAAAATGAATTGTGTCCGTTGTGGCAGGCTAAGTGTTTTTCCATGAGGACTTTGTGCTTTCTCTGCACTGGTTTTGATGATTCTGCACTGGTTTTGATGATTAACCAGTGTGTGATGCAGTGGAGAGTGAAGCTTAGAGGTCCTGTAAGGTTTCTGTGTGTAAAGGCTGGATTTAGTATCAGTCTGAGTTAGCCTAACATGATGTTTTTAATTGTTTTAGATGGAAGTTTATGCAAATAATTGCCCATCTTCTGGCATTGTCTCTTACAGGAAATCAGAAATTCTGTAAAAGCACCTGTCAGCTTCATAACATTTTTGATCAGAAGAGAATTTGAGGCCAGGGTTTGGTTATGAAGATGTAGTTGGTATATGTGCACCAAATTGTGGCCTCCACTGGAAAAGTAGGAATGGGTGGCCTGAAATTTTTCCGAGTTGGGGAAAGGTTGGTGTGCGGGAGATAATGAAAGATGTGGTCACTTACTTAGAATGTCAAAGAACTAAATCATGTTGGATCTTATTATATATCTCTTTGAAGAAGTCAGAAACATCCATCTGTTACAAGAATGAGGCTTGAGGTAATGAGTTGGGAGCAGACAGTGGATTTGTGAGTGCTGGTGCAATAGAGTTGGAGGAGGTGAAGGGGAAGACTATTAGAGGAGAGGAAACCATGGTGAAATGTTGCTATGAGTATTTCCCCAGTGCATTCAGTGATGTGGTATCATGCTGGAGATCTATAATGGGAATACTGGTACTTACCTTATTACAGAAAATCGAAATGAAATAGTTTAGAGAAGGGGCTGGAGCACTCAGGGATTTGTGAAGAGCATGGGGGCCCTTTCAAGTAGATCACAGAAGCCAAGAGAGCAGAGCAGTTGTGTGAAGAGGGAGTTACAGGGAATGAGATGATTGTTAAAGGGTTGAGGAGAATTGGATTGTGGGACTGTATTTTGTAGTGAGTGGGAGTTTTCATGAGTGGAAAGCAAACAATGAGTATGAGAAGGGTAGCAAGATTGAAGTTTATGTTTTTATATGGAATAGCAGACTAGAAATTACAGGCTGAGGATGAGTGTCAGATATTGTTAGTTGAGGGCAAGTGAGGTGTTAGGCAAGCAGGAAGGTGGGTAGCTGCTGACAGCTCAGAGGTGTGGGATAAGAAGGCAAGATCTGAGGGAGCACTGTGCAAAGAAGAGTGAGTGGGGAGACAGGGGAAGCAGGAGCAGGCTCTCAGGCAGTGGAAAATGAGAAGTCCAACACCTGGTGTCCTGGGGGATGGTTCTCCTTTTGGAGGCATTCAGACTTTCCATGAGGCTTAAGATTGTGGGTACAGTAAGATCATTTGTTCTGAAAGAAATTATGGCCTGCACTGTTTGTTTCGGTAGCACAGTTAGCTCTGCAATCCACAAGTGGCTGCTTGTATGTCAGAACTCTAAAGCTGGGGAGAGAGTCCAGGTTGTGCAATGCCACTCCTCTTTTTCTATAGCAGGAAGAATATTGGTGTGGCCTTGTTTTTAACAGCTGCTCTATGAATCTACTTCTAAGGAATTAAATTACTTAATTCAGTGAGGTAAATAAAGTCTTATTATTAAAACCTCCATATGAATTCAGTGTAACACCAGCACACAGTAGTACATGGCTCATCTACTCATTCCTATTTCCTGACAGTTTCATGAGTTGCTTTCCTACTAATGCAAAAGTCTTTTGAATGAAGTAGACTTCCGGTTTGTTAGGATTTATTTCCTCTGACCTTGAAGGAGGAAGGAAGGGAGACTGACTGCAATATATAATTATTCAAAAATAATTATATCATCCCCAGAATTTGATAGTGCGAGTCACTTTTTAGCCAAACATTCCTATTGAGTTACTCTTGCTGGTCTTCCTGGCTAAAGCATTTCTTGCAAATAATCCTGTAAGTAGGTTTATATTGACTTTGGAGATAAAAGAGGATGATAAAATTAGTCAAATTCTGACACTTGGAGCTTTGATAGTATCCCTTCTTAAGAGCTGCGTGTATTCCTTCTTCATAAATGCCTGAATTCATAGCTAAATTAACTAAACAAGCAAATAACCACAGTTTGAAATGTGGAACAATAATTTCTTTTTCTATTTAAAGCTGAGTTGGTTTTTCAGGTGGTGGTGGTTTTGCTTTGTTTTGTTTTCTTGTGCCTGTTTTGGGTTTGTTTTCTTTTTTTTTAACTACTTCCATAGTGATAGTGCACTATAAAATAACTCCTCTTAGGTGGAAATTGTCAAAGATTTCAACAATCTTGTTCAAGAATATGTTAGAAGCTCTTGAAAGAAATGGACACTTCACATTTGGGACATTCTGATAATGCTCACTTTAGTCAACTGCACTTCAGTGAAAGGCAGTCTTTTTGTTCTTTTTTTTTTTTTTTTTTTTTTTTTTTTCCCTCTTAATTTAGCACTACTTTCCTACTTTTACAGGTCACTTTTTGTGTAGTACAGAAATGCTGATCCAAGCGTGTTGGTCTCTGCCACCTGTAGTCACTTGTGTAAGCAGCCAGTGAAAATAAACTTTCCATAACAGTCCTGTAGATTTGACTGGATGCCAAAAAATACGTGCATGATTCCTGACCCCTTGTACTGTAACAATAACACAAGACACACAACCACTTTTTGTTTATTGCTAGACTTCTTACATAGCTACTGAACCATGGTGGAAGGAACATGAAAGCTCTGTGCTTCTTGTAAATATTAGCATTTCCATCTCTCTCAGTGTGTGTGAGAATGGGATGGGGAGGAAATATCTTGGCTTTGACATCCCAGTGAATGAGGATTCTGTAAATATGGGAAGATAAAGAAATCAACAATAAGTCATTAAAATGTTGGGTAAATTACTTCACCTACAGTCTTGGTATTCTATGTCTTTGGCTTCTAAGCCTTTTTCTGTCACTCATCCTATCTTGTATCTTCTGTCTTTATTAGGAAAATGTTGCCTTTTATTGAGAGGCACTTACTGTCTTGCTCTCACAGAGTAAATTCCTGGGTTTATATTGCCATTTTTCACTGCAATTCAAATGAGATTTCTCTTTCTATACCACCCATTACATGGCTTTGTGGGTTATCTAAACTGTGCCTATGAGATGCTGGGCTCAAAGCACCATTCTTAGTCCATCTCCCACATAATACCAGCAAACATTTTGTTAATTTCCAGTGTGTCAGTGTACATTTGCATTGCATTTGTACTTCAGGGAAAATATTTGCTCCTCTTGTTTGTTTGCACCTGAACTGGCCATTTATTTTTCTTTTGGATCTCTACTATTTGTTTTACTTCCTGATGCACAAGCAAGAGATGTTAAAAAAGTATGTTTTTATTTCCTTCATAAATCATTCACTAGGAGGTACAAATGCTCGTAATTTTTATCAAGTAGTGGGATTCATCACTTTTTACTTTGTTTCCCGTTCTTAACAGTGTCCGTATTAATGTATCTAGAAACAAAGGTCTTTCAAAGGTGGCGTGTTCTCGGTTTTGATCTGCATGGTGAATGACAGGCTTAGCAAATGATATGGGAGTAAATAAGGCTCACAGCAGTAAAACCAAAAATAATTCAGTTGTGATATTTTCATCACATATTATCATCAGATAATAGTTTTGGGAAGAAAATAATTATAAAGTGAATCGAATTCTGATCTTTTCAGCATTAGTAGAAACTCTATTGGAAACATACACTTACTCATCTTTAATAAATGCCTGAATTAATTGAGTCATGTGTAGACATGCCATAGGGTGCACATTAACATGTACTTTCTTCACAGTTGTGCCTACAGGATCATAGAAGAGTGAGGCTTACAACGTTTGCTAATCCATCCTCATGTGTCAGGGCAGGTTCAGCTCTATTTAGGCAAATCCTTAACACTACTTTTCTGACTTATTCTAAAAGATCTCCATTAATAGAAGGTTCACAGCTTTCCAAGGCAACCTATTCCTGTGCTTCACTATTCCTCACTTTAGAGAGCCTATTTTCTAGTTTCTTTTCTGTGATTCAGTTTAAAATCATGAAAACCATGAGCATAAAGATATGGTTATTCTCTTCCTTTTTCTATGTTGTGCAATTTATAATGGTTTAGCCGCAGCCAGCAACTAAGTACCATGTGGCTGCTCGCTCACTCCTCTCCCTGCAGTGGGATGGGGAGGAAACTCTGGAAAAAGAAAGGCGAAAGTCGTGAGTTGGGATGAAAGCAATTTAACAGGCAGCAAAGGAAGAGAAAACAAGGAAAAAATCCAATAACAATAATAGAATATACTAAGCACGTGATTCACAGTACGGTTGCTCACCTCCAGTACCCAGCCTGCTATCGAGCAGAAATTCATTCCCCTGGTCCTGTCGCCACTTTATATGCTGAGCATTACATCATATGGCATCTAATATCCCTTTGGCCAGTTTGGGTCAGCTATCCTGTCTGCGTGCCCTGCCAGCTTCTTGTGAAAAGTAACTCTATTGCAGCCAGAACCCAGACAGGTTATGCTAACTGTAAAAATGATGGGTAAGTGTTGCAGCAGGGCTGTGCTGTCATCCTTAGAACCAGCCAAGAAAACACACTAGGTAAATAAGCAGGCCATAGATTTGATAGAGTGATGTCTTAGTAAAAATTTATTTCAGACTTTTAACGGATTTTATTTTCCTTCTAGTGCTAAAAATTTTGATTCCTTAGGTACACATGTTGGGTTCCCCTCTACTACCCATATCAGTTTAAAATAAAACTGTAACTGGTTTTACTGTGAGTTGATACGTTATAAACTGTTATATACTTGTTTTTATAAGAAAGTAGAAAACTTGTACCACTTAAATGTGCGTTTCAAAATGTGTTTTGGCTGGTGAGACAGTCACATAGCAAATTGATTCACTTTCCTAACAAAAGGAAGTGACTGAGGCAATCAAGGGAAGTTGCCTTTGTTCTTGTAAAGACTCTCAGTTACTGAGTAACAAACAGCATAAAAAGGCTATCAAAGGTGAGAACTTTTCATTGCAGTTCTTCTAGTGTGTAAGGTTAGTGTTTAGTGAAGTCTCATGAATAGATTAAAATGAAAAAATTGCTGTAATGAAATTCTCTTGAGACAAAGTATATGTTTGAGCACTTACCACGGGAGCAGTGTTCAGAGAGTTCTGTGGTGAAGCAAATTTGCTGTTCCACTGGCATTTGTACTCTTTACTGATATTCATATATGAACACTGTTAAGTGTATATAATACTTCCATTCATGAATGAAAAAAGGTGGTCAAAACAGAAAGTCAGCTTCTTTGTGGATGATGCGTCGAACAAGGTTTTGCTGTTACCATTAATAGAAAGTAAATCACAGAAAGTCCCTCGGGAGAGTGGAAAGTAAACTGAAGTGTTGCTTTAGGGAAAAATTCCTGATAACAAACTGATTAAAGTAACTCCAAGTTGAAATATCTAAAGAAGGGAGAAACAGAGAATGAAAAATGCTGGGAGAATGGAAAGAAAATGAGGCGAGAGTATGTAATGTATTGTGATGATAACAGAACGGCAAAGACAATTTCTAACTGTGCTGTTGTAGCGTTACACAACAGAGGAGTACTTGTCTGTTTGCCCTGTGCTGGCAGGGGCACTGTATACTGTAACATTAATCTCTTGCCACTTTGTTACCAAAGCTTTATGGACAAATTTGAAGAAATACAGGGATGATGAACAACAACTACAAGAGAGAAACTAATTAAGAAGTATTTCTTAAAATAAACACCCCAAAACCCAATCCTATACCCAAGTCTGAAGCCTTATCTCATCAAAGTCTGGGGCTTAGCTTCTCCTCTTTCTCTTTTGGTTCTGTGCTGTAATGAAGCAGTTACTACCTCTGCTACTCAAATTCATGTGAGAAGAGCTCAAGGTCTCTTTCTGAAAGTAGCAGAAGATCTGTACTCAATGGAGATGGCAGAATTCATGCACTAAATATGATTAATAACTAAAATTTGCTTCCTATGGCTCTGATTTCTGATGTGGAAAACAGCTTTGATCATGTTTTAAAATTATACTGGAAGGACCAAAAAAGTGATCTGGTTTGTTGTTTCAAAGTCCATAATCATTATCTATAACAAATTGACTAAGGCATTTTACAGTCAGATCTATATGACTCAGGAAGCAATCACCAAGTCAAACCTGTTGTTTCTTAAAGAGATTTTTTTTTTCTGTGAAAAAGAATGGAAATGTAAAGAGCTTTCTGGACTCAGGAAAAGGTCATTGCAGGCACTAAAGTGGAGCATGGAGGGAGAAGGCAGAGTTTTTAGCTTTCATTCATGTGTACAGAACACAAGCGAGAGAGAGACACTAAATAAAGAAACCTTTGTGCTAGATAATAAAGTTAGTTATTTTCTGAGATACAAACCCAAACATTGTTAGACCAAATACAAAGAAATAAATAAAGCTGAAGTTTGACAGTAGGTAAATATTTGGTTTCCTGAATTCCATATAGTGTTGAAGTGTCATCATGGACCAGATTATCATTTCAGACAGATGCAAATGAGGAGCAAATTAATATAAATTGAGATCTTTAGCAGAAGTGAGCTGAAAGTTTTATACAAACACTTAGATGTTTAAAAGGCTCCTAAGGCCATTTACAAGCTCTAGAAAGAAGGTTCTATCACTGAAAAATGGCAGCTGTGATGAGGGTTTCTATTTTATTCAAGCAGGAATAAATTACATATGAGAAATTCAGTCTCTGTTCACTCTGTGTTACATCATCGTGTGGCTGGGGTTACTTTAACATAGTTACAGATTGTATTTCAGCAAAGAATGTTTTGTTTATAGCAAAGTATTGCATAGGAGTTTCCTTCTGATTCAAATTCTTTAGTTTGGAAATGTGATGATCCTGTGATTTCAGCAGATCTTTCTCAACTAGCAAAGCAAGTTACAAGCAGCTTTCTTCTTACTGCAAAGGGGTATGGCCTAGAAACCAGCACTACATAGGAGCAGATCTGGGGTCATAAATGCATACTTGAGTGAAGTTTCTTTGCAATTGAAAGAAAAGTGCTTTACATAATTCAGTCTGGTTTTGTATGTGCTTACCTTTTAGGCTGTATATAAACCTCCTTTGTAAGGTGGGAAAATTAATTCAAATAGTTAGATGCTTTCCTGAAGCAGTATCCTGGGCACTGTAGAGCCAACACTTTTAAACTATTTTGTAGCATTAATCACAGATTTCATTACAATAGATGTAAGGGGAAAAATGAATGTACTTTTTATGTGAAACCTATTGGCAAATTCTGTGCACATCCTTTGTACTTCTTGGAAATAGAATGGCATCAAGCAAAGGGCTTCTTGTGTTTTGCCTAAGCTTGAAATGTTGCTGTGTCATTTTTAATCATGATTAACACTCATGACACAGTCTGTTTAGCAATGCTGTAAAGTTTATGTATTCTTTATGCTGAGATCATTGGTGTATGTAAGCATACTTGTACTTCTGTTTTGTGTTTTGCTTACATTCTGACCCTCACTTCCTATATTTGTTTTGTGTAATATCTGTACCTGTGTCTTATTTTTCCTTAATCCAAAATTTGAATTCTTATAAAAGTTCTTGATTGAGCATGTCTTTTATGTTACGTCAAATTTACGCTTATACTGAAATACTTCTTGAAATTGAAAAAAATTGTCTCCACCTACAAATGTGTATTCAAATTGTTGTTTCTGAAGCATTTTCTATACAACATTTGGTCAGAGATTGTTGTGATATCAAGTGATAAACTTCAGGTTTTCCCCTGGAAAACCAAATTCAAAGAACTGGTCCTTTGTATTACATTTTATCATACTAGTATGAGCCACATAAAAGAACGATTACCTAATATTATTCTAAACGGAAGGTGACTGCATTGTCAAAGACTGCTGGTGAGTAATTGCAGATAGTGTTGCCAGATTGTGACTAACTGGGTACAAAATTTTAGATTAAATCATTTGCAAACTAGTAATGAGTTTTCAATGCAGCTTTTTTTCGTGTATTCTAAAATGCTTAAAATGGACTTCATTTTATATGTGGCAAAGTATATCTGTATTTATTTGTAAGCAAATGCAAAATGGTCTCTTAGAGTGTAAGTGCTGCTTTTGGGGTTTGAGGATGACAGCATCGTTCAGAATGATCAAAAAGGAAGTGAAGAAGTAAATAATCAAATTCCACAAAAGAGAATAAAGGAGATTTGGGCACAAAATATTGTTGTTTGAAGAGTAACTTTGCATAGCTGTTGTATTTTACATACTTTCTCAGAAGGCTCTATTTTTCTCTATCAATGGTGTTGAGTTTTTGTGATGAATATCACACTTGTGCAATTTTATTTTATTTTTTCATTGTAGAATTCTTTTACATGTGACAGGAGAACATGTTTAGTAGGAAATAGTGATGCAGATGAAAGGCTTACAGTAGTATTTTCAATATTTTTATATTTAACTGACCCGTATGCATTCCTACTTTTCCTCAGCTACCTTTATTTCTGAACTGCCACTGGGTGCTTATACACACACTACATTTAACTTTGAACTAGTTAAAGATTGATACGTAAGGCAAATAGCAGATCTTGGCTTTATTTACCAAAGATAAATGTCAAGGTATTCTTGGCCTTCTGCGTGCATAGCTAGGGCATCCCAGGTATGTCTCCTAGTTTGAGGATACAGCTCTCTTAATTCAGTTAAGGATTGTGTTTCAAGAAGGAAAACAAGGTATACAACTGCTTGTGTGGTCTTTCTCCCTAAAATCCAAGTTCTGCAAGTCAGGAACCCGCAGTTAACGCTTTTGGCCATAATAGTCCCTTAAGACTACAAGGTGACAGTAAGGTGAAAAAAAACCCAGAAATTCTGATCAGAAATCAAGAAATAAAATTGTAGGGGAGAAAAAGCAAGTACTTCATGTCTGAATTAGTCTGGTGTTCTCAGGAAAGTTTCCTACACAAATCCAGCCAAATCTTCCAGTCATAACATAGGATGGAGCGTGAGCTAGAATGGCATCAGACCTGCTGGAACTTTCAGATGAATATGCTGAAAGAGGATTCCCCATTAGGAACAGTCTTACTGTGACCCAATTAATATTTATGAATTGCAACGTTTTCTTGTTTTCTGCCTTTGAGCTTGTGTGTGCTAGAGATTTCTTGTGTGGTCCTAGGACCCAGTGAAGTATCAAAGTTGTACTGGGCTCAGTTTTGGTGCGGTCTCGCTGGGTTTTGTTTAGCACCAATGTCAAACTTCTACGTAGCACAGAAGTCAACCCCAGAGGTCTTATATAGCCCTTGCAAAAGAGCCATTCCCATTCTGGAGTCTCATTTTAATAACTTCAAAAAGATAACAAGCTGAAATGGTTTATTATTTTGTCAACTATTTTTGCATTTCTTCTTCAATCCCTAATTTCATGTCTCTTTTGTGAAAAGAGCTGGGCTCAGAATTTTTCAACTGATTAACACCACTTAACTACCTGGTTTTTATCTCCAGTACCCAGGATGCTAATACTGCTCTAAGTAGAGCTGCAGTCAGTCTGCTGCTTGCCATCTCTGTGCTGGAAGAGATTTCAGCAGCCAGTCATTGTTCACCCTAGTCATTATCTGGATATAGTCAATATAATAGCCTATGTAGTGGATCCTTGTGAAGTAATGTGGTAGTCTGGATTTCCTTCCTAATGAATAAGCAGTTGTATGTAAAAATCATCCCTGAGGAACTATCCTGCATAAGGAATTAGTGCAGCTGAAGAGACATATGGAATGCGTAAGGCCATTAATTCAGAGATCCTGTTAGAGCTCAGGTGGGGTACAATGCAGTTTTTCCTGAATCATAGAATGGTTTGGGTTAGAAGGGACCTTTAAAGGTCATCTAGTCCAGCCCCCCTGGAAGGAGCAGGGACATCTCCAACCAGATCAGTTGCTCAGAGCCCCATCCAGCCTGGCCTTGAGTGTTTCCAGGGATGGGGCATCCACCTCCTCTCTGGGCAACCTGTTCCATTGTTTCACCACCCTCACTGTAAAATCTTTTTTCCTTATATCAAGTCTAAATCTACCTCCCTCTATTTTAAAACTGTTACCCCATCATCCTATTGCAAGAGGCCCTGCTGAAGAGTTTCTCTCCGTCTTTCTTATGAGCTCCCTTAAGGTTTTGGAAGACTGCTATAAGGACTCCCCAGAGCTTCCTCTTCTCCAGGCTGAACATCCCCAACTCTCTCAGCCTGTCCCCATAGGAGAGGTGCTCCATCCCTCTAATCATCTTTGTGGCCCTCCTCTGGACCCTCTCCAACTGGTCCATGTCCTTCTTATGATGGGTGCTCCGGAACTGGACACAGTACTCCAGGTGGGGTCTCATGAAAGCAGAGCAGAGGGGGAGAATTACCTCCCTCTACCTGCTGACCATGCTTCTTTTGATGCAGCCCGGGATGCAGTTGGCTTTCTAGGCTGCAAGTGTATATTGCTAGCTCATGTTGAGCTTCTCATCAACCAAGACCCCCAAGTCCTTCTCCTCAGCGCTGCTCTTTATCCATTCTCTGCCCAGCCTGTATTTGTGCTTGGGATTGCCCCAACCCACGTGCAGGACCTTGCACTTGGCCTTGTTGAACTTCATGAGGTTTGCACGGGCCTAGCTCTCTGGCCTGTCAGGGTCCTTCTGGATGGCATCCCTTTCCTCCAGCCTGTCAACCACACCACACAGCTTGCCAACTTGCTGACAGTGCACTCTGTCCCACTGTCTGTGTTGCTGACAAAGATGTTGAACAAAGCCAGTCCCAATACCAGCCCGCAGGGAACACCAGTTATCACCGATCTCCACTTCGACATTGAACCGTTGACCGTAACTTTTTGAGTGCAACCATCCAGCCCATTCCTTATCCACTAAGTGATCTGTCCATCAAATCCATGTCTCTCCAGTTTAGAGACAAGAGTGTCATGCAGGACAGTGTCAAATGCTTTGCACAAGTCCAGGTGGATGATGTCAGTTGCTCTTCCCTTATCCACCAATACTGTCACCCCGTCATAGAAGGCCACCTGCCTTCTGCCACCTGGGTGATGTGGCTGGAGCCCTTGCTGGTGAAGGCTGAGGCAAAAAAGTCATTGAATACCAGGTCTCCTGTTTCCTTCCAGAGAGGGCCCATGTTTTCCCTGGTCTTCCTTTTATCCCTGGCGTACCTAAAGAAGCTTTTATTGTTGTCTTTGACGTCCCTGGCCAGATTTCATTCTGACAGGGCTTTAGCCTTCTTTACTTGATCCCTGGCCACTCAGACAGTCTCTCTGAGCATCCTTCCAGGTTGCCTGTCCTTGCTTCCAGCCTCTGTAGGCCTCCTTTTTGTTTTTCATTTGGTTCAGGTGCTCCTTGTTCATCCATACAGGCCATGCCTGAAGAGGCCAAAGTCTGCTCTACTGAAGTCTAGGGCAGAGAGCTTGCTGCATGCCCTCCATGCTGTCCTAAGGATCTGGAACTCCACCATCTCATGCTCACTGCAGCCAAGGCTGCCCTTGAGCTCCACATTCCCCCCCGAGATGCTTCTTGGTGGTGAGAGCAAGGTCCAGTGTGGTACTCCTCCTCATTGGCTCCTCTATCACTTGCAGAAGGAAGTTGTCATCCCCTCATTGAAGGAACTTCCTGGGTTGTTTGTGCCCTGCTGTCATACATATTTATTTATACATTTATTATGTATCCTAAGATGTAACAACAAAAAACCCCTCAACCTTTGTGTATTAGTCTAATGTGGTGAATGTTCATTGATTATGTACAGTAGTGATACAGATTTTTCACATGTTCTGGTGGTTTAGCCCTCATCACCGCACAGTTTCTCACTCACATGAATGCTACTAGCCTGGGGGAAAATATGTTGAATATTAAAGCAATGAGAATTATCTGTTCATAGAGTTTTGCTTTGTTAACATCAGAGAATACGTGGCCATAGTGTTCACGTACCTTGTGGGGACCATATATGAATGGCTTCTAAAGTAATAGCGTTTTGTGTGATTTTTTTTATTATTTTTTTCTCTCTGTAGTGAATCCTCAGCAGTACTTTAGCTGTCCAACTTCTTAATTGAATCATGCTTTCATTTAAGATCATTGTAACCTTTGTGTTACTCAAGATTACTTTTGATTGCATTGTGTGTAAAAGAAACAAGTCTGCAGATAACAATAAATTGGACACTGGGTTACAAAGACATATAGCAAAATTCAATTTCTGTTTCTTTTGTTGATCCTAGGAGGCTTTTCAATGGGAGGTGGAATGGCAATGCATTTAGCATACAGGTTTCATCAGGATCTGGCAGGAGTCTTTGCTTTGTCTAGTTTTCTCAATAAAGACTCTGCTGTTTACCAGGTGAGTGTTTGGTAGACTTTACAGAAAAACTGCTTAGGTAAAAGAAAAAGATGATTATTAAAATTGAGTATGGCCTGTTTATTCATTTGAGGCAATTGATTAATATTCTAAACTTACGATGTTTCCTGGAAATAGATAAGCAGAGTATTAGGGAGGTGAAGCTTTAAAGCTGTACTTACATGGTGTTTTGTTTGCTCTTTTGCACAGACAGTACAATTATTTTATTCAAAGTAAGTCAGTGTAGAAGGCAGATTAACAAATGAAATGCATTGCAAGTTGTCCTTATTTGTTAGAGAGTAAGTGTAACTATTTTTTTAATATTTGTGCTGAATTATAATACTCCTGGGCTCCATCTGCTGTCATGAATTTTTTTTCTATTTCTCTTATTTGGAGAGGGATATAGACCTTAAAGTAAACCCTATAATTTGTCAAGAGTTAGCACGTTGGAATTTGAAGTGCAGTTTTTTCCCAATGTTTCCTTGTTTGCTTTTGTAGAGATAGTACAATAAAACCACTAAAACACTGGTTAATAAATAAAATGCTATGTAAATTGTCACCGTGTAATTGTAACTATTCTTTTAAAATTTTTAGTTATGTGTCTGATAATGTTTCTTCTTCATCTAGGCTTTGAAAAGAAATGAAAGCATTCTTCCAGAATTATTTCAGTGTCATGGAACTGCTGATGAACTAGTTCTCTACTCATGGGGTGAAGAGACCAATAAGATGTTAAAGTCACTGGGAGTATCGACGTCACTTCATACTTTTCCAAACCTTAATCATGAGTTAAGTAGAACTGAAATAGAAAAATTAAAAACCTGGATTGTAAAGAAATTACCTGTTGAAGCAGTGAAGACAAACGAATAAAAAAAAAGATGCAGTTTTTGTATACTTCCTCATTTTTTGTGGTTTTATGATTATGCGTGGCATGTATATGAGTGCCCCATATACATTATGTAAGCACAGCTTCAGGTAGACACCGTTGTGTTCCATAAAGTTCACCTAAGTGGTGAAACTATGGTGCTGATTATTAACACTCATTTTATCATATGGGTTTCTATTTCTGTTTTCTTGTCCGGTTTTTAAATACACATCCATGTCAATCTATGGAAAATAATGACTGATAATATTAGAACCATTCCTAAATAATCAAAACAGTATTCAGGAAGCATTGCTCTGAATTTCTCAGATACCTTTTTTTTTGTTTTGGTGTGTGTTCTAAAATGGAAAAATACACAGTGTTATGGTTGTCTTTCTAATGGCATTACAGCAGAAAAAGGCCGATTATTAAAATAAATGACTTTTACTTGTAGAAATACATACATATATTCTAGTTAGTTCACTGAGAGGAACTGTATTGGCTTCAGTTGGATTCTTGGCATGTGGGAGAAAAGCTGCATCAAAGCAGAGTTGTGTGTCACCTCAAAAAATAACTGAGGTTTGTGTTGTTGTTACTACCCATTCTCATTGTTTCGTTACTCAGAAATCTAGCTTTATGTGAGTTGATTGAGGCTTCTGTGGTTTATAGCCTAAGTTTAAAAAAAAAAAAAAAGTGCCATCATTATTGTTAAGATCTATCCTGTTTTTGAAGAAATCATTCTTTGGGCACTGTTCCTGTAGAAACTTATTTTTGCCAACAGTTTTATTTTGGTCTGCAAGATCACTTTTTAGATTAAAAGATGAGGATAGTTGACTCCTCTGTGAATATTTAACAGTTGTAAATAACGATTGTGATATAAAGAAAACTTGTATCCCGTTATTTTAAGGGTAGATGATTCATCTCTGTGTCAGTCTGATAAATTAGCTCAGAGTATAAATATCTATTCTTATGTAATTTTAATGTTTTTTTTATTCCCCCTCTCTGCCCCATTTTCTCTTCCCCAAATTCAGTAATTTTATTAGCATGACAAGGTATTCAACCTTTTGCCAAAGTCAATAGATCCAAGTCTCTTGCTTAATCTTCTCCTTCCCCCTTTTTTTGAAGAGTGGATCTAGGACACTGTTGTTTCCTCTGTCACAGCAGATTGCTGCCGGTATTGGCTATGACTCCAAAAGTGTCGGCCAGCTCCAGGGGACTGAGAGTTTTGTTGGAATCTTCATGCACAGAGACCTAAGCTGGTTTTTACCTATCTTGAAGAATAAGCAAAAGGGAAAAATTGTCACTGTTAAGTACAAGGCATGTAATTGGCAGTAGCAAGTAACAACTTCCTGCTGCTAAAAATATTTTGTTTTATTTCATTTTGCTAGCATTAGCAAGTCAGCAGTCTGTTCTGAAAAACAAGATTTTAAATGGCACATGAAAACTTAGCTATTTGAAAAAGTAACTGAAAAGCATATTTTCTGGGTGCCCTAGGCTTCGTAATTACTACAAATTAAATTGAAACAGGTGTGTTCAGAGGCAGCTGAGCTAACATTGCCTTGGCCTTACTCTAATTACAGTCCTTGACAAGTGAAGTTGTAGCATTTTAGTGATAATACATCATTTTGAGTTTTGCACCATTTTCTGCTCTTTCTGCAGTTCCTATCGGGAGGCTATTTGAACCACTAATGCAAGGTGGTAATTTATTTTGGTGACAAGTGCATTCAGATGGGAAAGTGGTGGACTCCTGGCAAGGTGGCTTTTAACAAGGTCAGAGAACAGCGCGGAAGAGTTGAAATAAGATCATGGAGGGAATAGAAATTATTACCAAGCCAAACTCAGTTATTTTGATTGTCTTTGCAGTCTTAATAATTGCAAATATAGCGGATACAGAGTTTGGTTTTATTCCCTTGATATAGGCTGAGAAGCAGTTACAAAGGTCTACATTTCATGACATTATTGGAAAACAGTGAAGTCCCCAGTTTGCATCTATTTTCTTCCACCTTCCTCATCTTGTGAGTGAAATGACAATTAATCAGGAGATGCATTGTGACATAAGACTGGAAATTTGTTAGGTATATGCTGTAAGGGGGTCCAGAATCTCGGAGTTTGAGGTCACTTTTGAGATGCTGGAGAACTTCTCAATAGTGTTTTCCTTCAGTCTGCAGGTATCTACAGTGAGGACAGTGTGACTTGCCTAGCCCATTTGCTGAGGATGTTGTGGCTCTGTGTCCTGGAGGGTGCCTACCTCAGGTTGGACAGACTGAAGCTTAGCCCAGAAAAAGTTGGACTGCTGGTTGGTACTGAGGAGCAGCCAGAGGCAATATTAGCCCTTGAAGGCAGTGTGCCTGCTGTTAGATCTCTAGTCTAATGAAAGCTTTTAATAGTCAAAATTAGCCCAGCTGCTTAACCGTATGATTCAGAAGTAATCCAGATAGGTTTTTGACTGACTGGGCTTTTTTAACCTGGCCCCTTTTTACCACACTTTAAAAAATTAGTTTTCAAATTGATACTGGAGCACAGGGCAGGGGTTCCTTTGACAAGAGAGCATCTCAACAATGCTTATGGCACTACAGCTCTGGGATCTACCTGTAGATTGCAGGGTGGAGTCTGAAGTAGTTCGTAGAATGTTTAAGAATCAAAAAGAGTTCCCTGTTGTCTGACTGGTTGCGTGTTGTTGGGACAGTTACAGTAGCAGGAGCCTGGGCATAAGAGCCCTGAACTGGTATGTTTTATCAGTTGTATCTAGATTTAGATGAATAGAATGGAAAATAATGTAACTGTTTTCATTCATCCCTAAACTTTAACTGCTGGTCTCTTTAAGGGTGTTTACATAACATATGAAGATGTTAAGGACATAGATGCCATGTACTCTTAGGAGGAGCAAACTCAGGGCTCTATCTCTTTTTTTTTTTTTTTTCTTGTACATGGGTTTTTTCCTGTTTCTGTCTTACAGATTGACAGAGAAAAGCATGTTTAAAGATACAGTTCTGTACATCATTGTGAGGAATAAATTGCAAAATTTCAGTGCCAGGCATGGATCTGTATCACTTGAGCTACTGAAGATATGAGAACATAAACTAGAAAGAAGGCGACTCTGCGCTGTGCTGATCCAGAGGAGGCAGGAGCAATTAGATGGCATGCTGTTTATATTCCTACTGTAACTCTTTAAAGGACTTTTTTTTTTTCTTTTTCTCTTTTTTTTCCAAACTTAGAAATGAGTTTAGCATTTAAGTACAAACTTTTAATACCAATTAAAAATAGAATGGAAATAACTGAGTAAGTAAATCCATTCAGATTGATGTTACTTTGTTGGAGCTTGGTACTGTTTTGGTAAAAAACATAATTCAGTTAGCAAAAGAAAACTAGTTTAAATTAAACTTTAAGTCTCTTGGGCTCAGGTAGTGTGTTCCGTACTGCTTCAGAAACAAAGCATTAGTGTTTGGACTCTTTTTTTTTTTTTTTTTTTTTTTTTTTTTCTTCTTTCTAATTTTCAGACATTACACATTTGTATTTCAGGTGTTTGAAATTTGTGACTAGATCATTGCTGTGAACTTGGGTGCCTTCTGAGTAATTAATGTGCTAGTACAGACATAGAGAGCCAGAGAATAAATGTGAATAAGGCAGAGATCAGGTGATCAGTATGGGAAACCAGAAGTCATTGGTAATGTAATTTTTTACATTAAAGTAAGAAGTTCTCTACTTAAATTAATCTCTTCTCATGTTAAGTCTTTAGCGTTTTTAGTAAATCATCTTTAAAGCATTTAACAAGTCTCTACAGATGAAATGAGCCAAGTGGGTGAATGTAACTTGTATTTATAAAGATGAGATCCAGATGGCAAAACACAGAAATGGGAGCCTAGTGGACGGTGTTAGAATGAAATTTGTTACGACATAGATGGAAGAAAGCAATAGGAGTTTAGTTTCCAGTTGACACACATTCCAGGACAGTTGAGAAGGTTGTTTGGGAGATCTTAGAAGAAAAACCTATTCCATGAGTTTTGCAACTTGAGTCAACCTTCATTTGTGATGCAGCTCGTTAAAGGTACTTTAGAGAAAGGAAATAACAATTACCAATTCATGTAGTTTTCTGCCTTTGTTTGTTTGTTTTCCAAACCTCCTTCCATTGTGGGAGTCTGATACTGCTACTCAGAAGAAAGAGCAGCTGGCAGTTCTATTTTCCGTATCAGATTGTCTAGTCAGATATTTCTCTGGACATTGCAATGGGACTTAATGGCATCCTGTTCATGTCATCGTTACTGACTGATCAGTAGCATTCGCCTAGCACATGGAAGACAAGTGCTTTTCCTGTACAGAGCTGTTAGTGACAGTATTTGTCTTTACAAATGAGAGCCAGAAGGAAAGGGCAGTGGTTTCCCCACCCCCATTTTGTACTTCAGTGTCTAGTGCTAGCTAAAGACGTAAGACACCTGGATTTAATTCTTCTGCCCATATGAGCATATTCGCCTGTGTGCCAGGCCTTAAAATGTTTACCTATATAATGAATTTATCTAGTATCTTTTTAGTATAGACTGTATCATCATTCGCTAGAACAGAGAAGGTATTCCAGATTTTCTTCTGCTTAGGTGAGTGCTTGCAAAAGAGTTACGTGTGTTCTCTATCACTCTGTTAAGGAGTGTTTCACTGTTGCACTTGAAGTAGAGAAGATTCTGCATCAGTCTACTGATCATTGCTTTGAAGAATTTCCTGCTGTGTGCGATACTGACCTGTACCCTCTCAGGCAGAGGTGGGAAATGAGCTTATTCCCTGTGTCTTGGGTGAGCACTGTTTACTGATGAGTTAGCTTAAAAAATAATTTTTAGAAGAGCCAGCGGTGTGGATCTAGTAGGGCCCCTTATTCCCCAGGGCACAACGGTGGGCCTGATTGCTTAGCTAGCCTGCCGTCATTGAGATAGATTGTATGAGTTTGATTTGAAGTACAGAAATTCTACTCTTTAGTTAAACATATGAGGGCTGTAGACACTGCTTTGGTGAGGAGGCGCCTGAAGTCTTTTGTGGGTATGTTGTGTAAATCTGTAGGCTTCTTTGAAAATGCAAGCAAAAGTTGGTTGCTCCATGTTAACTTAAGTTCTCAAAAACAGTTGTGTAATGACTATTAAACATTATTCTTGTATCATTAATTGCTAGTGACAAGGAGGTTAGATTCCTGAGAACAAAGCCAGTGACACTTTGTAGCCTGAGCCTTAAAACATAGCGAAGACAGACAGAATAGACCAGAGAGTATACTTAAAACTTTTCCACTACTTCGCAAGGACCAGTATTTTGTGATTGAAGGATATGTTGCTCAGGATTCTTGAAAGTGCTTATTGTTTTAAATTAAATGTAACGTGAAGGACTAATAATCTAATACTCTGAAGCTCAGAATAAAACCATGTAAGAATTAGTTGGATGCTTCTGCTCTCTTGGTGTAATGGTGTTTGTCAGAATGTGTACCAGTAGATATCAAGCACATCAGATTGTATTGTGAATTTAAAAAGCCATCAAGAGATGTTACTGTCATATATTCACTAGGTAATTTTTAAAAATATGACTTCTACTGTTTCTTGGCCTTTAAAATATGCAGAACTAAATCAGACTGCAAGGCTTACCTGCTGTCATAGTTGATCTTAATGTAGAAAAAAAACCTTTCTGGAGAGCATTTCAGGCAAATACTAATATTCAAGCACATGAACAACCTCTACTACCTTAGAGCCTATGGTTCCCACTGGTTGATCCATGTAGAAACTCCATGTAGAAACTTCAAAGATGGAGTTTGTTTTGTTTGACTTTGGAGGGTTTGGGGTGAAGTTCTTAATGTAGCCAAGGTCTTACAGGAGGCAGCCAAAATAGTTATGAACCTTAGTCACAGTAGTTTGCCAAAAATACAAAGGCAGTGATTTGGTACTTCCAGAGTAATAAGAATGGTTGAATGCTCAACCATCCTTCCCTTCCATGGCTGTGATTTTTAATTGCTAATCTCTAGCCCAGTTAAGGTATGCTTATATCTGAGGAAGCTCTCTCTTTTGGGTTTACTTTTTTATGAAGTGTAAGTTAGCATAATTTGCAGGTTAATGTGATACATCATTCAGGCAGCAAACTTTGTTTATACTTAAAAGAAAATGGAGCTTCCTTTCATTCTCTTTTCACTGCAGAAATATAGTGGCTGATTTATGACCTTCTGGGAAAGAACTATGGCTTTACTATCAATAGGATTTTTACAAATATGCAATAATTTAAATCAGGTGTGTCTGTATACCCATCTTGATTTAAGCCCTGATCCTGCCTCTTTCAGAGAAATAAATGTTTTTCAGTGTTTCTGCTGAACAGGTTACAGTATAAATCTGCTAAATAAATGCCCAGTGAGGAGCTCAGGGTTTAGAAACGGGATAAACCCTTTCTTTGGTATGTGTCAGAGTATTTTCCAGCTAGGACTTACAGGTGCCTGTCTGACTGCCACCTTTCCTTCCCCACTGGTTTGGGAAGACAGAGGAAGTCTTGTTTAGAAGTAGGTTCCCTCTCCTGTTGGGCAATCCACCTGTGGAGAAGTGTTTGATCCCATGACACGTCACATCAGATTTACACTTAGAACCATGCAGATTTTTCTTTACAGGAAGAGATTTTTGTACTGTGGACACCTGCAGCACATACAAAGGTGATGTGGAGCGCCATGTGCTAATTTAAAATAATTTCCTGAGTAATGAACTGGATCAAAACTGAAGGATAGTGCTGCCAACATTTGTATTAATATGTTGACATATTTTTTGGGAACAACGTGGCCCGTGCTTCCGTTTGTATTTATAATTTAGCATGACTCATGACCAGAAGTCGGAACTGTCCTCGTGAAAAGAATGGATATTAATATTACAAGTGCCAAGGCAGATTTTGTATATCGAAAGCTGACAAAAAAGACAATTTGCAGAGGTTTCAGTAAGTGCATCATTAAGTCATCCTTGGCTCCTTCTCAGTTGTGTTTTTTTTTTTTTTTTAATGATGCTTCCCTAAGCAAAAATATAAACATGTGAAATACTGAAGGTGACTTTCTTGGAAGAACTGTTTTTTTCCCCACTAAGGAAATATATTTTTTTCTGAAGATGTCCAATTGTTTAATGCCAGACCACATGGAATTACTAAGTGAAATCCTCAAGATGTTCTGTTGTTTTTATGGCAAAAGTCAGTCGACAGTGTTTTTCTGTATGTGAAAATGTTTGGCAGCTTTGTTGACCAGATAGACAATGGTATGTGAATCTTGCATTTTATATAAAGGCCCTTGATTTCACATCTAAAATCTAGAG